>NC_060127.1:158578986-158899611 GCF_021461395.2 Schistocerca americana | reverse complement strand
GCAAATGACAATGTGCTACTGCAGTTTTTACAGAGGATGGCTCTGAGCACTATGGGACTTAACATCTGTGGTCATCAGTCCCCTAGAACTTAGAACTACTTAAACCTAACTAACCTAAGGACATCACACACATCCATGCCCGAGGCAGGATTCGAACCTGCGACTGTAGCAGTCGCGCGGTACCGGACTGAGCCCCTTAACCGCGAGACCACCGCAGCCGGCTACAGAGGATGGATAGAGATAATAAAGAGAGAGACTGGGAGAATAAGGAAAGATTGGAAGCGATGGATAAAGATAGTAAAGAAAGATTGGAAGCGATGGATAAAGATCGTAAGGAAAGATTGGAGGCAATGGATAAGGGAAATGAAGAGGCAATGAGGAAGCTACACACAGTTATCAATGAGCGTCTGTCTGCAGTTAATAATCGGTTAGATGAGGGGGAGAAGAATCTGGGTGCGTTGAAGCAAGTATGTGACGCCATGAAAGAAAAAGCCAATAATTTGGAGGTACAAATAAGTGCAATAGAGAATGATATTACAGAACATAGGGATGTGTTGCCAGATGAGCGAATTAAAGAAATAGTGGAGGACTTACTTGCAGATAAACAAAGGGCACTAGACAGCATGGAAGCTCAAGTCACCCGGCAGGAACTGGCGCTAAATAAACACAGGGATGAAGTTGCGGAGGTAGTGGTCAGAATGAATACGATTAGCGCAGATGTAGAAAAGATCAGTATAAGAAGCGAAGCAGTCTCTGACAGTATGCAGCGAGAGGTTCATGCCGACCAGGAGGAGATACAATCACTATTACAGTTTAAAGAGGCACAATTAGAAATAAATAGGAAACATAGGGAAGAACTAGCACAGTTGCAATTAGCGTGCAGTAGCGAAGGTGAAACACCACCAGGTAGATTGCAGGGGGAGAGTGAGATAAATTCAAAAAACGAAAATAGGCAGAAAGAGGAAGACGAACTCAGAGAGTTAGAAGAACGGTTGTGTCGGATAAAACAGGTGTCAAACCCAACTGGGTATAGTCCAAGGTCGTAAAACATAAATGCGGAAGAAGAATGTAGGAGGCACTTCGTGTCGGTACAAATGTACACTTGTTTTCCGGATCCTGATAATTACCAACATCCATGCCTGTGGCTGTCTCAATTTCAAGATTCATTACCTTCATCGTGGGGACCGCTCCTCAAAATGAAGTTTGTGTGTAATCATTTGAGGGACGAGGCTAGAGCGAAAATGCAGGAAGTTATTAAAGACCGTAGTAGCTACAAGATATTTTGTGACAAGTTTTTTAATGAATTCTGGTCGAAAAGTAGGCAGGACCAGGTTAAGCAAAGCATACTGATGATGCCAAATTGTAACGAAGGTGGTATAAGAGATCCAGTGGTGTGCTATCAGGAAATGCTGAGACGAAATAGGTATTTGGATGTGCCACACGAAACTGGGGAGCTCATTAGGATCTGTATAACAAAGTTGCCAGTGAGATTGCGCAGAGATATAGTGATAGCAGGCAGAGGCTTAGACGATTCCGCGTCATTTCAGCACTTGTTACAGGAACTGGGTAATGAGAGCAACATTGTGAACGGAGACACGACTCATAGGTCAGACAGAGTCGAGGACTGGAACGGCAGAAACTATCAGAATGACAGGAGAGCATGGAATCAGAGAAATGACGGAAATGGAAGATGGCGAGGAAATAGGGGGCAGAATTCATGGGGATATCGACCGGCAAACCGGCAAAATAGAAGATGGGACAGAGGTGGAAGAAGAAGGGAAAATGAAAATGATGGGCGAAGAGAGGATAGGCAGTCATTGGGTTCACGACAGGACAATCACTGTCACAATGACGGAGGGACAAGGAGGTGACTACATGATAGACGGGTACAAACCAGGACTATTAATGATGTAAATATTAGGTATATCGATTACGGAAAACTAAGGGAGAATCTGTTAGAGGAGGTAGGAGATGTGGGGAGTGAAGTCCACCCAATAATTAGCGTAGAAATAAATAATATAATCGTACCTTGTGTCATCGACACAGGCAGTGTAATGAGTGTTTTGAGGGAAGATGTGTTTAAGTGTTGTAGTCTTACAAAACCATGGCCAACGTTGCCATTGCAAAGGACAACAGTGAGAGGGGCAATTACAGGAAGGGGAATTGAGGTGAAGTTACAAGCGCAGGTAGACTTTGTGTGCCAGGCGAAGAGGTTTAGTACAGTGTTCATGATTGTGTCATCTCTAACTGTTGAAGGGATATTAGGCGTAAATTTTTTGAACCACTATAAAGCAGTCGTTAACATGAGAAATGGTTCGATGGAGTTGAAACGAGATTCGGAGGAAATTACATTAAGATTCGACGACTGCTTATGTGCTAAAGATAACGCACACTTACCATAATGTCTCGCGGTAAAGTCCGGTAGACAGGCACAGAATAAGGGGTTCGAACAAGATGTAAGGGGTCCGTAGGCCCTTACTATAAGTTTTGCGACAGCACAGGTCGACAGGACAAACAATCGATAGTGTGTGTCGGGTTGCGAGAGCGAGAGCGAGTGTTGAGTCAGTAGAGTGTAGTACGCGCTGCGGGCCGAGCCGGGTGGAGGTCTGTTGCTGGAATGCAAGACCGTACCGACAAAGGGAGTGGCCATCGCCGTGGTTTAACCCCTTTGTGTTAGAAATATACGGGAAAGGGAAAAAGTATAGTTACTAGAGTGATTCAGTGATATTTCAGTGCCGACATTTGTATTTTCGCGTCTACCGCGCCGGCATTATTTGGATAGCAGTGTTCGATTGCAGTGTTGGTTTACAGTGATTAAAATTTGCGTGTGATGATAATGAACAACGAAGAGGCCTGTGCTGAGGTTAGCCGTTATTAATTCTGTACGACGAAGGCAGTGGCTGTCTCCTTCCTTTTGGTGTTTTTGTGATGAATATAGTTCGTTGATTAATGAAGCTGTGTTGTTGTTCTTCTTGGCACCAGTCATTCATTATTACAGCATTCGAGAAGGACAAAATGGAATGTAACAACTCCGTAGCAGTCCAATCCGATTGCCAGCCCCATTAGGTACACGGTCACATTAATTAGTATCTATTTTGGGCTGCTATCAGATCCCGATCGAGCGGGATAAGTCAGTAAAATAAGCTGTAGTGTTACACCCTTGGCTTACCGTGAAAGGACAAGTGCAATTTTCAGACGAATCGCAAAGAACAATAGGTAATTTTATCTTATTTAACGCGAAGAAAATATTTTCCAATGTTGAATCGGGACAGAGCATAAACTTTATAATCGCGACAAGAAACAGTGCATTTTGAACAATACGAAGTAATAGCACCTTACGATTGTGACTAAACTTTTTTTCTTGCCATATTAGATGAAAATAATAGTGTCAACAAACTGTGTTATAATGCGCAAATGCGTAAATCCGCGCGAAAAACTGTGAAAAGTGAACACCAAAGAAGAACATGTGTGAACATTAAAATAGCAAAACGAGCCAAGAATTCGTAACGAAAGATTTAAAGAAGTGTTTAGTGGTAATATTGTGACTGAAATTGCTCTTTGAATAGTGAAAATCGGGCAACTTCACGTGGACCCATAAACCGTTATGCAGACGACAATGTATTGTGGCGACGCAATTATTGAGTGACGTCACGCAGACACGTGTAGCAGTTGCGCCAAAGAGTTTCAATCTGCGAGGTGATTTCACACGTCATCCCAACTACCTGTGCAAAGAGTAGTTCAAGCACAGACGCACTACACCGAGCGCCGTCCCGACATCTAGCAGCCGAACTACAAACTATGCCCGCCTGCAGCGCCACGGAGCGGCCGGCTGAGAACTACGACGTCCCACCACAGGGAGACCTCACGCGGTTCCGGCGGCAGTACAGCGCCACGCCCACTTCAAACGTCAAAACATCGCGACTCGTGGTAACGTCGGTTGGTGAGTGGAGACGACTGGTTGACATAACATTAAATTGCAATGTGCAATTTTTGCGGTAAATAAACGTTTGTAAACTGAATTGCGTGTTAGGAAAAGTGCCCAATTGCAGTAATTTCCGAAAAGTTTGCGAAAAATACTCTGAATTGAGCATACTTATTTATGCATACTGCGCTGTCTAAATGATAATTATACAGATATGCTTATTGTTTTTGGGGGATTTTATATGTATAGATTTTATGAATGGTATGATTTATCTTATTTAAAACATTTTCTGTGTATGTGAAAATTGATATTTGAAGTGATTAGGTTTTGAGAGTTGTTATGTTCGATGCTCTTGCACATTGTATCAATTTAGGGATTAACTGAAAATACTTCAGGTACGATTAGTTTCATGGTAATTAGGAGTGTTTTGGGTTACTAGAGGTTATTCTATATTACTTCCTGTGTGTTAAAAAATAAACAAACATGTCTACTGAAGATAAGCAGGTTTGTAAGGCAGTAGTTGAAAGGAAAGGGATTGGACAGGAAGACCGAGATGATTCGGGTATCAGTGATTATGGAGTGTCATTAGATAGCCCAGTAGCACATTCAACTAGTTATCCCGAGACACCGAGACAAACGACGAGAGATAAGCCAATTTCAGAGGATGCAGATATACGGTCGATGTTAGCAGAGTTGCTAAAGGGGACCAAATCATTAGAGAAGAGTTCACAAGAAACAAGAGAATCACTAAAAAAATTACAAGAAAATCACGCATCGTTAGAGAAGCGTTTACAAGAAAGTAACGCATCGTTAGAGAAAAGTTTACAAGAAACTATAGCACAAGAGATCAAAACATCGCAAATGAAGATGGAATGTAATCTGAAGAAGGAAATGCAGGAGTTACAAGAACGACTGAAGATGGACATCGACGAGAGAGAGAGGAGGCTACAGAAGAGCATAGACCAAGTCCAGGGAGACGTGGAGAAGGTGGAAGGAAAGTTAACAAAAAAGATAGAAGACGATATTGAAGAAACGAAAGCCGAATTGGGAGAACGAATCAACGAAGTGGAAACAAATTGCAATCATCGAATCGCCGAGGTGACGCAGATGCAGAGACAATGCAATGATGCGATTAAGGGGATAGGAAATAGGCAAAACCAACTGGCTATCAATCTGAGAATTGCTATAGCCGCGCAACGAGAAGAGGATAACAAGAGAGTGCAGCAATTGGAGAGCAAGACAGAAGAAATTGATAAACGAATTAGCAATGCCACTTTAACCGTTGGGGGGAGGTAAGGTCGTTACCTTGATGAACAGTGATAATCGGTACATCCAAAATAATACAGGGCAGAAATTTAGACCGAAAGGAGGGTTGCATCCAATGATATTTATGAAGTGGTTAAAAGGAGTTTTCCCAGCACATCTTAAAGATTCAGACAAGATTCAATTTGCAATAGATAGAATGGAAGGTGAGGCCTTCACTTGGGGAGTCAGGAAGAAGGAAGGGACTACTAGTTATGATCAGTTTGAAGAGGAATTCTTGAAGAAATACTGGTCCAAAAGTCATCAGTGTGCAGCAATTGAGGACCTACTCCACCGCAAGTCACTTAATACATGGAGAGGAACGTTGAGAGAGTTTGCCGAACATTTGTGGGAATTGAACGAGACCTTGGAACAACCCCTGAGTGATGACGTAATGATATCAGCAATAAAAAGAAGAATGAGCCGGAGAATGCAGGAAACTGTATCCGGGAGCTTAATTAAAGATAGGGAGGCCTTGATGGAAATACTGGATCAATTGGAATCTGTTCGATCACAGGAACACAATCAAGCTAATGATCAGAACCAAGATGGACATAGTTACCATCGAATTCGTTTTAATGACCCACCAAATTACAGAGGTAGAGGTGGGGGTAATGGACGTAGGAACCATGGCAATGGTCAACAGTTTCACCACAATCATGGGAGAGATGATGATGATGATAATGACAGGAATTGTGAGAGAAGAGGTGAAAGACAAAGGGATCAAGACGTACGAATTGAAGAAAGTTAGGTGTAGGGAGCTAGCAACTCTTTTGCTGGTATACCAAGTGGCGACTGGTACACTCCCAGCTGGGTGAGACTTTATTTCTAATTTCAAGTGTCACTCCTCTACCATCTTTCTCTATCCTTAGGTTAAGAAAGTTAGTGTGTAGTAGTTAGAATAGGTAGTGGTTGTTCAAATGATAGTTAGGAATCTTGTAGCAAATTTATAGTTCACTCATATATGGAGAAGTAGTTAAGGTGTAGGGAGCTAGCAACTCTTTTGCTGGTATACCAAGTGGCGACTGGTACACTCCCAGCTGGGTGAGACTTTATTTCTAATTTCAAGTGTCACTCCTCTACCATCTTTCTCTATCCTTAGGTTAAGAAAGTTAGTGAATAGTAGTTAGGATTTGTAGTGGTCATCCAAGTAATTCAGTCAGGGACCATGTAGTAAATTTGTAGTAGTTGCTGTTGATGTAGAGTGTGAGATGTCAGAGAATCAATAATAAAAGCTCAGTTTACTGTGAGTAAATAACCAAAATTAATAATGCCAGAAGGAATAAAATGAGAACCATATCAGGAAGCGAATGTTTATATAATGTCGTGGTAAGCTAATTGGTTAAACAAGAATTTGGGTAATCTTATAGAGTTGTTTTATGAGGCATGAAAAAGTCAAACTGTTGTAAGAAAATTGAAGTAATGTATCAGCTTGTAAGTAGATGAACATATAAAGAAACAAATACACAAGGAGATAGTTGTTCGAATAAATGATGTGAAATATGATGAATGGAGAGGCTAAGGAGCCTGAAGTAGTATTTTTATGTGGTTATTGCAGCGAATATGGAGAGTTGATGTAGGTTGAAGATATATATGCAGTTGAAGTTGCTGTTAAGTTGAGGGAGTTATGTCGTAATGATGTGTATTGAGTATGAGATATTTGAAGTATTGAATTATATGGAGAATTGATGTAGGTTGAAGATATATATTTATTTACAGTCGAAGTTGATGTTAAGTTATGTGTAATGAAGAATATGGAGTATGAGATGTTTGAAATATTGAAGTATGTCATTTAGCACATGAGCAACATCTGTTTGCAAGTTATTTGTAGGTATACATGTTTATCTGAAGTATGCTGATAAAACAAAGTGTAACTAATGATTAATTAGTAATTCATGTATGCAATTAGCTATCAGAGTCAATTATGGTTATACGTAGGTCAAGCTTTAGAAGCAGGATTCTGGCACTGAGTAATGAATGACAAATATCCATATAGTGGATTTGAATTAGTGTGAATATAACAGGAAATATTGTACCTCTCATCTAAGCTTTCTTGATAACAATTCACATATGGCAGTAATGTTTGGCAAAATAAAATGATCAGTAGTTTAAAATTTTTCATTGGGTGACCACATTAGTTGTAGTGTTGCAAATAGTTATGTAAGACATGGTTAGCGGTACAATGTAGCATTTAAATTTATGGAATCTGTAATGAATAAGTTGTGAATTTCTTCCTTAACTTTTATGTGTGTTGGCCAAGTGAATTATGAATTAGAGTGATAGTAGTATGGACGGCACGAACCCCACTGAAAGGACGGCACACCAAAGGGGTAGCTGGCATTCAACTAGTTTCTTTTCTTGTGTTTGCTATAGCAAGTTATAACAGATATGTAGTTAATGACTCGTACAAACCTTTGAAAGTGAAAAGTTTTTGGAAATTTTTGGTAAGATGAGTTTATAAAAAAATATTTACCACGCTATGTTAAGTAAGTAGAATTGATGTTGTGTGTTATTTGGACAATGCCATATTTTTGAGATGTAATAAGTTTTTGTAGAATATTATTGTAGAGGCAGCCCACTACCGGAGTCAAAGATTTTCTTGGTGATTGTAATTTCATTACTTACTTGCACTGTGTGTTTTGTTCATATGTAGTGATGTCTAATTCCCTAACCGATTCTTTTACGCCTGTGGCTTCAAAGAAGTTTTCGAGGGCCGGGATGTAAGGGGTCCGTAGGCCCTTACTATAAGTTTTGCGACAGCACAGGTCGACAGGACAAACAATCGATAGTGTGTGTCGGGTTGCGAGAGCGAGAGCGAGTGTTGAGTCAGTAGAGTGTGGTACGCGCTGCGGGCCGAGCCGGGTGGAGGTCTGTTGCTGGAATGCAAGACCGTACCGACAAAGGGAGTGGCCATCGCCGTGGTTTAACCCCTTTGTGTTAGAAATATACGGGAAAGTGAAAAATATAGTTACTAGAGTGATTCAGTGACATTTCAGTGCCGACATTTGTATTTTCGCGTCTACCGCGCTGGCATTATTTGGATTGCAGTGTTGGATTGCAGTGTTGGTTCACAGTGATTAAAATTTGCGTGTGACGATAATGAACAACGAAGGGGCCTGTGCTGAGGTTAGCCGTTATTAATTCTGTACGACGAAGGCAGTGGCTGTCTCCTTCCTTTTGGTGTTTTTGTGATGAATATAGTTCGTTGATTAATGAAGCTGTGTTGTTGTTCTTCTTGGCACCAGTCATTCATTATTACAGCATTCGAGAAGGACAAAATGGAATGTAACAACTCCGTAGCAGTCCAATCCCGTTGCCAGCCCCATTAGGTACACAGTCACATTAATTAGTATCTATTTTGGGCTGCTATCAGATCCCGATCGAGCGGGATAAGTCAGTAAAATAAACCGGAGTGTTACAAAGAGAAGGAGGAAATTCATAAATGTTTGGAGGAGGAGATCAAGGAGAAAATATGTCATTTACGAGGGACCACGGTCTACGGCGAATTGCAGAAAATTTTATACGAGAACAGGAAGGTATTTAAACATGATGCGGGTACAATAAGAAATTTTGTGTATAGATTCAAAGTCAAGCCCCATAAACAGTTTAGGGCCCAAGTGTACCCAATACCTGTTGTGTACAAAGAAAGGGTAGAAGCTGAGATCGAAAGCATGCTACAACAAGGGATTATCGAACCAGCATCCAGTCCGTACAACAGCCCTTTAGTTTGTGTTGAAAAAAAGGATGGGTCAATTAGATTAGTTTTGGACGCAAGAAGGATTAATAAGATAATAGAGCAAGAGACAGATCGGCCACTGACACTTGACGAATTGCTACAAAAGTTTCACGGGATCAGAGTTCTCAGCTCAGTTGATTTGAGAATGAGTTTCTGGCAGGTGAAGTTAGATAGGGGGTGTAGAAAATACACTGCTTTCTTGTGCTTCGGGAAATCGTATCAATTCCGGAAACTACCATTTGGGATAAATGTATCATCCGTGGCATTTATCAGAGCGCTAAATACTGTCATTCCTAATGAAATAAAAGATAAGGTAACACAGTACGTGGATGATGTCCTGATAGCAGAAAGAAACTGGGTGGACCACAATAGAACTTTAAGCATATTGCTCGGTGCATTGGAGAGACATGAGGTAACCGTGAATTTGGGAAAGTCAGAATTTGGACGAAAAGAAATCGAGTTTCTAGGTCACATTGTGACACCAGAGGGAATAAGAACAAATCCAGACAAACTCGAAGCAATCAGAGATTTTCCGGTGCCAAGAACAAAACGTCAGCTACGGGGTCATTTAGGATTAATCAATTTTTACAGGAGGTTTATTAAGATTGGGGGTGCAGCGACACCCACACTATGTCAGCTGACTGGAAAGAAAACGGTATGGAATTGGGACCCTGTCGCGCAGGAAGAGTATGAGGCGTTAAAGAAGGCACTGCTATCGGCACCTCTTCTCGGGCATCCAGACCTAGGGAAAGAGTTTTGTATGGCCACAGACAGTTCCCATAGTGGACTTGGGGTAACATTGTTCCAAGAGCAAGAGCAAGGAGGAGAAGTAATACAACAAGCTATTGCATTTGCGAGCCGAGTGCTTAGCAAAGCTGAGAGAAATTACACGGTAACTGAGCTTGAATCTTTGGCAATAGTAGGGGGTTTTAGTAAGTTTAGATACTATTTGTATGGGAGGCATACTAAAATCTATACTGACCACAAGTCACTACAGTTTCTGATGTTGGCCAAACTTAACCATAGACGACTCGCTAGGTGGGCACTCTATTTACAGGAGTTTCAGTTTACGGTCATGTATATTCCTGGGCCACAGAATATAGTGGCAGATGCGTTGTCAAGGAAGCCAGTAGGTCATGGTCAATGCTTTGATGAGGAGGTAAACGAGAACAGATATGACATATTGTATATGCAGGGCGTGCCGTTCGAGAAATACATAGGGGCGGTACTCACAAATATCGCGAAAGAGCAGGATAAAGACGCATCATGGAGAATGGTGAAGGACAGAGTTAGAGCGAACTTAGATGCCAATATAGCGCGCTTTTATACAATTCAGAACGGGGTCCTTTTCTACCGTAGAAATCCGAACACACAGGACTGGGTGTTGTGTATACCAAATGAAATAGTCAAGAAGCTGATCTGGTACACGCACCTAAGTTACAGGCATTACGGGGCAAGGAAATGCTGTAAGAAGTTAAGGGAATCAGTTTATTTCATTAGTATGGAGAGGAGGATCAAGAACGTGCTTGGTAGTTGCAAATTGTGCCAGAAGGCAAAATCGTTAACTATCTCATGCAAAGCACCGCTTTTTCCGATAGTGCCAGGTAGATTGAGGGAATTCGGAGCAACAGATTTGTTTGGCCCGCTACCTAAGTCAGTGCAAGGATATAGATATGTTTTAGTAGCAGTGGAATTGGTGTCAAAGTATTTGACTTGTACCGCATTGAAACGTGCGACGGGAAGGACAGTAGCAGCAGCGATCGTTAAAAACTTTTTGCGAGAAGTAGGAACTGTAGAAAAGTTCATAGCTGACAATGGACCACAATATAGATCCAGACAATGGCTAACCACACTGAAGAGAAGAAGGATAAAACCGGTGTTCATATCCCGATACCACGCTGCAAGTAACCCCAGTGAAAGAGTGGTAAAAGAACTGGGAAAGTTGTGTAAGATCTACTGCCATAGGCAACATAGAAGTTGGAGTATTTTTCTCAAAGATTTTCAGGACATCCTCCATGAACTACCACATGGAGCAACTGGTATATCACCAATTACGGTACTAAAGAATGAACCACCACCAGATCGAGTCAGGGAGCTGGTAGATTTTCCGCGATCAGGAAAGCAGAGGCACACAGAAATTGTCAAGGTTGCGATAGAGCGTATTAAGAAAGCAGCTAAGGATAGGCAGGAGAAGCAGAAAGGAAAGATCCGTAAGATCGAATTGGCAGTAGGAGACAAGGTTCTAATTAAAACTCATCCATTATCAAAGAAGCACAGATTCCTAACTAGCAAATTCTTTACGGTGTATAGTGGACCATTCAGAGTGAGGTGGATTGTCCATGAAAATGCTGTACTGATTGAGACGATCAACGGAAAATAATCTAGTGGGCTTCATCACATTTCTAACATCAAATTATGGAAAAGTTAAGGACAGATCGAAAGTAGGCAATTTATGGTAGATAGTCAGTGTATTTATTTTTGGTGTGTAACGTTGTGCAGGGTCAAATCGAACATAAGAATTTTCAGGCGGGATGTCAGGACGTATGACGGAATAGACTGGTCGAATGAGTCATGAACAGGAGTCGACAGAGTGGTGCATGTACGTATTTTTTGTCATATGAATAAGGATCAAGCAGAAACGACGTGATGATTAATGAGTGGATAAAGGTGGTAGATAGAGAAACGACGTGATAAATAGTAGTGGATAAAGGTAATATATAAGGAGAGAAGCGACCTGGAGCAGTGTGATTAATAGAGAGAGATTCGACGTGATGAAACAGTGGTAAATAAAGGTGAGTAGAATTGAATAATGTGCAGATGTCTTAGATGTATGTTACAGAGAGGCCTGTGTATGCTGCAATCGAGACTGATGCGAATGGCGAAGGAAGACCAGGAAATGATGGAGTAATGGACGGACGGAGAGCCGAAATACGAATGAAGAGATGAGGACGGCTGCACAACGTGAAGGGACATAAAGGGAGTATGAGATTCAGATGATGAACGTTGTGGAATACTGACGTAAGATGTAATATAAGTGTAAATCTAATTCTTACCATAACATTTGCAATATTAAAAAAAATAACTTTTGTTGTTGTTGAAGCCTGATACCAATGTAACTAATCAAAATGGTACCAAGAATGTGTACAGTTATTTTGCAGGATGAATAATTTGTGTATTTTTTGTTCTTAGATGAACTGTCGCAATTCTAAAGTGATATTTACCAAGATGAATAATCGGTAAAGTGAATGCAGAGGTAAGCCGATGGAGAGAGGTGCCAGTGCGAAAGGACGAATTCGGAGACTGGAATGCTATCTCCGAAACAACTCCATGTGTTATGTGGTTGAGTATAAGGGAGCAAAGGTATGGTATGTTGACGTGAGTGTGGTGGTGTTAAGGTTAGCTGACTTCTAGACCTATTCTGTTAGTGTATTAATGGATTGAATGAGAAGGAAAATGTGATGTCTGGCGAGTGAGAGTCGTAGAGTATTGTGATCAATGCGCACACTCCTGTAAAGGGGATGCTACCGATCCATAACTAAAACATTATTGCACTTTATCGTTTGATTTGGATGAACCTCGATGGCAGGTCAGGATATGACGTCATGTGGATGGTACATACATGTCCTAGAAATGTTGTTATATACTGTATAATAAAAAGGTAAAATATATAAAGAGATACTAATTTCAGTCTGTCACAAGCACAAAGGTGCATTGTATGTTGTAGATTTAGAGTCATCAGTTTCTAAAATATTTATTGTGTTAGGATGTTAAAGTAGTTTGCTATTTAACAACATGTGGTAGGTAATTGTGAGCTGTGTAGATTATTTCTTATTTTTTTGTTAGAACACTTTCAAGGGGTATTAATTTCAGTCTGTCACAAGCACAAAGGTTCATTGTATATTGTAGTTTTAGAATCAACAGTCTCTAATATTTTCACTGTGATAGGATGTTAGAGTAGTCTACTATTTGATATTGTAATTATGAGCTGTATAGATTGTTTCTTATTCCTTTTTTTTTTTTTTTTTTTTTTTTTTGACACTTTCATGTTTTGAATGAGGGACGACAGGTACAATCAATAGCACAAGTGTGGGCTGTATTTAGAAAAGAGATAAATGTTGATGTTGTATGTGAAGAAAACTAGGGTGTGTGATTTTATGTTATTTTAGAACAAAGATTCTTTTATTACCAATGTATCTAATAGATCATACATGTAATCAATGAGTATTTAAATACTGTAAGAATATCCTTTTGTCTATAATGTTGTGAGCTGCACGGAAGGGTCTGACTGATTGGGTGTCGTAGCGCTGAGGTGCCCATGCAGAATGCGCCCGTATCTAGGCAAAAACAAAGCAGGGAGGCCAAGCTGACGTCGCGACAGAGCTGCGGCGCTCCCCACTCCACTGTCGGTCGGGGTACACTCCACGCGCCCGCTACAACTGGTCAACGGCCTGGAGCGACACGCACCTACCACTGGCTGCCATTCATAAGTTCCGCCACCCTTACGACTGGAGACAGTCACCCGCAGAGGCAACAGCGGGTGGTTTCTTCTGCTGAATGGCTCGTGCGGTGGTGGCGCGACGGCAGAATGAGCGACGCGCGGCAGAGTCCGGCGGGCATTTTTTAACAGCAACTATTAACTAGTACTGGACTGTGGAGCCGTGAAACAAGATGACTGCTCGTATGTCTCCATAAGGTGGAAAGTGAAGGACTGGTGTTTCCACGTTGTGAGTGGTGGAAAAGATTTTGTCTTTAGCAGACAGGACAATTGTTTTGTTTTGTCTTGACCACTGAATGGTGGGATCCATAAACATTTGGCAGTGACTTGTTAAGAGTGCTTTGTGAATTGCATGTGGGACGCTTGGTATACTTAAAGAGGACAGTTGTCGTTTGGTGACTAATTATTGTATGAATGCAAGAAACCAAAGTGGGACATTGACATTTGCATTTGTAATAGGAGACATTTCTTTAATTGGTGCGGGAATAAATGCTATTTGTTGGAACTTAAGTCTTTTAATTACACCATGAACTGAAAGGGCAGGACCGTGGATAATAGTAGTTGCAGGGCCATTTCTGGACGACCAGATTCGTGTGGATGGTACTGTAATGTGCGCGTAGGGCACACAATACTCATTAAAGCCTGTACTATGGTAAGTGAGTGGGGTCCACCTTACGAGACAGGATTTTCGTATAGATATTGACCGCGTGTACCTGAATGGTGGCAAATCAGACTTACACCCACTCTGTACTAACAATGATCCGTCAAGTAAGTTCAAAATGCAATTACACGTCAGTATGTACCAAAAGCAACACTGAAGATGCTACCAATTTGATAATAATACGGTCGCCAGCCTAATTAGGCATTAACTGAGTTTCTTCCCTGTACAAGTTGATGTATATTCATGCAAAACAACAAGTAGTAACACTGCATAATATAGTAGAATTTTATAACCAGAAAATCTATTGAACTGATAGTTTCACGTTCTGTACTGATATGAAAAAAATCATGAATACATAACAATGCACTATAATGTATACTACAAGGCTCTATACTGTCTATTGATCTGATTAAAATAGGGCATAGGTTACCCTAGGAATAGCACTTTCGAGCCACACACAAAATGTCAAATTTGATAATGATAAAACACTGAAAAATTTTGACTTATATATTGACTTTAACTTTTGCTGGTCAAACCAATGTGGAACACTTCAGAATTCAAATGAATAAAAAGGGGGGGGGACCCTGAAACTGTTATGATCACTATATTAAAAAAAATTGATTACTGAAATTATCATGCATTCAAGATTTCCAGTATATGAGTTACTACTCTTCTTATCTTATTTACTTCACATTTAAATACCTTTATATCTGTCTCGAAATAATTAAACTTCATTACTATATCAATATTAAAGTTATCTTTCAACTTCGTTAGACCTTTGTTATTCATTTACTGGTTCATTAACAAAACAGTTCTTTAAACACCATTCTAACATAGCTAGGTCTGCAAGTAATTATTATTAACACAAAATTTAATTTTTCATTTTGGGACACTCGGATTGCACAACATTTGGAAAGGGCCCTGCCTAGGTTAGTTGTGAGGATAATTAAATGAGGGGAAAGTTCTGGTAAAATTTAGGTTATTATTGAACAGTTCACTCTATGGTCCATACGAATACAGTACTAAAAGTTTCAACCTGCTTGTATCGATGCGGCGGTTGGCGAACGGCAAGATGGCTAGGCACAGAGCACACATACAACCACAGCTAGGGCTCTTGATGTATCGGCACTTTAATTCTTCTTAGCGTCACAATACTTTTCCATTTAGTGCCTATGGAATATTGCCGTGCTGTATGGGCGTAGAAACAGCATACCCGAGGCTCAGTGAAACTACATCTTCCAGGAGAACCTCCTCGCTCCAGAAGGTGTTGCACAGACCAACGCCAAACTCCAACTACTACTGCTGAGCCCGTTGTGCCGTGCAGGGCCCGTGTGCATTTTCCCACACTTGCCTGCCATCCACCTTTTACCGCTCCCTTACAGACAGGGTATTCGCCCAAGGTTTTGCATTCTACATATCCTAACACATTGCCTACGTGTGGACCAGACGCACAGTTACAATTTTAAACATCTTACAAGAGTTTCAACGTTTCTTACGTTTCAATTCTGTTACAATATCGCTTGACATTTGACATAAACATTAATATTCACATTGAAACTCGTTTACAGTTTTCCTAACACAATGACATGAAACAAAAAATAAATGAAATGAGAACATCAATTACACTAGTTTACCGAAATATCAGATGGAAAAAAAATTACTTATATGTACAATAGTACAGCGTCGTTGTTGTTACACATGCCCCTGTTTCCAATAAAGTTCACTAAGTGCAAATTTGATGGGAACACTAAACTTTATATTTATACAGGTGTTCTGAATCTTTGCGTGAATGTGCCATCATAAAAGTTCATATCATAAAACTTCCTTTCACTCGCTTCATATAGGTCTATACTTTTTAATATATCGAGAACATTTACCTATCATTTACTTAAGTGCCTTTGGCACAGTCCAACCTCCTATCACAACATGATTTAAATAGCAAATTACTTATCATTATTAAATTTCTCAGAGAAGTAAAATCAAAATCTGGAACACTAACACTTAACTACAAAGCAGATACAAATACCTATATACACTATAAAACAATTTGTTGCTGCTTGCATTAATGGCAGTCAATTTCCTTATTTACTAATAAACACACAATACTATTTAGAAAAATTACTACACATATTTGCTGCCTATTATTCAGATTTGGGCAGTCCATTTCGCATCATTTTATCACATCACCTGTACCACACTTACAATTCTCCTTTGACTATTTATCTGCCCCCTTTGGTGTTTGGCAGTCCTTTATATTATGACTCATATACTGCCCACTTTGATTTTTGGCAGTCTCATCTTTTATTTGGCTTGCAGCATTTGCTTTTTCTTTTCAGCCCTTTTTTCCATACACCTTTACATTTATAGTACATTTGGTAATCTGAAACTTACATAAGTGCATTAGCACACTGACAATGGTATACACACATTTACAAAGATTTATTACATTTAGAATAAAATAGTTTCAGCATAAGATACAGCACATTTACTGCCAATTGCTTTCTGATTGTACTTAGGTCACTCACTCCCAGGAACATACAGTTTCAGGTCCACAACGTTTCTTACACCTAAAGGTCTCTTGGATTTTGGGTAGATCAGGTAGTAAGCATTATCGTGCTGAATGTTCTGTGTTATATACGGTCCATTATAAATATATTTAAATTTGGAAATTTCATGGTTCAGTTCACTAGATTTTTCGTGGGTTTTTAAAAGAACATAATCCCCAATTTTAAATTTTGAAACTTTCAGGTTTTTATCATGTCTTTTAGATCTAGATTCAGCTCTTTGCTTTGCCCTTTTTCTGACTAATTCTTTCTTTTGACTCAACCCAAGCTTATACAAGGTGGAAACTCTAGTTTTTCCTCAATTAAACTTTTACTTCTGCTGCCTACCAAAATTTCTTCCGGTGGGAACCCAGTAGATTCCTGATGTAAGGTGTTCATGACATTCTCAAAGTCCGATATAAATCTGCCCCAGGCTCTAAATCATGTTCCTTCCTGTTTTTTTTCCACAATGCACCTTGGTCGACTGTGACATAGTCCCAAGATACGTTCCTGACCTGTGAACCATTTATATCTGGTGGCTTTTTCGGTTCCGGAAGTTCAAAGTCATGAAATACTTGAACTCTTTGTAACATTGACACTGAGTCGTCCGGTGGCTCCTTTTTCCTGTGTTCAGTCTCAACATCTGGGTTTTGTTTTGAAACTTCGTCATCAGTATGTACATTATCGCAATTAGCTGTATTCCCATTATTTTCACTAGTTCCGAAATACTCGTCATCTGAACTATCGTCAGAATCCGACCATTCTGGATCGCTTTCAGGTTCTAACATAAAAGCTTTTCTGAGACAGGCACTAAGTTCTTCATTTTTGTCAGGCTTTGATTTTAACTCAATATCCTCTTTTGGCAAAACGACCTCATTATCAGCTTTACTCACATCCACTGTTACTTCATATTTAGTGTAATCCTCGTGGACTTCAATTACTCTTAGGTAATTAACTGCCCCTTCCCCACGGTGCCTTTCGGTAACAGCTTGTACTGTTGGCGGATCATTAACAGAAGTAACTTCCTCGTCAATGCTTAGGATTTCATCCTCCAATTCCTTCCTATCTTTAACCATCGTCCTATCGGCAGCACGCGTACTTTGCGCGGCGCTATTTACTCTCTCCTCTTCAAATTCGGGCCACGTCACCTTATCGACGTCCCTACTATTTACTTTTTCACTAATTAACCTCATTGCCTCATATTCCTTCTTAAAATCCTCCCACTCACATTGCTTTAGGCCCTTGTACAGATCGTCGATCTGCACACGCCAATCAGTTACTTCCGCTAATTCATTCTCGCCATTTATTTCATTGCTAACACTGCTAACCGCACCTCTCTGTGTATCCACTATTTCCTTCGCCACGGAATTACCACTCGTAATGCATTCACCAGCTCTTATGGCAATGTTTGTACCTGATTCTGCCGCCTTGCTAGCGGCTTCTCTCTGGACAGCTGTTCTGCTAGGCTGGGCCGTTGCCCTCTGATGTTCCACTCGCCTGTTAACATGTAGCGCTCGGCGTTGCGAAGATGACTCATTCGCGCTCGCACCTGACACTTGTTTCGCAACAACACGTTGCGTCGTTCCACGCCTGTCTCTATGCTGTCTCATAACTTGACTGTCAGTCCGGTAATGTTTCTTAAATCGGGGCCGGTATGTTTTGTCCACTTCCGTTTGGCCCGCAACGTTCGCGGAAATCAGTTTCCTGCATCGTTATTATCTTGCACGGTGTATCCTCTACCGCGACCTGGATAACCCCCTCTTCCTCTTCCTCTGCCTCTACCTCTCTGTATCATGTTGACGCGAAACCCATCGCCGTAATTTCTCTCGTCATTATTGCGGTTATTCCTGTTACTAAAATTCTGATAATTGGCACGACTTTTGCACCAGTGATCTTCGTCTTCGACCCTTTCGAGAAACGCTTGGAAGCTGCGATGATTGCTTCCCACATATCTCTTCGAATCTTCTGGAAGCTTTTTATATAGCTCCCATACGATTTCAGAATCGGATCTTCTCCCTCTTAAATGTGTCAACTTTCGGTACCAATATTCGCAGAAATCTTTCAATGAATTGCTGCCCCTGTTATCCTGAAGTTTGGCCATGATAAACTCACGCCACAAATGATCCTGTTTTTGTTTGGACCAATATTCTTCCATAAACTTTTGTTTAAACTCTTCGAACATCATTAGTTCGGTATTCAAGTTAATTCCCCAGCGCTTAGCGTCACCTGCTAAGGCGCTAATTACTACGTTTATCTTCTCCTGACCAGACAAGTGTTCAGGAAACATCCTCTCGCAATTTTTGATGAAATCCAACGCATGCCATCCGTTATGTTTTTTGGCGGGATCGAAGCGCTCCTCATCTTCCAACAGCTTCGTAAGTGGAGTGCCATTACAGACAACACCAGGCCTATCTTTGATTTTACTCTCGAGATCGAAAATTTTGCCTTGAATTTTCTATGTATTTTGTTCACACTTTTGTACACATCCAGCAACTTTTTCGCCTAAATTCCTTTCAGTATCTGAAACTGCCTTTTTCAACTGTGATATTCCACACTGGCATTCGTTTACGATCTCAGTTTTAAGACTGAAAACTTTTTCGTCTACTTTTATTTCAACTAGAGGCTCTACTTTCTCTTGGATGTTGAGAATTTCAACATCAAACCTAGTGTTAATGTTGTCAATTTCCCCCTGCATAGTATTCATATTTTTATTAATTGTGTCAATTTCAGACTTCATAGTATTTACTACAGGGCTTAAATTACCCACTTTTTGTTCTACCTGTTCTATTTGTTTACTAATTTTAATTACTTGTTCTTCGACCTGTGCTTTAAGCTGACCAATTTGTGTTTTAAGCTGCTCGTCAACGTTTGTTTTAAGCTGATCATTCTGTGTTTTGAGCTGCTCGTCAACGTGTGTTTTAAGCTGATCATTCTGTGTTTTGAGCTGCTCACTCTGTACTGCAATTTGCTTGGTTAATCGTTCAAATAAGTCGTTCATGCTTAATATTTTCACACTGTTTTGTTCTACGGAATCGGTGTATTCCGATCCTATTTCAAAATTTTCTTTCGGTTCTTTCTTTATCTGTGGTGAATCAAACATGTCAGTGGATTCGTTCACGTACCAACTATCATCTACAAAGTCATCCTCTACTTCTTGTTTTATTCCTTGTAGTGTTCGAGCCAATCTCGACATTTCAATTTGTTCGTTAACATGTTCGTGGTATTGTATGTACATCAATTGTCTGCCGCTAACGCCATCTGTTATCTGGCCGCGTAAACTCCTGTCATTGCCAGCCGCATTTTCCATTACGCTCGGCACATCTACTGTGTCTACGTTCTTGTCCATACTGAACGCAAATGACACCTCACTACCGTACTTGACGTTCACTGCTATATTCTTTACTGAATAATATTGCATTTCGTGCCACTGAACATCCACTGTTCGGTATTCACATTAATTTGTAACCGACAACAACTGGATGTCCTGTCACCGGGAGCCACTTGTAATGTGCGCGTGGGGCACACAATACTCATTAAAGCCTGTACTATGGTAAGTGAGTAGGGTTCACCTTACGAGACAGGATTTTCGTATAGATATTGACTGCGTGTACCTGAATGGTGGCAAATCAGACTTACACCCACTCTGTACTAACAATGATCCGTCAAGTAAGTTCAAAATGCAATTACACTTCAGTATGTACCAAAAGCAACACTGAAGATGCTACCAATTTGATAATAATACGGTCGCCAGCCTAATTAGGCATTAACTGAGTTTCTTCCCTGTACAAGTTGATGTATATTCATGCAAAACAACAAGTAGTAACACTGCATAATATAGTAGAATTTTAGCACCAGAAAATCTATTGAACTGATAGTTTCACATTCTGTACTGATATGAAAAAAATTATGAATACGTAACACTGCACTATAATGTATACTACAAGGCTCTATACTGTCTATTGATCTGATTAAAATAGGGCATAGGTTACCCTAGGAATAGCACTTTCGAGCCACACACAAAATGTCAATTTTGATAAACATAAAACACTGATAAATTTTGACTTATATATTGACTTTAACTTTTGCTGGTCAAACCAATGTGGAACACTTCAGAATTCAAATGAATAAAAAAGGGGGGGGGGACCCTGAAACTGTTATGATCACTATATTAAAAAAAATGATTACTGAAATTATCATGTGTTCAAGATTTCCAGTATATGAGTTACTACTCTTTTTATCTTATTTACTTCTCATTTAAATACCTTTACATCTGTCTCGAAATAATTACACTTCATTATATTAAAGTTATCTTTCAGCTTTGTTAGGCCTTCATTATTCATTTACTGGCTCATTAACAAAACAGTTCTTTAAACACCATTCTAACATAACTAGGTCTGCAAGTAATTATTATTAACACAAAATTTAATTTTTCATTTTGGGACACTCGGATTGCACAACATTTGGAAAGGATCCTGCCTAGGTTAGTTGTGAGGATAATTAAATGAGGGGAAAGTTCTGGTAAAATTTAGGTTATTAGTGAACAGTTCACTCTATGGTCCATACGAATACAGTACTAAAAGTTTCAACCTGCTTGTATCGATGCGGCGGTTGGCGGGCGGCAAGATGGCTAGGCACAGAGCACACATACAACCACAGCGAGGGCTCTCGATGTATCGGCACTTTAATTCTTCTTAGCGTCACAATACTTTTCCATTTAGTGCCTATGAAATATTGCCATGCTGTATGGGCGATGGAAGAGCATACCCGAGGCTCAGTGAAACTACGTCTTCCAGGAGAGCCTCCTCACTCCAAAACGTGTTGCTCAGACCAATGCCAAACTCCAACTACTACTGCTGAGCCCGTTGTGCAGTGCAGTGCCCACGTGCATTTTCCCGTGCTCACCTGCCATCCACCTTTTATCGCTCCCTTACAGACAGGGTATTCACCCGAGGTTTTGCATTCTATATATCCTAACACATTGCCTACGTATGGACCAGACGCACAGTTACAATTTTAAGGGGCTCCGGAACGCCCTATACTTGCAATGTTAAAATAACGCTTATAAATTACATCTTTCTTCACAAAGTATTTGAGGTAGGAAGTTGAACTTTTTACAGATTATTTATTGGAATATGGGCTACAACTTAACACAGGGATTTTACAAAATTTTAGTTCAGTTATTAAAGATGATTTTTTTTCAATTGTAATGAAAATTCACAACATTTTTTTGCAATTTATTTTTTGCAATTTTTTATTTATATATTCAAAAATATACAGTTTTTTGGAAAAAGGCTGTGTTAAATTATGCAGAAGGTACTGTGTAACATTTACTGAAAGTTTGAAACAAATATCTTTGGAAGATCCTTAGAAAACACGTAATTAATATGAGAAAATAAAAGTTTTGGGAATCGACCGACAAAGATTGGATTAGCTTTTTAGTGCATTCCAGGTCCATAGGATGGATTATCTTCATCCTCTGCAAACTCCTCCTCCAGCTTCCTCTTGTTCCTCCTCCTGTTTACTCTTGCTTGTATTTCTAGACTCTTTAAAGGCCTGTCTGCTGCCCGAAGGTGTTCCTTGTCTAAAGCAAGCATCGCTCATACCATGTTAGAACCTATCTTCATTCCCATATTTCTAAATACCTTGCACCTTACAATGTTGCCATCATTGAAAGTCGCAACAGCATCATACACACCAAAGTGAAGTGTTTCTATTCCAACAAATACAGTCTTGGGGATTCTCGACCATATAACACTATTTACACTTTCATTGGGGTTTTGAGTTTTTCCGTGATTACACTTTTTCAACAGTTCAGGTGCTGCTAAATCTTTGAAAATAGGTTTTATCACCTCCATTATTGCATGAGGCAGACTATGCTTATGAGTGTACACTTCACCAGTTAGCAATCCTTTGTTATATTTACACCAACTGTCTTCTTCTTTGGGACACAAGCTATGTTGGGGATTTTCATCGGTTGAAGAAGTATAAAAAAAAAGAGCCCAAACAGCCTTCTTCATTTCGTCGACACTTTGTGTATTTTGCCTAATAGCCATTCCATAATAGTTCTGTATTTTGTCAATTACACTGTCAGTTAACCTTCCCTTCCCATCCAACCCTTTACCATCACTGAGTTTTTGTTTTTTGTACGAAGCTTTCAGTCGCCGAAGTCTTGTTCCCATTCGCTTCTGTACGTGTCCAATACACTCAAATTTCTGCACTACAACATCATCACCATAGGGCTTCAGTCCTTGAACATGTTTGAAACTTTTAGAATCACCGTCACCAAGGTAATTAACATATCGCACTTTATCACACGCCTCAGAACGCTGGAATATACTGGCAACACCACCCACTTCCATTCCTCCACTACTGCCACTACAGTTAGCTTTGCAATTATTTTCATGTGTACCTTTATATTTTTGTGGACACCTACAATACTTTGATATTACTGCTACATCTAAAACTTTTCCTGTATACATACAGGTGGCAGATACTACACCATGAAGAGATGTGTGTTCCCATTTATGCCAGGTACCATCGAACGCTGCAGTCAAATCTCTGTTACCATTATTTTTCATTACTGCCTCTTCCACAGCGTTCTTCATAGATTGTATACAGACATCTTCTACTTTAGACCCTATTAATTTATTATAGGTCGTAAACTTGGTTGGGGGATTTGGAAGATTCATGATGCCACAGAAAATTGCACCTGCAGTAGCACCCTTACCAACTGAAC
Organism: Schistocerca americana; assembly: GCF_021461395.2. NCBI lineage: Eukaryota > Metazoa > Arthropoda > Insecta > Orthoptera > Acrididae > Schistocerca > Schistocerca americana. Next base: position 158,876,216 of record NC_060127.1, on the reverse strand, counting down.
GCAAGGAATAAACAAACCTAATGTTGTGTTCGTAGATTTTGCTACCATTTTCTTCAGTTGCAGTTATTGCAACACTGTTCCAAAAGGTGGTCATGTATGAACACTTATCACATTTCAGTTGTATTTCACTAGCAAGTCCTACGTGCTTTATTATGGAGAGTTCCAGAACAGCTTCACTACAATGAATACATCTTACACAGTTTGAAAAAATTCCTTTGAGAACCGACATATCAAATATTTCATTCACATCCGATTCGCCCATAAAACATTCATAGTTTTCACTCATTGAACCAAGCTTCTTCTGTGAAGTATTTTCTTTCCCACTTTGACTGCTATGGGCAGGTGTACTTGAGAGGTTAGGTTCACTCACTTGGTTATCATCTTTATTGTTTACAGTAATAACACATACCTTTGGCTTTCCAACATTTCTCCTTTTCTTAAAAGCCTTCAGAGGATTTCTAATAACTTTACTTTTACTCATTATTATACTTCAACAAAACAGAGACTCAAGAAACAGAATTAATTACGAATATTTTCGAGATAACGACAGAGTAAATAAACATGAAACAATCGACAATCACACCAGCGATATGTATTGAACCATCACAGGTTAGCCACAACACATACTTTATCTCACATCACTAAAATGTACCTGATGAACATGGACGTTAATAATAACACCATTTGATAGCAGTTTAACAGCGCCACAGTGTGTCACGCCCATGTAGAACACATTTCAAAAAAAATTTAAAAATAGTTGTAGTCTTCGGAATTGAATAAATTATATATCTATTAAAAGGTAATAGTCTGCAGATTCAGAAAACGCAAAAAAGTAAAAATTGAACTTTTCATGATTTTGAGCCTTTCTGGAGCCCCTTAAACATCTTACAACAGTTTCAACGTTTATTACATTTCAATTCTGTTACAATATTGCTTGACATTTGACATAAACATTAATATTCACATTGAAACTCGTTTACAGTTTTCCTAACACAATGACACGAAACAAAAAAGAAATGAAATCAGAACATCAATTACACTAGTTTACCGAAACATCAGATGGAAAAAATATTTACTTATATGTACAATAGTACAGCGTCGTTGTTGTTACAGTACTCTGAGATTGCCTATGACATTTGTGTTTAATGTGAGATACACTTTACTGTTCAGTGTGTGTTCAAAATGCTGATTTGAGTGACTTAAAGACTTTCGTCCGGGTAACCGTGGGAGAGCTTTGACACCGAGACAGTGTTTCTAGGAAAACTATCAGCAACTTTTTGACCCCAAGAAAATCACAGAATGAAATGATTCCGTGTGACTTGCAAGATAGGGAATAATGTATTTGTACTTGTAATTGTGTAATTTTTTTATATGTTTCATTCCTGAAGGGACAGCAAGTGTAATTGTATTTCATTAACATTTGTGTTTAGAATAGTTAGTGTTTTTTTTGTTTGTTCTGGGTTATCAAGTTCACGTAGCATGTTTATTAGAATATTTGGTACAAGGATGCTTTAATTATTAGCCAGTGTCGCAATACTAACGTAGCGGCTCTTGTTGCATTGGTCAGTAAGGTTGTCACAGTGGACAAGAGTTTGCATTGCACAACAAATATCGGAATTAACTGATGCATTTTGACGTCGTGGACAGTAATGATCTTGTTGGTGTGTTGACTGAAGCCACTTATTTGCATTATCACAGTGGTGATATTTCACATTAAAGGGGTAACGAAGGCTAGTCGAAATGCAAGTTCTTGTCGTCTAAAATGTGTAGCAACAGAGAAATGAGCCGTAGAGTAAGATACGACTGCTACTGGTGGATTCAAGCACTTATTGCTAACTATTTACTGCGTGTTTTGATCAAAGTTGATGGACTGACTAGCTCAGCAGCAGGTATTTGTACTGGTGGACAAGGATAAGGTTAAACTCACAGTCGAGTAGTTATGGCAATTGCTTAAGTGATGATAGTTAATGAGGTATGACATGATGTCTTAGATGAACTATACAACGTAACCAGTATGTAACTCGTGGTATATTTCATTGTTTTTCTTCTCAGTTTTATTTCTCTGTAGGTTTGATGTATATTTTAGAGTAATGGTATGGAGCCTGACATTCTACATGTAACTAGTGTACGCAATTTTTTTTCTTTTGTTGATTTTGTTTTGTATTTAGACATTGCCGTGTAAAGACTGTTACAACGCAATTTATGAATGCCAGATTACTCGTTCCGTGTTTGGACGGTGAGCTATTTAAAGTTTTATGAGTACAATTAGTATCTTTATTTGTTTTAGAATTATTGAAGTTTGGATTACTCCTAAAAATAACAGAGAACCCGGTAACTAAGCAAATTTTTATCTCATCATTAGTTTTTATTTGTATGACGTAACGTTTTATTTGTCATTTGGATTGTTGTAAATTTGTATGTGTACATTACTCCGGATTGTGGAGAGTACAATAATGCAACAACTGTGTCAATAATTTGGTAAAGTAACAGCATTTGGTCGTCTATTTGAGGTCGCCAGGGGCTAAAGTCTCCTCCTGGTTATTTTGATGACTTGCTACGTTTGTTCTAATACAGTTTTCTTAAAAAAATGTTCGGAACTACCCTCGCGTTGCAAGGATAGTACCGTGCCATTTTTTTCTGCATGGGTAGCCGGTGGTGAAAGGGTACAGTACCGCCCGACATTGAAAATAGGTACAACATTCATCGTTATTCTTGTCAGAACAACATATTTTTTCTAATAATAACTCAATTTCAATTAATACAGCAAAGCCGGATACCAGTGTGGAAAAGAATGACAATTTATTTATTTAATTGATCACATGTGCACTCCCACAAAATAAATCCCTGCATCCAGTTTGGTTAGATCTGTGAAATGAATGAATGAATGTATGGTTGTCTGCTAACCGCAGATAGTGAATGTGAATATATGATCATCTTTGAGACGGTACTTGGGTCACCTTTGGTGGGACCAAAGAGATGAAATTTACCTGAGCTTTGAGTGCCTGAAATGTGGCTGGCCAATACGGTAGCAAGGTGCTCCCCCACTTCGGCAGAGGCGCGAGAGGACCTGAAGAACGGCCATGTTTCAGCACTCTGCCGCTGGATCTAGTGTTGGTAAGACCTGTCTTAGGCGTGCTCCATAAGGACAAAAGAGTGGAGACTTGGTATGCATGTGAAATACTTAAGAGTAGTTTAGAATAATAATTTCTGTATTTCAGGGACTTTTGTGGGGAGAATTAAATGTCAGGCAGGTAATATTAAGGGAATCGTAGTAATCTTCGGAAGTGACCAACGGTCACAATGAAACCACGTGTAGCAATAAGTTGAAATACTTCCGATTGGTTAAGTTAAGCTGAATTACTAGCGTGAGTACTATAAGTTGGAAATATTTAAGAAATGGCGTGTGCAGGACTTGAAATTAGAGACGAGTACTTCCAAGTGCTGAGTACTGTGTGAGTCTCAATCTGTGTATGAGACAAAGGATAAAGAGAAGTACTCGTCCATGGTATCAGTTGAGGACTTGCGTCTGTGATGAATATGTTCTTAATATTACTTTGCGTGTTATGTTTCCGTGTGACGCTTGATTCAAACTATAATACTCTGAGAGAGAAGCAAGGTGAGTCAGCCGTCTATCCAGCAACGCCACTTGGCTTGCATTGCACAGGAAGACGTGCATATATCGTCCAGAGTTCGTAGTAGGAAAGAAAAGTTACAAAATGGGGCAGTGTTGTGTGGAACTGGGATGAATACTAATTGAAGTGTGAAAGCTGAAAGTGATGGGATTATAATGTTGTGACTATTCCTATGTTGTATTCCATGTTGCACTGTGGTGTATGTCATGTAATTTAAGTATGTGTGGTTTGCATGGGAGAGTAGCAAGGTAGTTCCAGAGGTAGTGGGTTATGCATGTTCCTTTTGTACCGCTCGGTTTGGAGGAAAGTTTTGTGATGATGGTTGTGAGAGTCGAAGTGTGAGATACAGCAAAAGATCCACCATCCTATCCAGAAAGTGCACTGTAGCGTTAAAGAATTACGAGACCATAAGATAGAGAATCACCAATGTAAAGTCATGCCCTCTGGACGGAATTTCTCATGTGTTATTGTTGTAGGTTATAGAATTTGTGTGTTTAGGTTATAGAATTTATCGGAATAAATAAGATAGTGAAAAGAAAAAGATTTGTGGCCTTTTCCTTCGAATTGTATGTTTCCATGATATCCAGAATTTATAATGTGTGCGCCATTTATATTCAGTGCGATAGCCACGTGTTGATCAAAGCCATTAAATAAAAAAGAAAATGTGGTATTGCCAGTGTGTAGTGAACAGTCAGAGTTGTGTAAATTCCTAATAGTCAGATGTGCGTTTCCGTTGCGTAATATTCATACAGAAGAATAATTTGTAACTTAATTGTGAGTACTAGAGTTCATGTTACTCGATAAATAAGAATAAATCCACTCGCTTGGCAGAGCACTCATCTTGCAAGCCTGACTGCTTGATGCCACAGTGTTATATACGTTATTTCCCTAACAACCTTCCGCTACTCACTCAGGTTTTGAGGACACAATGTACAAATGTACTCCACTACTTTTTTGTTAAAAGTACGTTTCTTCTCTATTTAATTATTTTATTTGTTTTTTACGTTCTCTTAGATGCGCGAGTAAATTCGTTAGTAATACTTTTGAAACGAGGGAGGGAATCAAACATTTAATTTTTTAAACGCAAAATGAGTTTTTGTGACTACACCCATTTATTACTCGCAACATGCTACATTACACAAGAAGTAATTAAACTATTCAAAATAACTTTAATGAAGAAGCTCATAATACACTAAAAAGTAATCACAGTAGATATGTCCAATAAGAAATCACGTACAATTCTTACAAACAACTCTAGTTTCGAATGTTCAATACACTCCCTTACGTTACATTTTGCACACACTCTTCGTTTTGATTTATTTCTTGATCTAAGAAAATGTGACTCATCGACGAAAGAAGTAGCTTACAAAACGCTTGTTCGTCCGATTCTTGAGTATTGCTCATCAGTATGGGACCCTTACCAGGTTGGATTAATAGAAGAGATAGACATGATCCAGCGAAAAGCAGCGCGATTCGTCATGGGGACATTTAGTCAGCGCGAGAGCGTTACGGAGATGCTGAACAAGCTCCAGTGGCGGACACTTCAAGAAAGGCGTTACGCAATACGGAGAGGTTTATTATCGAAATTACGAGAGAGCACATTCCGGGAAGAGATGGGCAACATATTACTACCGCCCACATATATCTCGCGTAATGATCACAACGAAAAGATCCGAGAAATTAGAGCAAATACGGAGACTTACAAGCAGTCGTTCTTCCCACGCACAATTCGTGAATGGAACAGGGAAGGGGGGATCAGATAGTGGTACAATAAGTACCCTCCGCCACACACCGTAAGGTGGCTCGCGGAGTATAGATGTAGATGTAGATGTAGATTCTACAACGTCCTTAGCCCTCTTTTTTTAGTTTAGCTATTTCCATTTTTTCTTCTGAGTCCTTTCCTAACAACACCAGTCCTCGAATTTTTAGTTGTCTGGGTACCAAGGACTGTTTCATGCGTTCGTGAATCTGCGGTTTCACCATTTGCCAACTAATTTCGTCAAGGAAATAAGCTCGTTTCACTTTGACATAGTTTTTGTTTGCTGAATAAATGCATAAAGCATTGATAGAGGCGATATTTAAAATATTGTAAAAAATTGCTGTTAGGTATCTTTTAGTAGTTCTTGCTGTATCATAATTTGAACAAAGTTGATTGAGTACGTCAGCTCCAATTTTTGTGCGATTATAGAATGTAACAATCTCTGATTTGTTTTTTGAACTGGTGGACTCGTCAATCGTTGCATCATTGTGCATACTTGAAAGTAAAGTTACTGCTTTATTTTTCTTTTCGCAGTAGCATACATGTGTTGCGTCATGTCTAAAGCCGAAACCAGAAGTGTTTATTTCTCAAGATTTGCTGGGTAAAAATTCGTAAGGTATTTCTTTTTTTGTTGTGTCTTATTGTTTCAACATAAGTTGTATTTTTCTGAAGCAGTTCTTGATGGAGAGGATAGCTAGTAAACCAATTATCGCCTGTGATGTTACGTCATATGCCTAAAATTGGTTTCGCAATTCTCATGACGAACTCCTTTCCTGCGTTGCTTACATCAAAAGTCCCCGCCGGCTGTTTTCCACAATAAATTTCCATTTTCGCAGTGTACATTCTAGAATCCACTAACACAAACATCTGTGGGTCATAACGAGCAGGTTTACTAGGTACAAACTGTCCGAATGGACATCGTCCACGAAAACCAACCAGCTGCTCATCAATTGTGACGTACTCTCCAGGAGTATAGTACTTCTGAAAGTTTTCTAACACCAAATCCGTAAGTTCTCTTATTGATGACAATTTGTCGTGCTTTTTTCTCTCATTTCTAGTGCTTACGTCATCAAATCTGAGGCAACGAAGCGAGAAATGAAATCTATTCCTCGAAATAGTCAAATAGACTCTTTCAATACCACTGCCTTTCTCATTGTCCCATATTCTGCAAGTATTCGACTTGGAAAACTTTAGCATACCAGTGAAAAAAAGTATACCAAACAGGGCATGCACTTCACATTGATCTGTTAATTTTGCATCTCGTTCTCTAGAAAATATGTGCCTGATTGTTTCTGTATAAATGCTGGTACTTTTCACGATCAGCTCTATTATTCTGTCATCAATGATCAAGTTAATGCAAACGAATTTCAGACTTTGATTTTTTTTGTCTCTCCTTTTGGACCAGGAGCATGAAGAAAGATATTGCTGGACTTGGTTTTAACATTAGGACGAGGCGGAAATTTATTCCGTTTTATTTTATCTTTTCCAAAATAAAAATCTGATTCTTCACTTGCCTTGTTGAATTTCTCTTCCCTGTCGACATTATCTTCTTCCGGTTTTTCTTCACTTGCCTTGTTGAAGCTCTCTTCCATGTCCACATTGTCTTCTTCCGAATCTTCCACGAAAATGTTTCCAGTTTGCTCGTCTGGTCGTCACCATCCTCGCTTGTATATCCATAGTACAGATTAGAATCACAATCGGATGGCTCATCAGTATGCAGTTCTTCCTCCAGCCATTGCATCCAAATCCTTTCATCAGAAGTGCGATCTGCCATTATACCTAAATAATAAACATTAATTAATACAATAGCAATCCAAACATATTTCAAATATAATGGAAATTAAAACTTTTACTTACCATATAAAATATGTGCTGGCACTTCGATACTCGCGTGGAGTACACGTGTGCGCCAAACACGACAGGAAACACTCAAGACTTTCCTACGAAAAGATCCGTGCAGGACGGCGCACGCCATTTACTGTAGGTACAGGTTAGAAGAAGAATGCCATACTCTGAGGATTTTAGCCCCGCCACTCTGGCCAACAATAAGAAAATAACGTTTAGAACGACGATGGAGTACATTTGTACTCCACGCGACTAACCGAGGGATAAATATGTACTTTTTCTTACAAATTTTTAGAATGACCCTATTTCCTTTAACAAAATTTTAATCACCTACTAAGTAACATCACGTCTGCCCCCACTGTCTGCTGGGAGGCCATATTTCTTGCTTATGGCTGCAGACAGTAGTAGTTACTACAGTGATTATAAAATATGCGTACATGATTTTGAAAATCACAGGTTTTTATGGTATGGTCTGAGGACGTACCTAATATTATGGTACCAGAGGATAGGAAAGAGTGTAAGGGGTGTATTATATTTTTCTTTGCATCAGAACAACGTTTTTGCTCAGTTGAAAACTGGAACTTAGTTTCTGTACAAATAAAATTATACTAATAATTACATACAGTGAAAGAAAATACTTAGTACTAGGTACTCGTTATTGTCTTTACACCTCTTTTACCATATACCAAGCACTGTTTTTGTTATAAAATTTTGTTTGTCATAAATGATGAAACTGACTTGTTTTGGTTGGCTTATGTCATCTAAACACTTCAGTTATTTCTAGTGGCAGTGTTCTCAACTCTCAGCGTTGTTGGTTCAAAGTCTAGCATGAGTGAATGTGTGCAGCAGTCTTGTCCAAACGAACACCGTATTTTGCCTCGTCTTTTCAAGTCGCATCCCCAGAATACTATGTCGGTTCATTTGCGGCGCAGTGAAAACCGAAGATGACACTAGGCACGGTGTTTTGGGCAAGACATTAGTTCGGCAAGTTTGCCACACGGCTGTAATACGCTTTCAAGTAGTTCACCATATAGCGTTAGCCGTCGTCCTTTTGATGCACCGCCTACACACGGTCTCACGCGTTCCATCTCATAACTCCTCAGAATATCGCCCCATTACACAAATTAAATATCTTTAAACGTATTAATAAACATTTGTCATAATCATAGCACTTTCCCTTTCTTATGTGTTGTGTTGTGCGGTAAACATGTCCATCTCGTTTTAATATAGGTAACAAGTCTGTTACGGATGCAGAAGGTTACATTGCATTTTACACATACATATATACATTAATTAATTTTTAACATTCAAGTTACAATTAGATCTTATCGTTCATTAAACACACCTTGAGAAAAATTTTATTTTGTTTGCTGTTGGGCTAATACACTGAACCGCCAAAGGAACTGGTATTGGCGTGCATATTCAAATACAGAGACATGTAAACAAGACGGCGCTGCGGTCGGCAACGCCTACATAAGAAAACAAGTCTCCAGGGCAGTTGTTAGATCGGTTACTGCTGCTAGATTGGCAAGTTATCAAGCTTTAAGTGAGTTTGAACGTGGTGTTATATAGCGCACGAGCAATGGGAAACAGCATCTCCAAGGTAGCGATGAAGTGGAGATTTTCCCTAACGACCATTTCACGAGTGTAGCGTGACTATCAGGAATCCGGCAAAATATAAAATCTTTGACAGTGCTGCGACCTTAAAAAAATTCTGCAAAGACGTCAGAAGAGAATCGTTCGACCTGAAGGAAGTGCAACCCTTTCGAAAATTACTGCAAATTTCAATGTTGCGCCATCGACAAGTGTCGGCGTGCGAGTCATTCAACGAAATATCATCGATTTGAGCTTTCGGAACCGAATGTCCAATCAAGTACCCTTGATGACTGAACGACATAAAGCTTTACGCCTCGCATTGGCCCATCAACATCGACATTGGACTGTTCATGACTCGTTTCAAATTGTATCGAGTGGGTGGACGTGTACAGGTATGGAGACGTCTTCATGAATCCATGGACCTTGCATGTCAGCAGGGAACTGTTCAAGTTGGTGGAGGCTCTGTAATGGTGTGGGGCTTGTGCAGGTGGACTGAGATGGGACCCCTGATACTTCTAGATACGACCCTGACTGGTGACATGTATGTAAGCATCCTGGCTGATCACCTGAATCCATCCATGTGCATTGTACATTCTGAGGGACTTAGGCAATTGCAGCAGGAGGATGCAACACCCCACACGTCCAGAATCGTTAAAGAGTAGGTACAGGAACTTTTTTCTGAGTTCAAACATTTCCGCTGGCCACCAAATCCCCAGATATGAACATTATTCATCACATCTGGGATGCCTTGCAACGTGTTGTTCAGAAGAGATCTCCACCCCCTCGTACTCTTACGGATTTATGGAGAACCGTGCCGAATTCATGGTGTCAGTTCCCTCCAGCACTACTTCAGACATTAGTCGAGTCCACGCCACATCGTATTGTGGAACTTCTGTGTGCTCGCAGGCCCCCACACGTTATTAGGCAGTGTCTATCAGCATTCCTGGGGTATTAGGAATCGTTGTTCCAATGAACAAGTTATGAAGGGCAGTCTAATGAAAACCATATACCTGCCACAATGAAACGATAGAATGGTTCATCTACATCTACATACATACTCCGCAATCAACCATACGGTGCGTGGTGGAGGGTACCCCGTACCACAACTACCATCTTCTCTCCCTGTTCCACTCCCAAACAGAACGAGAGAAAAATGACTGCCTATATGTCTCTGTTCAGGCCCTAATCTCTCTTACCTTATCTTTGTGGTCTTTCCGCGAAATGTAAGTTGGCGGCAGTAAAATTGTACTGCAGTCAGCCTCAAATGCTGGTTCTCTAAATTTCCTCAGTAGCGATTCACGAAAAGAACGCCTCCTTTCCTCTAGAGACTCCCACCCGATTTCCTGAAGCATTTCCGTAACACTCGCGTGATGATCAAACCTACCAGTAACCAATCCAGCAGCCCGCCTCTGAATTGATTCTACGTTTTCCCTCAATCCGACCTGATAGGGGTCCCAAACGCTCGAGCAGTACTCAAGAATAGGTCGTATTAGTGTTTTATAAGCGGTCTTCTTTACAGATGAACCACATCTTCCCAAAATTCTACCAATGAACTGAAGACGACTATCCGCCTTCCCCACAACTGCCATTACATGCTTGTCCCACTTCATATCGCTCAGCAATGTTACTCCGAAATGTTCAATCGACGTGACTGTGTCAAGCGCTACACTACTAATGAGGTATTCAAACCTTACAGGATTCTTTTTACTATTCATCTGCATTAATTTACATTTATCTACATCTAGAGTTAGCTGCCATTCCTTACACCAATCACAAATCCTGTCCAAGTCATCTTGTATCCTCCTACACTCACTCAACGACGACACCTTCCAGTACACCACAGCATCATCAGCAAACAGCCGCACATTGCTATCCGCCCTATCCAAAAGATCATTTATGTAGATAGAAAACAACAGTGGACCTACCACACTTCCCTGAGTCACTCCAGATGATACCCTCACCTCCGATGAACACTCACCATCGAGGACAACGTACTGGGTTCTATTACTTAGGAAGTCAAAAGCAATCACCATTGCATTAAGACATTAATACCAGTTGGAGATGAGACGATCAATTCCTGTTTTGCAGAGCATGGTCGGCCACTGATGGATCCACAACAGTACACACTCTTGCGTTCCCTGATCCAACTGAAACTGTTGTCTATGCATGTCTTTCTGTAGGTCACCAACCATGTGAAAATCAAATGGCGAAAGATCCAGGCTGTATAGAGGATACTGCAAGATTTCTTTCAAGGTGGGCATTATCGCGCAACACGGTGCTTCTGTCCACGAGATTACAGCAGCCCGAAGGCAAACTGCAAAGCCAGCTGTGTAAACATCCCACATCTCCCTCGCCGAAGAAATCCAAATCTGTTTACACGAGTTCCGAAAAGGTCATTATGTCCTTCCTTATCGACTGCAGGGGCCATCTGCTCGTCAAGTGATCGAGCATGGAACCACAATCAATCCACAGTGCTGTGAAGACACATTGAAGAAACTGTGACGTGTCATAAAGTCAAAAAGCCCAGCAATTCTGTAGGACAGAGTCATCCTGTTGCACGCTAACGCCCGCCTCCACACTGCCAATTGGACAAAGCCATTGTTGGGAAACAATGGAACATCCTCCACACAGCCCAATTCATTTATCATGTGATTTTCAGTTCATTCGTAACTTAGCGAAGGACGTGCGTGGACATCGGTTTCAGTCATATAAGGAAGTACATGAATGAGTGCAGTTGATCCATCGATAGTAACCATGTTCTATGAAACAGAAATTGATCGTCTCATCTCGCAGTGGGATAATTGTCTTAACGCATGTGGTGATTATTTTTGAATTAAAAACTTCCGGCTGGTGTTCCGTTTTCATTTGACTGTCACTTACAGATTTGATCAGTATGTGTTTAGACTACTGGTGATAGAAGTTGTAGATGCGAAACGACGTTTTCGACGGTCTGAGAGCAAACGCCAAAGTCTACTGTGGAAACATCCCACATCTCCCCCGCCAAAGAAGTCCAAACCTGGTCACACAAGTTCTGACAAGGTCATGATGTCCTTCTTCTTCAACTGCAGGGTCCCTCTGCTCGTGAAGTTCTTGAGCTTGGAGTCACAATCAATGCACAGTGCTACGAAGGCACTTTGAAGAAACTGACGTCCCTCGAAGTCAAAACGCCCAGGAATGCCGTCGGACGGTCATCCTGTCGCACGATAATATTCGCCGTCACACTGCAAACCAGACAAAGGCTACACTTCAGCGATTTGGTTGGGAAAAATTATAACATCTTCCGAACAGTCCGAATCTTTCACTGTGCGATTTTCACTTCATTAGTGACATGAAGAAGGACATGCATGGTTATCAGTTTCAGTCAGATGAGGAAGTGCATGAGTGAGCTGCCGTCAGCTGCCGACTGCGTTGTATGAAACAGGGAGTGATAGTTTTGTCTCCCAGTGGGATACATATCTTAATGCGTGTGGAGATTATTTTTGAATCAAACCCTACCATGGTCTCATTTGGCTGGTGTTCGGTTTTCCTTTGACTGTCTCTTATAGATTTGATCAGTACCGTGTTTAGAATACCGTTGATAAAAGTTGTAAAGGTGAACCAACGACTGGCTTTAGGAGGCAAGATCAAATGAACATGGGATGAGATATATATGCAGAGAATAGAGTGGAGAGCTATATCAAAGCAATCTTTGTACTGAAGACCACAATAACAACAACATAAAGCATACTTGTACATATGAATGGTTTAAGAAACTAGCGGTCCCCGGTATTTGGAACACTTGCTATCAAAGATTGCAGAAGGGATAATAAACATTCCTTCAGGATTTCTAAAATCATTGGCGAACGTGGCAGCCAGGCGACTATTCAAGTTGGTGTGCAAAATCTATGAGCCAAAGATATAGCACCGGTCTTTCAGAAAAATACCATCCACACAATCCCGAAGGTGGCACAAGCAGATATATAGGAAAATAGTCGTTTCAGCTTAATGGCTCAAGCATCCGAGCTGATGATAAGAATAATGAAAACTGGAAAAGGTTTGTTCGTTGACGATCGGCTTGGCTTAAGTAGAGATGAAAGTACCTGAGAGGTAGTTCTGACGTTGTGGTTGATGATGGATGCAAGACTGAAGAAAAATCGACACACGTTCATTGAATCTGTCGACCTGGAAAAAGCGTTTGAAGATGTGAAATGGTGCAAGATGTTCAAAATTCTGAGAAAATGTGGGGTAAGCTGTAGGGAAAGACCGGTAAAATAGAAAATGTACGAGAAACAAGGGGGAACAATAAGAGTAGGAGACCAAGAAAGAAATGCTCGAATTATAAATTGTGTAAGACAGGGATGTAGTCTTTCGCCCCGATTGTTCAGTCTCTACATCGAAGAAGCATAAAAGAAGGGTTCAAAACTGGGATTAAAATTCAGGGTGAGATGATATCAGTGATAAGATTCGCTGATGATATTGCTATTCTCAGTGAAAATTAAGAAGAATTATAGGAGGTGTTGAATAGAATGAACAGTCTAATGACTACAAGATATGGATTAACAGTAAATCTAAGAAAGAATGAAGTAACTGGAAGTATCAAAAATGAGATCAGTGAGAAACTAATCATCAGGATTGGTGGTGACGAAGTGGATGAAGTTACGGAAATCTGCTAACTTGGAAGCAACACATGATGGACGAAGCAAAGAGGACAATAAAAGCAGGTTAGCTTAGGTGGAGAGGACATTCATGACCAAGAGAAGTCTTATAACGTCAAACATCAATCTTAACCTGAGGAAGAAATTTCTGAGAATGTACTTTTGGAGTGCAGCATTGTATGCTAGTGAAACATGGACTGTGTGAAAACTGGGAACGAAAAGAGTCGAAGCATTTGAGGTGAGGTGTTACAGAAGAATGTGCAAAATTAGGTCGACATGAGGAGGTTTTCCGCGAAATCGGCGAGGAAAGGAACATAACGGAGAGCACTGGAAAGAACAAGGAACAGGACAGTAGGAGATGTGGTAAGATGGTACTAAAGGGAACAGTAGAGGGTAAAAACGGTGGGGAAAAGCAGAGATTGCAATATATCCAAGAAATAATTGAGGGCACAAGTGCTACTCTGAGAGGTAGAGGTTGGCGAAGGAGAGGAAAAAGCCGAATACCAGTCCAAGGTTTTAACCACTGTGCCATTTATCTGTTCTTTATACAGTCTCATCATGACAACATATAAAAATAAGTAAGAATCACATTTTTTTCGTGCTTGAGTCCACAGCTACAATAAATTTCTTGAAAGAAGACACTTTTCAGCTTGAAGCTGTTATTTATTTGAAAATAATACGTTATTTGTTGGGAGATAGGAGTGTCCAAGGAATAGAAAAGCAACTGGAATCACTCAATAGAGGAAAGTCCACTGGACCTGACGGGATACCAATTCGATTCTACACAGAGTACGCGAAAGAACTTGCCCCCCTTCTAACAGCCGTGTACCGCAAGTCTCTAGAGGAACGGAGGGTTCCAAATGATTGGAAAAGAGCACAGATAGTCCCAGTCTTCAAGAAGGGTCGTCGAGCAGATGCGCAAAACTATAGACCTATATCTCTTACGTCGATCTCTTGTAGAATTTTAGAACATGTTTTTTGCTCGCGTATCATGTCATTTCTGGAAACCCAGAATCTACTATGTAGGAATCAACATGGATTCCGGAAACAGCGATCGTGTGAGACCCAACTCGCCTTATTTGTTCATGAGACCCAGAAAATATTAGATACAGGCTCCCAGGTAGATGCTATTTTTCTTGACTTCCGGAAGGCGTTCGATACAGTACCGCACTGTCGCCTGGTAAACAAAGTAAGAGCCTACGGAATATCAGACCAGCTGTGTGGCTGGATTGAAGAGTTTTTAGCAAACAGAACACAGCATGTTGTTATCAATGGAGAGACGTCTACAGACGTTAAAGTAACCTCTGGCGTGCCACAGGGGAGTGTTATGGGACCATTGCTTTTCACAATATATATAAATGACTTAGTAGATAGTGTCGGAAGTTCCATGCGGCTTTTCGCGGATGATGCTGTAGTATACAGAGAAGTTGCTGCATTAGAAAATTGTAGCGAAATACAGGAAGATCTGCAGCGGATAGGCACTTGGTGCAGGGAGTGGCAACTGACCCTTAACATAGACAAATGTAATGTATTGCGAATACATAGAAAGAAGGATCCTTTATTGTATGATTATATGATAGCGGAACAAACACTGGTAGCAGTTACTTCTGTAAAATATCTGGGAGTATGCGTACGGAACGATTTGAAGTGGAATGATCATATAAAACTAATTGTTGGTAAGGCGGGTACCAGGTTGAGATTCATTGGGAGAGTGCTTAGAAAATGTAGTCCATCAACAAAGGAGGTGGCTTACAAAACACTCGTTCGACCTATACTTGAGTATTGCTCATCAGTGTGGGATCCGTACCAGGTCGGGTTGACGGAGGAGATAGAGAAGATCCAAAGAAGAGCGGCGCGTTTCGTCACTGGGTTATTTGGTAACCGTGATAGCGTTACGGAGATGTTTAATAAACTCAAGTGGCAGACTCTGCAAGAGAGGCGCTCTGCATCACGGTGTAGCTTGCTCGCCAGGTTTCGAGAGGGTGCGTTTCTGGATGAGGTATCGAATATATTGCTTCCCCCTACTTATACTTCCCGAGGAGATCACGAATGTAAAATTAGAGAGATTAGAGCGCGCACGGAGGCTTTCAGACAGTCGTTCTTTCCGCGAACCATACGCGACTGGAACAGGAAAGGGAGGTAATGACAGTGGCACGTAAAGTGCCCTCCGCCACACACCGTTGGGTGGCTTGCGGAGTATCAATGTAGATGTAGATGTAGATGTAGAGATTAGCAGAATTTTTAGCCCTTGAGTATTATCAAGCAATTTCAAGCGAAAAGTTTTGTGTGTTATGTTGACTCCTACCCAACCTATTATGTACATGTGGAATATTGTAAGGTGTTTACGAGTGGCTAGTTGATGCACACATGTCAATAAAGAGCCTACCATGACTCTTAAAATCTTCTTTCACCCTTTTGATCATTTTGCCAGCAAGCCATGATGCGCACAGCAGTGTGGCAGGTTAGCATGTAATTTTGTCACATATTTCTGTCGACTGGTGAAATATAATACAATTATAGATGACTGGTTCTTATACTTGTGACGAAAAAAGTACAACCTATATTTGAATTTTTTCGCCATACAAGTAGACGAAATTCAGTAACATACATCAATATGAGTCATGGATTAATAACACACAACTTGCATTGATCGGTTAGCAGCTTACAAATTAAAATAAAAAGAAAATTAGTTGCTAACAAATGGAAGTATACAAGATAATTTGACAAACCCAGGCTGGGGGATATCTAATCTCTAATAAAATAAAATATTTGTTTCTTGGAACCAACAGTACATCATATGAAATTACTTCTTTCAAATAATAATAATAATAATAATAATAATAATACAATTTTGAAAACTTCATTAATATCATATTCTACTCCCATTTTGTAATTTAATATTGTTCTGTCTCTTGCCACAAAAATAGCTCAGTTTGCATCTTTTTAACTTAAATCATTATTTTCATGGATTTTTTATGTGATTCATAGTTAAAAATTCCACAGTTTCACATTTCATAAGTATGTGGTCTAAGGGTTGCGTCTTTGATTCATAATCAAAACTTCTTTGGTCCCAGGTTCGATCCCCACCACTGCCTAGATTTTGATAAATAATCAGCATTGGCGGCCGAAGACTTCCGGCATAAGAGGTCAGCCTCATTCTGCCAACAGCCTTGTCAAAGAGGGTGGAGGAGCGGATAGAGGTTCAGAGCACTCTCTTGTCCTAGGGGTGAGAAATTGCCCCTAAAGGCGGAAGAATCAGCAATGATCAACGACATGAGGATGCAGAAGGCAATGGAAACCACTGCATTAAAGACACGTAACGTGTATCCACAGGACATGTGGCCTGTAATTGAAGAAGTGTCGTGATGATCTCTCCATTGGCAAAAGATTCCAGAATAGTCCCCCATTCGGATCTCTGGGAGAGGACTGCCAAGGGGGAGGTTACCATGAGAAAAATATTGATTAATCAACGAAAGGATAACGTTCTACGAGTCGGGGCGTGGAATGTCAGAAGCTTCAACGTGGTAGGGAAACTAGAAAATCTGAAAAGGGAAATGCAAAGGCTCAATCTAGATATAGTAGGGGTCAGTGAAGTGAAGTGGAAGGAAGACAAGGATTTCTGGTCAGATGAGTATCGGGTAATGTCAACGGCAACAGAAAATGGTATAACAGGTGTAGGATTCGTTATGAATAGGAAGGTAGGGCAGAGGGTGTGTTACTGTGAACAGTTCAGTGACCGGGTTGTTCTAATCAGAATCGACAGCAGACCAACACCGGCAACGATAGTTCAGGTATACATGCCGACGTCGCAAGCTGAAGATGAACAGATAGAGAAAGTGTATGAGGATATTGAAAGGGTAATGCAGTATGTAAAGGGGGACGAAAATCTAATAGTCATGGGCGACTGGAATGCAGCTGTAGGGGAAAGAGTAGGTTACAGGAGAATATGGGCTTGGGACGAGGAATGAAAGAGGAGAAAGACTAATTGAGTTCTGTTACAAGTTTCAGCTAGTAATAGTGAATACCCTGTCAAGAATCACAAGAGGAGGAGGTATACTTGGAAAAGGCCGGGAGATACGGGAAGATTTCAATTAGATTACATCATGGTCAGACAGAGATTCCGAAATCAGATACTGGATTGTAAGGCGTACCCAGGAGCTGATATAGACTCAGATCACAACATAGTAGTGATGAAGAGTAGGCTGAAATTCAAGACATTAGTCAGGAAGAATCAATACGCAAAGAAGTGGGATACGGAAATACTAAGGGATGACGAGATACGTTTGAAGTTCTCTAACGCTATAGATACAGCAATAAGGAATAGCGCAGGAGGCAGTACAGTTGAAGAGGAATGGACAGCTCTAAAAAGGGCCATCACAGAAGTTGGGAAGGAAAACATAGGTACAAAGAAGGTAGCTGCGAAGAAACCATGGGTAACAGAAGAAATACTTCAGTTGATCGATGAAAGGAGGAAGTACAAACATGTTCCGGGAAAACCAGGAATACAGAAATACAAGTCGCTGAGGAATGAAATAAATAGGACGTGCAGGGAAGCTAAGACGAAATGGCTGCAGGAAAAATGTGAAGACATCGAAAAAGATATGATTGTCGGAAGGACAGACTCAGCATACAGGAAAGTCAAAACAACCTTTGGTGACATTAAAAGCAACGGTGGTAACATTAAGAGTGCAACGGGAATTCCACTGTTAAATGCAGAGGAGAGAGCAGATAGGTGGAAAGAATACATTGAAAGCCTGTATGAGGGTGAAGATTTGTCTGATGTGATAGAAGAAGAAACAGGAGTCGATTTAGAAGAGATAGGGCATCCAGTATTAGAATCGGAATTTAAAAGAGCTTTGGAGGACTTACGGTCAAATAAGGCAGAAGGGATAGATAATATTCCATCAGAATTTCTAAAGTCATTGGGGGAAGTGGCAACAAAACGTCTATTCACGTTGGTGTGTAGAATATATGAGTCTGGCGACATAACATCTGACTTTCGGATAAGCATCATCCACACAATTCCGAAGACGGCAAGAGCTGACAAGTGCGAGAATTATCGCACAATCAGCTTAACAGCTCATGCATCGAAGCTGCTTACAAGAATAATATACAGAAGAATGGAAAAGAAAATTGAGAATTCGCTAGGTGACGATCAGTTTGGCTTTAGGAAAAGTAAAGGGACGAGAGAGGCAATTCTGACGTTACGGTTAATAATGGAAGCAAGGCTAAAGAAAAATCAAGACACTTTCATAGGATTTGTCGACCTGGAAAAAGCGTTCGACAATATAAAATGGTGCAAGCTGCTCGAAATTCTGAAAAAAGTAGGGGTAAGCTATAGGGAGAGACGGGTCATATACAATATGTACAACAACCAAGAGGGAATAATAAGAGTGGACGATCAAGAACGAAGTGCTCGTATTAACAAGGGTGTAAGACAAGGCTGTAGCCTTTCGCTCCTACTCTTCAATCTGTACATCGAGGAAGCAATGATGGAAATAAAAGAAAGTTTCAGGAGTGGAATTAAAATACAAGGTGGAAGGATATCAATGATACGATTCGCTGATGACATTGCTATCCTGAGTGAAAGTGAAGAAGAATTAAATGATCTTCTGAACGGAATGAACAGTCTAATGAGTACACAGTATGGTTTGAGAGTAAATCGGAGAAAGACGAAGGTAATGAGAAGTAGTAGAAATGAGAACAGCGAGAAACTTAACATCAGGATTGATGGTCACGAAGTCAATGAAGTTAAGGAATTCTGCTACCTAGGCAGTAAAATAACCAATGACGGACGGAGCAAGGAGAACATCAAAAGCAGACTTGCTATGGCAAAAAAGGCATTTCTGGCCAAGAGAAGTCTACTAATATCAAATACCGGCCTTAATTTGAGGAAGAAATTTCTGATGATGTACGTCTGGAGTACAGCATTGTATGGTAGTGAAACATGGACTGTGGGAAAACCAACAGAAGAGAATCGAAGCATTTGAGATGTGGTGCTATGGACAAATGTTGAAAATTAGGTGGACTGATAAGGTAAGGAATGAGGAGGTTCTACGCAGAATCGGAGAGGAAAGGAATATGTGGAAAACACTGATAGGGAGAAGGGACAGGATGATAGGACATCTGCTAAGACATGAGAGAATGACTTCCATGGTACTAGAGGGAGCTGTAGAGGGCAAAAACTGTAGAGGAAGACAGAGATTGGAATATGTCAAGCAAATAATTGAGGACGTAGGTTGCGAGTGCTACTCTGAGATGAAGAGATTAGCACAGGAAAGAAATTCGTGGAGGGCCGCATCAAACCAGTCAGTAGACTGATGACCAAAAAAAAAAGTGATTGTAGTTAATACTACCCTACAATCAAAATGTTGATAAATAGGTTGGAAGTGATAGCTTATTGACCTGGGACTGAACATCTCCATGACCAACTGAAACGATTTATGCATGTGAAGAAAAAAAAAGTCAATTAAAGAAAGACTCACACAACGTATTACACTGGACGTCAACGGTAGCTGCCTTCTACGTCCATTCTTATATGGCAACTCGAAAAACATAGCAGTTATGCTACCTCCAAATGGACCTTTGCCAAATAAAAAAACGTTTTTTTCAAATCAGCCTGTTGGCCTATGACTGCTTTATTTTAGTATTTGTCACAAAGATCAGTGCACAAAATGGGTTTTCCAATGTTTTATTTTGATGGGTACTTGCATGAGAAACAAATTACATGGGAAACCATATGTACACATATCCTATGGATCCAATGCTTTTGCCCTTTAAATCAGCTGTTTTCTTATTACACATGTATTACAGTAATTCTGTTCACTCCCTGAAACATGTAGTCATGCTAAGAGACATGTGCGATTTGTGAACTTGAAGAACTACGATATTTGTGACTATGAGAACGTAATGCCACAGTTGCAGTCGGAGAATGTAGTGGTCGACTCTTGGTATGCGCTAATTATAGTATCTTAAACTGCAGTTGAGTGCAGAGTTAGCATATTACATAGAAGGATTGGGAGCCACAAGAATGTATGAAGGTTAATATTAAGCATATATTTTTATAAACACATTTCTATTTGACCACAGATTCTTCATTGTCTTTGGCAGTACTGCCCTTGATGGGCCTTGGCCTTCTGAACAATGATTCGCCATAAATCTCTGTTCTCTACTTTTCTCTTCCATCCTCAGCTCCCCATCTTCGTAAGGTCAGCCAACACATTGTCTATCCATCTAGCTCTTGGTCAGCCCTTCCTTCTGGTGGACCACAATGTGCCTTTCGTTATTCGTTTGGACATCCTCTTACCTGTTATCCACTCCATATGACCTAACCAACGTATTCTTTTAGGTTTAACAAGTTTTAATACATCTTTCCCTTGTATAAGCTCTCATATTTCATGGTTGTACCTTACTATCCAACCCTATTCCTCTCTCATGGGCCTGTAACTTTTTCGCAGGGTTGTCCCTTCAAATACGCTTAGGTTTTTCACATTTTCTTCTGAAATTGTCCACATTTCTGAGCCGTATGTAACAAATGGTTGCGCGAGGGAATGGTAAAATATTAAGTTGATCAATAGTGTAATTTTAGAATTCTTGAATACCTGTAAGTTTGCATAATGAGCTCTGTTTCCTGCTTGTATCCTTTTTCTAATACAGTGTCTCATATTATTATCACTAGTTAAGTGGATACCCTTAAAACCTTTATTAGCGGCCTTCTGGCCATGTGGTATTCTTCCTGCTATAGAAATGGACATTTATATGTATTTGGTCTTGTTTCCTTTCACCGTAGGTCCAATATTTGCTCCTTCTGGCAGGTGGACACTAATGAGCGAGAGATGCAGTGCAGTTCATCTGCTGATTGCTGGCCAAACTGTTGGCGGAATGTGCGCTGGCGTCGGCTGACCCCGTCTTCACCTTCCCATGCTCTGCCTCGTTTGCCGTCTGGTCAACAAGCGTCCCTCCAGCACTATCTATTGGACCTACTGGATAACATCGGAAGCCGGCCGGTGTGGCCGTGCGGTTAAAGGCGCTTCAGTCTGGAACCGCGTGACCGCTACGGTCGCAGGTTCGAATCCTGCCTCGGGCATGGATGTGTGTGATGTCCTTAGGTTAGTTAGGTTTAATTAGTTCTAAGTTCTAGGCGACTGATGACCTCACAAGTTAAGTCACATAGTGCTCAGAGCCATTTTTTTGATAACATCGGAAGTTCCAACAGCTTTTGTTGTTTATAGAGAAGTCGCACCGTTAGAAAGTTGCGGAGAAATACTGGAAGTCATGCACAGGATCGACACTTGGTGCCCAGATTGGGAACTGAAATTCATGATAAACAAATTTAACATATCGCACACAAATTGGCAGAAATGCCTATTATTGTATGATTTTACGATATTGCAGAACAATCACTTAAGCAGTCACAACCATTAAATAACATGCATATGGACTGATATAAAGTGGAACAAGCACATAAAACTAATCAGAGGTAAGGCAGATGCCAGGCAGAGATTCATTGGACGAATCTTCAAATAGGGCCTATCTGGTACAAGTACAATTGAGATAGCTTACACAACCCTCGTCCTCTCAGTACTTGAATATTACTGATGTCTGGAATCTATACCAGATAGTACTGATAGAGGAAACAGGAAAAAATCCAAAGAAAAGTAGCACCTTTTGTTACAGGTCTATTCAGCAAGCGCGAAAGCGTCACAGAAATGTGCAACCAACTGTAGTGGTAGTCACTGGAAGACAGGTGTTCTGCATCATGCTGCTGTTCACTGTTAAGGCTCCGAGAACACACATCCCTAGAAGAGTCAATCACTATATTGCTTCCTCCTACGTATGCCTCGCGAAAAGACGAAGAAATTAAAATTAGAGTGACTACAGCTCACACGGAGTCTTACCAGCAATCGTTCTTCCCCCTAAACATTCGTGACTGGAACAGAAAAAGTGTAAAGTCACATTGGTACACAAATTACCCTCCACCAGATACCAGGAGGTGACTTGCGGAGTATAGATGTGGAAGTAGATGTATCGCAGGGTACCTAAAACCATCTCCTTTACAGAAGGCACACTCTCTTACCGGAATTTCCCCTCCAAAATGTCAGTGGCGAAGTTCTGAACAGAACGGACAGCTCAAGATTCGAATGTGTCTAAACTACATACCAATGAAGAAATCTTCTCTGGTGATCAGCCAAATGGTGGCGTCGTCTTATCGCAACGTTTCGGTGAGTTTCATACCCATCATCTTCAAGCTAAGATGACAGGTGCGAAGATGATGGGTATGAAACTCATCCGAACACTGCGACAAGTCGACAACACGACTCGGTTGATCACCCGAGAATGTTGTACCATTGGAATATGCCGAGAAAGCCTACATCACATATACGAAGGGGTACCCAAACAAAACTGGAATACCATTGCCGTAGGAGGAGCTTGTGTAGTTCGCATTTCTGCCTCTAGGCGTGTATAACGCAAGTCAATGCCAGTTC
The DNA here is from genome assembly GCF_021461395.2 of Schistocerca americana. NCBI lineage: Eukaryota > Metazoa > Arthropoda > Insecta > Orthoptera > Acrididae > Schistocerca > Schistocerca americana. The sequence goes on along the minus strand of NC_060127.1, from coordinate 158,853,265 downwards.
AGTGCCACCTGTGTTGTCGACCTGGCTTGTTCTGTTCATCTGCAGTGATTGTTTCTACTAGCACTGTTTTGATCTTGTTTCGTTTACGATAACAAATTTAAGTGAAAAACGTGCAGCTGTGAAATTTTGTTTTCTGCTCGGTAAAAATGCTGCCAAAACTGTTTTAATGTTGACGTTACGGCAAAAACTCAAGTGTACGGGTGATTTGCTCGATTTAAAACTGACAGCATGTCGACTGATGATAAATCTCGTTCCGAACGTCAATCAGCTGCAGGAATAGAAGAAAATATTGAAAAAATTCGAGAGCTTGTCCTCACAGACCATCGATAGACAATTGATCTATTGTCAGAGATTAGTGGGTTATATTGGAGCTCGGTTCAGCGAATTTTAACGAAAGATCTAGGAATGGAAAGGACTACTGCCAAGTTGTTCCTCAGGTTCTGACTGTCAATAAAAAGGAAAGTCGAGTTGAAACATGTCATGCATTAGAGCAACAGACTGAAACTGATCCACGTTTTCAGTCTAAGGTAATTACTGGTTATGAGTCAGGGTGTTATGGTTCGACAAAGAAACAAAGCAAGGGTCAAGCCAATGGAAGATATGATTGTCAATCTGTCAAAAAAAAAATCGCCAAGTCAAATAAAACGTCAAAACAACGCTGATTTTCTCTTTTTGATGCCAAAAGCATATTTCATTCAGAGTTTATTCCCCCAGGTCAGACCATCAATCAGACCTTTTATTAGGAGGTTTTAAGAAGATTGTGCAACAGTGTTAATCAGAAAAGATCCGATTTGCGGCAGACAGGAGACTGGATCTTCAAAAATGGTTCAAATGGCTCTGAGCACTATGGGACTCAACTTCTGAGGTCATTAGTCCCCTAGAACTTAGAACTAGTTAAACCTAACTAACCTAAGGACATCACAAACATCCATGCCCGAGGCAGGATTCGAACCTGCGACCGTAGCGGTCTTGCGGTTCCACACTGCAGCGCCTTTAACCGCACGGCCACTTCGGCCGGCCCACTGGAGCTTCCATGACTACAACTCACCTGCACACACAGCTATGCCTGTTACAAAGTTTTTGGGTAAAATTGGGATGGTTCCACTGCCCTATGCCCCTTACTCGTCTTAACTGTCCTTTGTGACTTTTTCTTATTTCCACGTATGAAAAGAGGCATAAAGCGACACCGATTTTACAACACTGAAAGAGTCAAGGAAAAAAAAGAGGGAGGAGCTGTCAGCCATTTCTAAGGATGACTACAAAAATATTCCAAAAAGCAAGATAACCAGGATCCCATGGTCACATTTAAAAATAAACCAAGCTGAAAATATCTCTGTGGTGCACCAATATTATTCTCCAGTCACTAAACTGTCGTCAGCCAACCATGCATTTGACAATGCTTAAAAACATTATTGGAATGGCAGGTGCCATGGAGCTACAAAGATGTTAATAGAGATACAAATTTGCACATGGGCTCCAGCATACACGTTTTCTAGACAATCGCCGATGAATGACATCATTGTCATTTGCTCTCACTTTCATCAACTACCAGAAGTGTGTTTACACCTCGCTACTAGTCCATTCGTTTATGTTTGGTGAATTGGAAAAGAAAAGAAGAACTCCAGATTTTTTTAGTACAAGGTAGATATATTAAATCAAGGAAATTGCATCAGTTACTGAAAATAAAAGAACTGACTGCTGGAGTATAAAAGAACGTATCGCACACAGCCAAGAAAAGTGGCATAACTCAAAATTGCAATACTTGAGTAAACTCGACTTTATTTTATTAATTCTATAGAACTTACATTAAAGTAGTACAAGCTTACTTTCAATTTCAGCTAAATGTATCTGGCAGTAAATTCAGTTATATTTTTCGTGTATGTTAGGACACTTAGCACATATTTTTCAATTAAACAAATTAAAGATGCCGTTTTTCGATTGTGCCACTTATTTGCCAGGGTGTGATATGTACAGTGTCTCGTTTCAATCCTTGCTTTTTCAGTTTTCTTCCATTCAATTCGCAAAAACAAGACATTTAAGTGTAAAATTCGTCAAATATATGCTAATTACATATCTCATTACCACTTTTATGAAAATGCACTTCTAATTTCTAATTATATACTGTATGTAAAAATCCAGTTTTCATAGCAAACAAAAATTCTTAGTCATTGACCTTTTATAAAAAATTATTAATTAAGATTGTACAGTTAAGAAACTGCTAATGATTTTTTCCTATCTTTTTGTACTTTACACTTCATGTAAATGTTCATAGAACATGCAGCTTTGTTTAAAAATAGGAATCTAGCTGTAATCGAACCCATGAGCAAGGACATTCCACAGAGCCACACTGCTTGTGGGGGAAAGAAAGCTATTTTATCGTAGACTTGATCACAGAAATTGGAAGTCTATTTTCTCGATAATTATCTTGATAATTTGCGAGAGTTTCATCTAACTGCTTTCTGAGAGATAGATTTCAGTTTTGAACTTTGTGTACAATAAACATTAAAAATTACAAAAATCTGACTGTCACGTGATCTCCTTGTTACAGGAAAACATTAGACATGGAGGCTGAATTTAATTCTACTCATAGTAAGTCTGATTCACAAATTAATAAACTTTCTGGGTTCATCTTATGTATAGTGCTCAGTATATGATGCCTTGAGTCTGTCTTAGTACATCAGAGGATACTATCCTCTTAATACCATATGCTTATAAAACCGTGGTCATCTTGCGAAAGCCAGAAGTGAACCATGATCCAAGATAAATGTGGTCAACTCCCTCATTTAGCTTTGATCAATGCTGGTGCACCAGAATATTGCACTGAACAGGGTTAAAGGCCGACTTTGTGGAGTTAACATTTAATCAAGGTTGGTGCACTCCCAATGTTTTGTCTCATCAGTACATATGATGCAATCATTACAAATAATAAGTAATCATCCTCGTGGAGGATGCCTGCAATAGTAGTGAAATCATTGTGGTTTAATCATATTCAAACATGATACAGATGCAGTTTTATTGAAATGCTTCAACACTATTTGTTTTTCTTAATACTTTATTTTTATATTTCTGTAGTTCATTCTAATATGTTTGCTGCTGATTGCAATTACACATGCCAACAACGGAAAAACTTTTTGCCTGAAAATACCTTAGGCTTATGCTTTTAGGGTGGGGAATCCAAATATAATACTTAAAAAACTGTATCAACTATCATTTCTTCACATTTTACAATTAAATTTATTAAATTAAGCGATTTTTGAAGAATTTAACAGCCTTTATATAGTTAAAACAATTTAAAAACGAGGTGTAATGAATGTAGATGACGTTGATAGCACTGCTGAAAAACATTTGATGGAAAAAAGGTCGATTCAATTTTTGTATTGTTTACTGTCAATATAACCTCACTTTCCCATTTCCTGTACACATGCTCAGTACAATGTCTAATTGTGGTTGTAAAAACACTGCCATCAGTTTTTGTTATATTTACAGTCAATTTGTGATTATAAAACAGCAAATGATCGTTACAGACTTTGTGAAAACTTTGGATATAAACTTGATGATCAAGGTAAATCTTGGGCCCTGCATAAGGTATGTTATGTGTGTTGAAAATCTGAGAAAATGGTCCAAAAAGGAGAAAAAAGCCCTTTTGATTTGCTGTTCGTATGATATGGAGGGAGCCAAGAAATCATTCTGATGAGTGTTACTTTTTCATTGTTCATATTACTGGGCCTAATTCGAAAAACAAGAAGATAATAAACTACCCTAACCTTCCATCAGCCATCTGACCAGTGTAGAAGGTGAAGATTTGCTGGTTTCTGAGCCACCAGATGATTTAAATTCTATTCCAACAGAATATTTTCTGATGTACAACGTCACTTAGATGAACCAGGTGATGATGAATTCCATTGTAATGTAGAAAGTCTGGAGCCCAAGTTGTTTACACAGACCGAGCTTAACGATTTGGTTAGGGATCTGGGCTTAACAAAAGAAAAAAACTGAATTGCTTGGCTCCAGATTAAAAGAAAGCAACTTACTGGCAGTTGGAACCAGCATATACATGTATAGAAAGAGAGAGCAGCAGTTTTCCACAGTGTTTTTTAACAAGAAAGTGGTTTAGTGTACTGCCCAGACATTCCCAGTCTGATGAATGAGTTTGGTATTGAATACAAAAAGGAAGACTGGAGGCTGTTTATTGATTCATCCAAAACTAGTTTAAAGGCTTTTTCGTTACATGATGGTAACATGTAAGCTTCTATACCTGTTCGACATTTTGTACATATGAAAGAAAGCTGTGAAAACCTAGAAATAGTGCTAAATAAAATACGCTATTCTGCTCATGATTGGATGATATGTGGCGATCCAAAAGTAACATGCTTGCTCCTTGGTCAGCAAGGTGGCTTTACCAAACTTCCATGTTTCTTGTGTGAGTGGGACAGTAGGGATAGGGATGAACACTGGCGCAGAAAGAACTGGCCTGTGAGGTAGTCTCTAAGATCTGGTACCTGGTGAGAAGAACATTCTATGCAAAAACCTTGTAGATTCAAAAAACGTACTCCTACCACCTCTACATATAAAGTTAGGCCTGACGAAACACTTTGTAAAGGCTTTGCCTAACGATGGACCATGTTTTAAGTATCTCTGCCAAAAGTTTCCACACTTTTCAGAAACTACACTAAAAGAAGGCATCTTTGTCGGAGCTGACATTCGTAAATTGATGTTTGATGTCAATTTTGAATCCGCAACGACCTTAAATGAGAAAGTGCAAGTCATTACAAAGTTCTTAGGACATGAAAAAGATGTAGAATATGTTTCCTTTATAGCTACAATGTTAAAGACGTTTAAAACTTTAGGATGTTTATTGAGCTTGAAAGTTCAGTTTTTGAACAGTCACCTTGATTACCTCCTAGACAATATGGGAGATGTTAGTGAGGAACAAGGAGAGCGTTTTCAGCAGGACATTAAAGTGATGGAAAAATGCTACCAAGGCCGCTGGCACACCAACATGATGGGGGACTACTGTAGGTCACTTCACTGAGAAGTTCAGCAAGCGACTCATCATAGAAAAAGCTACACAAGAAGCTTAAAAAAATACAAAACATTTCCAGCTGGCAAGTGAGACCTCTATTAACACATATCATTGTTTTAAGTAGCTTACTGTAAATACAAACTATTTTTATGTTGGAACAAAGCATTTCATTAATTTCCACATTTACTGTATAGCATATGATTTTTATACTATATAGTAAAAAGCATATTGCTCGGAAACTATGGGTGATACAAAAGAACTGAGGCTAGATTTGGATTCAGCTCATAAAAATCTATAAAGATCAGATATCAAAGTAAGCCTTGGGCCTTTTTGTGTGTTTCACTGTAACAAACACTAAAACTGATTTATACTGATGAGCCTAAACATTATGACCACCTGCTTAACAGCTTATTTATCCATCTTTGGAATGAAATCCATCAGTGATTCTGCATATCACGGTTCCAACAGTTTGTTGGTAGTTTTGTGGAGGTATGTGTGATTGGAAGTCTACACACACATCATGTTAATCACGTAAACAGGCCCCTGATTAGCGTATGTGGTGATGGCGCCTGATATTGATCCAGATGCGTTCCATAGAATTTATGTGTGGTGAATTTGGTCGCTGGGATATCAACGTGGGTTTACTATAATGTTCCTCAAACCAAAGTAGCACGGTTCTGACTTCGAGACATGGACAGTTATATTGTTAAAAGATGACATTGCTTCTGGGGAAGACATCAAGCATGAATGGATACAGGTGGCTCATAGCTGTCAGTGTGTCTTCGATCACTACCACAGGTCCCATGCCAGTGCAGGAGAATGTGTCCCACACTATATTACTCCTCCCACCAGCCTGCATCTGTGGCATGCTTCACGTTTCGAGCCGCCTTCACCTTAGTGACGACATTTGTGGAGATGACCATTGTCATCCGAAGAGCCGACATGTTTCCATTGATTGACAGTCGAATCCCGATTGTCATGTGTCCACTGCAGTAGTTATTGACGACATCGTTGGTTCAACATGTGAACATATAAGGGTGGCCTGCTTCAGAGCTCTATGCTCAATAACTTACAATGAACGGTGTGCTCCAAAACAATTGTGTGTTTACAGCATTGTCTCTTTCAGCAGAGATGCCACAGATCACCATTTTCCCTACTTTACAGAGCAGACAAGCCTTCAAATCCCACGTTCTGTGAAGAGCCATGGATGTCCGATAATTTAGCACATAGTGGTAGTTTCACTATCCTCTTTCCATAAATGCCGACGACAGTAGCGTGTGAACATTCGACAAGCAGTACCGTTTTCGAGATACTCGTTCACATGTTCTTTGTTGTAATGATATTCCTTTTAACTCAACGGATTTCCCCATTTGCAGCTCATATCTTCGCTAGGGTGATCCTCATCCATATCTGCTCTGTTAACATACTTCTGTTACCACATCACACGCCTGTAACGCTACCAAGTGGCGCCAACGTCGTGGTTTAATGATATTCCTTTTATCTCAACGGATTTCGCCATTTGCAGCTCATATCTTCGCTAGGGTGATCCTCATCCATATCTGCTCTGTCAACATACTTCTGTTACCACATCACATGCCTGTAACGCTACCAAGTGGCGCCAACGTCGTGGTTGGCAGTGGTCATAAGGTTTTGGCGTAATAGTGCAGGTCATTTCATCTATACGTTTGAGATGAACTAAAAAAATACTCAAGAAACTTAAAACAAAAATCAAAACTATTTTTAAAGTTTAAGTTCAGTCGTCAGTTGCACAATTGAAATATATGACTGCAATATATGGCTTTGACAGATTAATCTGTCATCTTTGAAAGGATACAAAATTTTAAAAATATAAAGCATTAGTACATGACCATAGAGGTGTGTGAAATACAAGAAGAGTATGACAAATTACTTAATATTGGCTTGTAACATGGATAAGGAGAGGTCAGATTTGGATCAGACAAATGAGAAATCCTAAAAAGATTAAGTTACAAATTATTAAAATGTTTATGTAAAGTAAACTGACATGAATAGCTAAGAGTCATAAAAATAACATACTTTCGTTAGTGAACTATTATGACATGACATATCACAAGATGTACAAGGCGTATGTGACAATTATAACCACAGACGCGTAACTTGAAGTGAATTACTCTCCCTCATATACCATAGAGGGTCAAGTAGATGCACCACCAGAAAAGGACATACATATAAAAAATTATAACTGCGGTATGAAAAAAGAAAGCTACACATCACAAAAAAGGCTCAACTGTCAATACAAATTTTGGATTAAAATATCTCAAAAAAGACAAGTAGAGAATTTTATTTATTAGAAGTTGCTTGTAGTGCCATAGGTCAATGGTGTAGTGGCAGTCCATTGTATTTTCGAATATCCTGGAGATAGAGCTGGCAGCTGGAAGCGAGTTTGCACTATTGCCAATTCCTCAGTGCCAGCGAGTGATGCGCACCATTTTGGAGGAGTATGAAGCGATAGAGTGCATGTTTTCAAGTTGTTTCTTATGGGGAAACCATGCCTATGGCTCATGAGAATAATAATTAAAAGCTAACCCATATCTTTCTATGTAATTCAGAAAAGATGCCACAGAGTTCTGTATATAATATTAATATCTACATGAAATGGGCTAATTTTCATGATTTTATAAGAGATGCTATATGATCAAAATCGTGTCTTAGTTCCATTTTTAAGTTTCTTCACTCCTTTATACCTCAATTTCATTTGTCCTTTTTTAATTATTTCAAAACCCCAATCATCAATTAATTTAGAAACCTTAAAATCATTATTGAGCTCTATACAAAGTTGCTCTCCATATCTAGTATTTAAATATTCACAGTTCGTAATATCACATAAAACATTTATCTCTAGCTCACCTACTTTTTAAATTTCTTTAGAGACACTTACTTCTTGATTAAAGTTATTTCCTTATATAGAAATTTTTTTTATTAGTTTTACAAAATTATATTTTTAGTTTGTATTCAACATATTTTTGATAAATTTTTATTTCGAACTTATAGCTAAATGATTCAATGAAAAGTATTCTTTTTCTAATTCTTATAAATGGAGAATCTAAATAAAGTCTAAGCTAAAGCTAAAAATACTTATGTACTAACTGAGCTATCTGAAGAAGACATTGATCGTCCTATTTGTTTAAGTAATGACAATAATAATCAATATGTCAAAACAAGCTGCAATCAAATTTTTCATACACAATGTACTAATAAATTGTTAAAGCAAAAAGAAAATTGACCACTTTGTAGCAGTATTATTAAAAATAAGAACACAAACAATTGATATTTATGCTATCTTTGATGATCAACATGAAGCAGGAATTACGATGATTATTTTTTAAATCATTTATAAGAATAATTTAAAATTAAAATTTAAAAAATTTTAAAAAATTAGAAACGTTTACTTTTTCACAAATCTAATAAATTTTTTTGTATATAAATGGAGCAAGTTCAACACAAATCTTCTGTGAAATCTACATTTTGTAAATATTGTAATACAGAGAAATCAATTGATTATTTTACTTTAGAGAAACAGACAAAATATCGTTATAGAACTATATGTAGACCATGTATAAATAAATATCATGTAAAATATTACAATAAAAATCGAATGCCTAGTGTATGTGGAAGAAGTGTTGCTAAATATTATTTCAAGGAACATTTTCGACGAATCCAAGTGAAGAACATTCAAAAATACTATTAACAATGAATAACGAAGAAACATGGACATCTACAATCAATAACGTAGAAGTTGTAACAGAAGAAACATCTACATCTACAAAGAAATGTAAAAGTTGTCAAGAGATCAAAGATTTAAATTGTTTTTACATAAATCCTTCACCTAAAGGTAAACATAATAATAAATGTAAGAAGTGTACTGTAGATTATATGAAAAATAAGAATGCTTTAAGTTCATGATTTATTATTTATTAAATAACAGTCCTTTATGATTAATTAAATAAATTATCAAAGCTAATTGATTGTTAACTGAATAACAAACTAATTGATTGTCAAACTAAATAGTAAACTAATTGATCATTAAACTAAATAGTAAATTAATACATTTATATTTTAACTATGATTGAACAATGTTTTAAACTAATTGTCGAACTAAATAATAAACTAATTCTCTTTTTGATTAATTAGCTATTAAATTACAATTCTCATCCATCTATTAATTAATTATCATTTGGTAACAAATATTTTTTTAAATTTTAGTCAAATTTTTTTAATAAATAAAAGGGCAAAATGGAAAGATACATCTCTACTGAACTACAGCAATTCACTGTTGCTACACTTCATGAATTTTGTAAAATAAATAATTTACAAAAATATTCACGTTTACATAAAAATGATTTATTTACATTTATTATCAGAAAAAGTCCAATTATTGTTAGAAATTATACACCTGAACGGAGTTCTAAGACTGCTACACCTACAAGTCAAATCACCAAACATGAAAAAGTAAAATTTATTTTTGATTTATGTTTCCTACATTTAATAGTAAAGACAAATTAAATATTCATAGACCAAATTAATTAACTAAAAAAACCATTAAAAGTTGAAATGCCATGTGAAGGAATATATGTATATTTTCAAAATTATGAATATACACAAAAGGTACCATTTGTAATTTGTGCTGATGTTGAAAATTTATTTTTAAACATGGACAATTGTCAACCAAGTACAGAAACATCATATACAATGAAATGACAATAACATAAACCAAGTAGATTTTGCTACTACATCAAATACATATATGGAAATTATATCGATCCTGTTGCTTATAGAGGACCAAATTGCCATAAAAAACTTATTGAATGTATAAAACAAGAAGCTGAAGAAATTGGAAAAATCTATTATGAAATTGACGAAATGAAACCAAGTACACCTGAAGAATACAGAATACGTTATAATTCTAACGTTTGTACATCATGTATGTGTAGTTATACAAAAAGTAATAGAAAGGTTCATCATCATGATCATCTAACTGGTAAATACATTGCTCCATTGTGTTATAATTGTAATTTAAAATTACAACAACCTGATTTTGTACCTATTTATATACGTAATTTATCTGGATATGACTCTCTTCGTTAAGTAAAAGAACTTGGTTAAGATAATAAAGAAATAGAGCTAATACCACACAATGAATATAAATACATTAGTTTTGGTAAATATACAAAAAATTTAAAAATGAAATTTTTTGATACACTTAAATTTATGGCTACTTAACTTGACAACAACAACTTTCAACAAATTTAAAGAAAAATCAATTTAAAAAATATTAAAAAGTATTTTTCTCCAGAATTATTTAATCTAGTAATTAGAAAAGGTGTTTATCCATGTGATTTCATTGATTCTTGGAAAAAATTTGGAGAATCGCAGTTACCCCCAAATGAAAAATTTTTTCAATAAATTAAATCATTGTATCATAAGTAATGAAGATTATGAATATGCAAAATTAGTTTGGCAAAGTTTCATATGAAAAATCTTGGTGAATATCATGATTTGTATCTTAAAACTGATGTATTACTGTTAGGTGATGGTTTTGAAAATTTTAGAAAAACATGTATACAAGCATATGATCTAGATCCTCCTTGGTATTTTACAGCACCAGATTTATCTTGGGATGCAATGTTGAAGATGACTGAACAACAACTTGAATTATTATATGATTACGATATGCCTCTAATGGTAAAATAAGAGGAGGTAGAGCACAATGTTGTAAAAGATATACAAAAGCAAATAATAAATATTTAAAAGATTGTAATAATAAACAAATACCAAATTATATAACATATCTATATGCAAACAACTTATATGGTTATACTGTGAGCCAATATTTAAATAATGGTGGATTTCAGTGGGATGAACCAAATAACTTTAATTGTTCAAAAATAAGTGAGATGTCCAACAATGTGAAAATGGTTAGATATTTGAAGTAGATCTAGAATATCTATAAGAATTTCGTGATTTACACAAAGATTTGCCATTAGCTCCCAAAGGAAAACTTGTTCCAGGTACAAATGAAAGTAAATTATTAACTATTTTAGATTTATTATGTGGTACATTACAGAAATCTTAATCAATTGGCATGACACTTACAAAAATACATAAAGTTTTAAAATTTAAACAAACTAATTAGTTAAAGAAGTATATGGATCTAAACACACAATTTAGAACTAAATCTTGAAAAAGATTTCTATAAGCTAACGAATAGTTCTGTATTTGGTAAAACAATGGAGAATATAAGATACAAAAATAAAATTAGTTTCAGATAGTAAAGTATGTGATAAACTTGTAGCTAAACCAAAGTTTAAATGTAGAACTATATTCGATGAAAATCTTGCTGCTATCCATATGTATAAAACTGAAATTACACTTGATATACCGTTTTATGTTGGATTGAGTATACTTGATATATCTAAAGGATTAATGTATGATTTTCACTATAGAGCTATGAAACCTAAATATGGAGACAATATTGAAATATGTTATCAAGTAACATACAGTTATATTTACAATATTAAAACTGAAGATTTGTATAAAGATATAAAATAAATGATTGATTACTGTGATACAAGTGATTATCCAACAGGTAATGTATATGGTGTTCCAAAAGTAAACAAGAAAGTTGTTGGTAAAATGAAAGATGACTGCAATGGAAAAGTAATTGAAGAATTTTGTGGTTTAAAAGCAAATATGTATGCTTATAAAGTTGGTGACAATATGGAAAAAGAATGTAAAGGAGTAAAGTAATGTGTTATTAAATACAAAATAACCTTAAAAGATTACAAAGACTATTTGTTTCACAATATAGAAAAATACAGAAAAGTTAATTTAATTAAAAATCAGAGACATGAAATTTATACAATTGAAGTAAACAAAAAAAGCACTAACTCCTCATGACAATAAAAGAAATGTCTTGGAAAATAAAATAGATACATTACCATTTGGTCACTATGAGTTATTAAAATGTAATAAAATATAAAATTAATAAAATTATTTCTATATAAAATTAATAAACTCTTTAAAAATAAATTTTTTTCTATATAAATGGAAACTTCTTACAAAGGTCAAATAAAGCACGACGATTTTTGTATACAAAAGCTACAAACATTGAACAATTTACACAGAGAAATTATTAAAATAAAAGATGATAGAATTCAAATGATAGATGAAAGCATTAAAGTAAAAGATGAAATAACTAAAGTAAATGAATTCAAAGTCAAAATTTGAGGAAATAGTTGATACTTTTTCAGAAATAATAAATAAAAAATGAAAAATTCGAAATATAAGACTTATTTAACACTAATTGATGGTTACTCTTAATAGTAAAATAATTCTTTTAAAAACTAATTGTTTAAAAACTAATTGATTGTTAAACTAAATAGTAAACTAATTCTTGTAAAAAACTAATTGTTTAAAAACTAATTGAACATTAAACTAAATAGTAAACTAATTCTCTTAAAATCTAATTGTTTAAAAACTAACTGATAGTTAAACTAAATAGAAAAACTAAATCTTTCAAATAATAATTGTTTAAATGTAACTGATCGTTAAACTGAATAGTGAACCAATGCTTTATAAAATTTCTTTATCTTTATTTATCTTACTGTTGTGTGACCATTTAACATAAACTGCATTACCTTTCTTTCTCAAAACTTTTGCAATGTGGATATATAGTTTTCTGAAGTTGTAGTTCAGAAAAATTTCGTTTTATATCTTTTAATTTATATGTAATACGATTAACATGAAAAACAACTTCAATTTCAAATAATTCTGTTCACCAATTAGCTGTATATCCCTTCTCAAAAACACCTTTAACTTTACTAATTCTCACTTTATCACCTTTTTTTAATTTAGCTATTTTGATGCAGTCAAAAGACTGCTTTTGCTGTCGCTCATTAGATCCAATGTTACTTATTTTTAATTTCTTTCAGTTACTTCTATCGGTTTCATTATTATTGTAGAATATCTTGTGCTTTTGTATTCATCAATTAGATCTTTAACTAAATTTAACCTCGTATAATTTCCTTGTAAAGCAAATTTCTTCCACTTCTTTTCTTTAAGTGTTATGTTAAATCGATCAACAACAGATACATTTAATTCTGAAATTGTTGAATATTGATTGCTTTATTTCTTCATTAATTCTTGAATATCTTTGTGATAGAATGCTTTACTAAGATCTGTTTGTAAATTATTTGGCTTTCTAACTGTTAAAATTTTTTGAAAAGCTTAAACTATATTTTTATATGTTTTATCTTTAATAGGAGCAGCAAATGCATATTTTAAAAAAATACAATTATTGTTAATAAATATTTATAATCTTTATGTATCTTTGAAATTACTTTTAAATTACCTGGAAACATATCTAATATATCGGCTTGTCATAAATCATCTATACCAAGTGAAAAAACATGTCTTCTTTTAAAATTCTTTCTAATTGCTTTATGAAATTAATTTATAATATTTTCACCAATATTATTTAAGCCTTCACCATCTACAGAATTTTTTAAACGAATTTGATCTTCTTAGATTTACAAATTGTACAAATACCTTCAATTCTTAGTCTTCCATTTTTAGTTGTTAATCTGTGTGGCTTACGTGTTTCAGTAATCTTTTACACTTTAAGCACGATATGGGATCCTTTTTAAGAACTAAATGTGAATTATAATAGGTCTGAAGAACTGAGTGCAAAGCGCGTTTTATATAAGTAAAAATTGATATAGATAAAAAATTATATAGATAAAAATTTATACAGTTTTAATCATTTTACCAAATTCAATTATATTTACATCTACAGAAATAGTTTCAACAGACTCTTTCAATGTGACAGTTGTAAAATTTGAATGTGTATCATTATTGATTGATTATTATTATTAATTTGATATAGCTTATCAGCCAAACTTATTGTAATATTAAAACCATCAAAGTTGAAATGTCTATTTATAATTGCACCAACCACAATAATCCTTTTAAGCATGAACCATATTCAAAAATGTGCATTTTTGTTATAAAACTGAATTCAATTATTTGTTTATCATATACATTTTCTTTAAGATTATTTATCTCAACAGAGTTTTGGACTATATATTTCGCGCTATCTTTAAAAGTTGTTTCTATTTGTTTTTTAGTAATTATTGAGTTATGTCATAATGCTTGTTAAATTTTGTTTAAAGCTTTCATTATTCTGCTTTATTTGTTCATCAAAGTCTTTTCTAGTAACATAATTACTTAACCCTTTGTTTTCTGAAATAAGAAAAAATTTACTTTTTAACATTTTCTTTGCAGAATTTATGCTATTGTGGCTTTAAATGATGGTAGGATTTTTTGTAAAATTTTATTTTATTTTTCACAATATTTTTTCTCTATTGGTACTCAGAAGTACCATCAGACTCCATGGACAGAATCAAAACATCCACAGAAAAATGCTCCAGTTTTTATAACTTGTACTTTATTCCACATAAATATCAAATATTTTTACTTTAGAAAATTAATTTACAGAAATATGATATTTCCGAATTTTTTAAAAAATTTCGCATAAATTTATTCTAGAGCAACTTCACAATACATAGTAACTTAGCTATACATATTTGACAGTATATACATATCACATATTTAGTGATACCTCATGAAATTGTAGGAAACAGTTCTTTTTCTCATTGCAGCACAAATACACTTTAGATGTACTACAATGTGAATGTGGTCTCGACTGAATTTTATTTTTCACACACATTCCGCATTGTTCTCTTTTACAATTTAACACTGCAAAATGGTTTCCCCCGTTGCCAAGACATACACCCTTAGGAACAGTAAAGTTATCTTTCCTTGTCTTTGGGGGAGTAATTTCATCTTTACCAGAGTTTCTTTTATTGAGATTTGGCACATGCTGATCATTCATTAGCCCTAGTGCCACAGCACATCTGAATTCCAGCAGTGGCAGTGCCCCATGTAGATCACTGAAAGTGACGTAAGCATTGACAAAAGCACCTTGTATTGCTCCCCAGAAGAGACGGTGCCACCACTTCTTTGATTGCTTGTCAAGACCACAAGTTGAACGTAATATGTCTGCATGATACACACCACCCATATTTTTATAGTAATCACAAACATTAACTTGACATGGTATAGTCATACTGGTTCCATCTTTCTGTTTTCATGTCACTATGCTCTCTGTTCAGTGCCATGGGAGTTTGACGCAAAATACATTACTTTATTTTCCTTCCATTGAAATACTGTTAGGTCTAGAGATGACTTTCTGTGATTTGATTTTGACATTTTTCTTTAGGTGAATTCCCTGGCTAATTGTTCCACAGGCAAATGTATTTACCGATTTCTGTGGGAGAAAAAGTGGACAGAACAACTAGTGAGAGGTAATGCATTGCTGCTACAATAAAGTGTTCGCACACCCTGACGGTACTAATAAGTCCTCCTTATATTTTCCACTTTATTTCAATCACTTGTAACGTAATGCTTCAAACTATTATAAAAAAACAAAGAAGGTATGTACATACAACGGAAAACTCAACGGAAGTTTTAATAAATTGCACACAAATTCAGGCAACACCTTGGAAACAAGCACACACAATCTTCAGTTTTCACAGCAGCGCGCAAAAAACAATTCCAAGCTCTGACCCCTGGAGAGGTCTATGTATTGCACAGTAACATCTATGAAACAGTAGAGCAGAGTTACTGTTACGTAGGGACAGGCTCTCAGATCACGAAACTGCACCACGAGAAAATAATGAGAGTCAAAACTTACTAGTACTTTCAAGTACCATCAGGCAACAAACGGTTAATTGTGTTGTGTATTCAGGTTTTCTAACATATACCATTTCTAAGTATTGTTTAGTAACAGCATCCGTCGGATCAATTGGATCATTAACATTAGCAAGTCTTCTATTTATAAAACCCATATAATCTTCATTTATTTTAAAAATAGCATTAAATTATATCTGAAATTGTCTAATTGCATTGGTTATCTTTGAATTTATTGATGATTGAAGTTGATTAACTATATTTTCTATTTTCTCTAGATTAAATATAGGTGTACAAAAAACTTCAATGACAGATGTAGCAGGCTCTGTACTGCGTTCAGTAGTTTGTTTAGTTAGATGTATCATATTTCCAAAAATGTCCATTAATTAAATCTAAAATATAATTAAAAATATAATTCTTGCAAAGCAATTTTAGAACAAATAAACATAAATGACCACAAATTAATTCATCAAAGTTTGTATTCTTTATGTATTGTAATATAGTTCATTTTTTCCTAAATAGTTAACTACTTGTTTTGGTATATTACCACCAAATGAGTCACAAACAACATTTTTATATTTGTGTTTCTACTAACAAATCCAATGGGTACCAGGATTATTTAGAGGTATCTTAATTAACTATACCACATTCAATTTTTAAGGTTTTTTTAATAATTCATCAATCATGTATACACCACAAAAGTGTTTACACTTTTAAGTGTTTAGTAAGTTCTTTTATATCAAAATTACTTATTACATTAGGATACTTATCAATTACTTTTTGAAGTTTTTTTGTTTTCGTTATTCAATTACCAGCTTTTTTCTACGTTTTCAGGTTGTGTCTTTTTTTGATCTTCCAATTCTTTATAGTTTTTCTTTTTGTTTAATACTGCATTTGCAATTGCTGCAGATCCTTTAGCTAGTGAACTAATTGTTGCTAAATAAGGTAATGCAGCTAATAGCAATGGAAGAAATCGGCCTTCATGTTGTGTTAGTCATTTACCTTCCTTCTTTTTTGTTAAAAATTCATTATTTTTTTGTGGCAGAAATACCTAACCAAATAATTAAATTTCCACCAACTTTCCTTTCCTCATTTCTTTTTTAGACATGTGTAAAAAATTGTTCAATTGCATTTAATTGATCAATATTTAACATTAATTTATTTGGGTTTAGTTTTGTCACTAGGCTGCAAAGTATAGTCAGTTGTAAGGTTATTCATTTATATACTTAAAAATTTTATATTGATTTTCATATAGACTAAAAATTTATAATGATTTTTATATATTTTGTATAAACATTTTTAAATAGTTTAACAATTTATGAAGATTTTTATTATCCCCAACCATTTTCAATTTCCGTTTTCCATACATTATTTCCCTAAGTATCACTTGTATTCATTCTTTCTTTTGCAGCTAACTGAAGTTGTTTTACAGCTATATGTTTTTTCTATACATCTTTGTTACATCTGTAAGCAATATCATATTGTTTATAAGTTTCATCTAATGGATTTATACCTTTATCTCCTTTAGCTTATCATTCTTCTAATTTTGTACCTGGACCAGAAAATCTATAACCTGGAAGATGCATTTCAAATGGTAATTTCTTAATTAAAGTGTTTACTTATCCTTTTCCATATTTGTCACTTTTCCAAAATGTGTGCAGAAGATTATTCAAAAATCTAATTAAATATGGAATTCCTTTTGGTTTATCAATTATGATATCACAAAATTTATTTGTCAACATTTGTTCAATTCTAACTTTTTCATTATGAAAATTGATATTTCCAGCTAGTTCTTAACCATGAATTACTGCTGATCTATTAATTAATTGTATAACATCATTCATCCAAACATATTCAGTTGCTTTATCTGTTTATTTTTTAATAAATCTTCACCTTTTCTTTCACTACAACTTAGTTCTAAATCATCTACAGTTGGTCTTCTTAAAATTGGAAAATAATCATCAACAATTGGTTTTATTAAACATTTGTAATTATTACCTTTAGTTGATCTTATTTTATTTGGATTATTACCAGAATACAATGCTCCTGAATTAAATAATATATCTGCGTAATTTGATAAATCTTCACCATTGATCTTTTCATTTAAATCATCTACAGTAATTTGTTTTCCAGTTAAAAGTCTCATTAATCCATCTGTACCTTCATATGTTTTTTTACCAACTGTTAAATTATGGCCATTGAATTCAACAGGTAAATTACCAACATACTGAAAGATACCAACAGGTTTTAAGCCAAATACTTTATCTTCACTATGATTTATATACTTTAACATTCTTTAACAAAAATTTACCTTTTTAGTTTCATTTGATGACTACTTGATTCTTTTTCTTCTTGGTATTTGTTTAATATAACTTGAATTGCTGTTTCACTTAATAGACAATCATATTTCCCAGGAATATCATCTGACAAATCTTTAAATGATTTAATTGGTGTTATATCTCCAAAATCTTCTATATGATGACTATATGGAATCATTTGCTTTTCAGTGTCCCTATTTTTTCCAATTGCTTTCAGAACATTATCACCTAAACGTTCAAAACCATATTTTACTTTTTCAGTAGCATCAATAACAGGTTGATCTTCCATTTTATATTTCTCATATTCTCTTCTTGGTTGCTTTTTCCAAAGTTTAAATAGTTCTTTTAATTCTTCAGCATTCTTTCTATTTTGCTTAGCTTAACAACTTCTTCATCATACTTTCCAAGCATTTATTGATGAAAATAAACATTAGTTATGTTTATGTTTATGTTAATATTAATGTTTCTGTTTAATCTTAATATTAATTTTAATGTCAATGTTCAATGTTTTTGTATTAATGTTTAATGTTTTTAAAACTTCCTGGCAAATTAAAACTGTGTGCTGAACTTGGGACCTTAGCTTTTCGGGGGCAGGTGCTCTACCAACTGATGTTTTTGTTTTAATGTTTCATGTTTATGCTTTTATTTAATGTTTATGTTGCTAAGAAATGTTGTATTTTATTTCTAAACTTACCTTCATTTGGTTTTCTAGACATATCCATTGTCAAAAAACCTAATTCATCATTCCAGCATTTACTACACACTTCTCTAATACTATCAAACTTTAAATCTCCACCAGCAAACTCATGGTAAGTATGATTTAGATTTGTATAACCTTGTCTAAAAATATTTGAAAAATTTAAATTGTCTCTAACTACCTGTTTTGCTATTTTTTAATAAGTTTGAGCTAAGTGAAAGCAATCTATACCTTTGTGTCTACCTCTGGTAAAATAATTTTTAACAATATCTTGATTTTCTAGAATGAAGTCATCAAATACAACATATGAATTATATTTACATTCATCTAATGGAATAATTTCTTCATGATTTTCAATGAAAGTAATAATTTCTTTATTAATTATACGTCCAATTTTTTACATTGTTTTATAAGTTCTTGATACTTTGGTTGTTCTAAACTTTTTGAAAAAACGTACAAATGTTTAATTTTATTCCAATTCTACCATCCTGTAGCTAAAATATAATTATCAATTATTAATGTCGTTTTACCACAACCATTTTGTCCAATTATTGCACATCTTATAGAATTTGGTAGACGTTTGCTGTGTTTGTTTTTTAACTTATTTTCAGGAACTCTTACTTTAGGTTCCCAATATGTTTCTTTCATTTATTAATAATTTTTTCATTTATTAATTATTTTTTCAGTAATAAATGAGCCGCCTATTTCAACTTGCCGATAAATCATCTGTACTTAGAAAACGATTAATTGTTCCAATACATGATAGTTATAGTAATGTTTCATTAGTTGGTTTTTAATCAACATTCCTAACACCAAATATTAAACAAAAAATAATAAATTTTATAGTCATGGAGAAACAATAGATGTACCTGCAGGTCAATATAGTTTTAAAAATTTTGAAAATACATTTGAAAAATCCCAATTTACACATTAAAGCAGATTAAATTTTAATCAGAGTAACTATTGAAAGTGATGTACTGTTGTATGTGGATATAGCAGACAGTATTGGAAGTTTACTTGGTTTTAGTAATCCAGTTGTGCAAGCTAATGAAAAAACTGCACCTAAAGATGTTCCTAAAATAATTGCTTTTGAAGTAATCAATATAATTTTCAATGTTGCTGATGGAATGTGTGTAAAACATAATGATCATTTTGATAAAGAAAATAATATTATTGCTTCATTCAAACATAATGCAGAGTTTTGTGCACCAAAAAATCCATGAACCAAATTATAATGTACATAATCTTATTTTTAATACAATTCAAGATTTAGAACTTATTATACCTGATGAAAATGATAGTTTAATTGGCTTATGCTGCTACTATAACAGTTATATTAGGAATGTCTTGATAAATTTATTACTTAATAAATAAGTATTTACCAAACAATCATAAATAAACTTGAATGTAATCAGTTTTGTTCTTCCCTGTTAATAAAAAGCTAAAAATGATTTAAATGTTACTAAAAAAGATACAGAAATTGAAATAAATATTGGTGTTGGTTGGCCTCGTCCAAATCATGCACAATTGTACATGAATTTTACTATTATTGAAAATGATAGAACAGATTATCCAACTTATGATGGAAAATCAAACAAAAAATTAATTGATGATTATCTAATGAAACTGTTTGACTTTGTAACGATAAAAAAGGAAATAATATATTTTCTAGAATTACACATCCTTGTATTTCATCAACACTTTTACATCATCTAACTTCAGCTGTTACTGAGAAAATAAGTTTAGAAGGACATATTCTTAATACAGGAAAAATAAATAGTTAAAGAAATGAAGTACATTAAATGAAACAACAAGTTTACTGTTACCAATGACTGGTAACAGTAAACTTGTTGTTTCATTTAATGTCAGTAACAGTCACGGTAAAGCCTAACCTAAAAATGTTCGCATTTAAAGAAATTAAGTACTTTATTCATTGTCAATGCTTAGTGGATTTTTTAAAGACTATAAAGAAATTATGTTTGAAAGAGACTTAACTGTGGTTTTTACATGTAGTTCATCTTCTGGAGATGTAATTCCTTGTTGGTTTGATACAAATGATGCTGGTGTTGAACTAAAAGATACACTTCCTAAAGAAGGTAAAATAGAATCTAAGGAAATACATGTACCAGTTGTTAAATATGAAGCAAATTACGAACTTGAACAACGTGAAAATATTTTAAAAAATCCTAAAATTCTAATTCCTTTTTATGAACTTCAAACAGAAGAAGTTACTGGTTTTTCTAGTAAAAAAGGTTTTGAACTAGATATAACAAATTACTATAACTCTTCAGAATTTGGTATGCCATATTTTGTTTTTGTTGTATCTCAGACAAATCGTAAAAATAATTAATTTGTTGATTCATAATTATTTAATCATGTTAAACTACAGAATACATATTTAAAAAATGATAGAAATGAAGTGTTTCCTGAAGAAATGTGGAATATTAATCCACCAAATAATTTTCTTAAAGAATATGATGCATTTCTAGATTTTAAAAGAATTACTTTACTAAAATTAGATCCTGATATTAGTCCCTTTAGTTTCATAACTGATTATCCAATTTATGTAATCAGCATGACATGTAGAAAGAATGTTGTAACTACACAAAAAACAACTATGAAACTTTGTGCAACTTTAAATGATAAAATTCCAAATGATACACTTCCTTATGTAATTATGTATGGCAAAAAGAATCTTACGTATGATACACAACATAGATTACTTACTGATAATTTTTCATTACTATCAATTGCTTCTATATAAATGAATGAAAAACTTAAAAAAGTTATAAAAGTGTTAACTTCATGCTTGTATACATTTCTGAAACATTTTAAGAAAAATAGAAAAAATAAAAAATTGAAAATTTTAATATAATTTACTTTTGTTAACTAATACATTTTAATTAATTTACTTATTTTCACGTGGTAAAATATTTAAAATAATTTAACTTAGTTAACTAATTCATTTTAATTATTTACTTACGTTCACAATGTGATTTTTTAAAAAATAATTTATTTTTGTTAGTTAATATATTTTAATTATATACTTACATTCACAATGTAATTTTTTGAAATGATGTATTTTTGTTTTTTAATACTTTTATTATCTTACAATCGTGTAAAATTTTTATAATTTGCTTTTGTTAACTAATATATTTTTATTTATTTTTCTGACGTTCACAATGTAAAATTTTTAAAATAACTTACTTTTGTTAACTAAAACATGTTATTATCTTACAATTACATTGTAAATCAAATAATGAAGTTAGAAATCAGTTGGTTTTCTGGTACAATGATGTAATTAGTTGAGTTATTGAAAAAATTAGGTATTTAGTTAACATTCTAAAATCAGTTGAGTTAATTAAAATATACTGAATTTTAAAAAATCAGTTGTGTAACTTATAAAATACAGAATTTAGTTTAACATTGCGTTAGTGCACCATTATCTACAATTACATTCTACTGACAAAATTATGAATACAAAAGCTATTGGAAGGACATGTTACATGTGCTACAGTAAAAATCCATTTTTAGTCACAATGCGTTCTTACCAGTTAAAATTAGTTTATACTGAGCCACTTTGTCAAAAAGCAGTTTGCCTAGTTAAAACTAGTTTTAACTGACATTCGCTTTTGACCAGCAGTAATTTGTAGTTGTAACTAGGGACTAGAACCTAAGACCCCCAGGAAAAAACTGTCTCAGATTTAAGGGGACATGCAGACCCCTCACAACATCAAAGACAGGTAGTAAGCAGATAAGGGAGGAATCAAAGACACCCATCTCTCTGGATAAGCAAGTCCAGAAAAAACCAAGGCAAGAAATAGGAAGACAGATCTATAGTACTGCAGTTATCCAGGTAGGTTATCCACTGGTGGCCATCACCTCACAGCAGGAGGAACAGGTACAGATGGCCCTCTTTGAAAAGATTGGGGGGTGGGGGGACGCTGACCCAGGTCTCAACTTCAGGAGGGTCTATCTAGATCGTGGTGCACTCATTTTTGTCTGTGAGGGGGTGCTCACAGTAGAATGGCTCAAGGACAAGGTGCCCATGATATCCCCATGGGAAGATGCGAAGCTGCTGGCCAAGATGGCAGCGAAGCTTCTTAAGAGCGCAAAGGTATCATCAGGGGTACCCAAGATCCTTAAGGAAGTCTCTCCCAAGATTCTGTTCAAGAAAATACGGGGCCCAGAACACAAAAGTCCCGACAGAAGACTGGAGAGTGATTAACCAGAAGGTTGCTCTGGAACGATGAACCCTGGTGGTGGAGGTTGGTGAGAAGTCCCTGAAGGTGATGCGGGAGCAGGACCTTAAACTGCTTTTAGGGTTCTCGCAGGTCACCATCAGGATTCTCAAAGACCTCAAATACGGCAGTAAGGCGGAACCTGGAGGTGCTGCAGACTAATTTGCAGCATAGTAAAGGGGCCTCTGCTGCCCTGAGCCGCTGCCTGGGGAGACAGGAAGTGGACGTGGCCCTGATACAAGAACCCTGTTTACACGAAGGAGGTGTATCGGGCCTCGGACACACTGGAGGTAAGCTGATCTATGCTAGGAATCTAAGAAACTCCAGAACATGCGTCTATGTTAGAAATGGCACTTCCTTGATGTCAATGATGGATTTCTGCTCTAGGGACTTAGTGACCATCAAAATGCAGCAATGTGAGGAAGGTATCACGAGGGAATTCATTTTGGCTTCTGCATACCTTCCTTACAAAGACAGTTCTCCCC
The DNA here is from genome assembly GCF_021461395.2 of Schistocerca americana. Classification (NCBI taxonomy): domain Eukaryota; kingdom Metazoa; phylum Arthropoda; class Insecta; order Orthoptera; family Acrididae; genus Schistocerca; species Schistocerca americana. Next base: position 158,829,713 of record NC_060127.1, on the reverse strand, counting down.
TTCCCTTGGAGATGAGGAGACTTGCCATCAACAAGGTGACCAACTGCTGGTGGGGTGCGACGCCAATGCCCACAACCTAGTGTGGGGCAGCAAGGACACCAACAGTGGAGGTGAGTACCTTTTTGAATTCCTCTTATCTAACAACTAAGAGGTCCTGAATAGGGACAATGAACCTACATTCAGGAATAGCAGAAGAGAAGAAGTAATTGCCATAACATTTGGTTTCATGACGATGGGTAGCTACGTCAAACAATGGCATGTGGTTTTGGAGCCATCCTCATTGGTCCACATGTGCATCAAATTCAAGGTTGAAATGGGAATCAGACAGACCATGACTTATAGAAATCCCAGGAAAACAGACTGGGAGACATATAGGAGGAACCTTGACTTAGACTTATCAGAAATTAAAACCATTATAAGGAAGCCAGTAGAATTTGAGGAAGTAGCAGAGGCTGTTACCTCTGCCATAGTGACCTCATATATGACAATTGCACAATCCCCAGGAAGTGCACAAATTGGAGTGTTCCTTGGTGGAATAACAAATTGGAAACACAAAGAAAACAGGTACAGAGACTATTTGATATTGCGAGATGTAGAGGACAATGGGCTAAATATCATGAGACCTTTGTCAATAACAATCTTTCAATAAGACAAGCAAAGGAGGCATCCTGGAAGGCATTCTGTGAGGAAGTGGAAGACACAGCTGCACGGGCCAGACTTCACAGGATTCTCACTAGAAAACCAACTAATCAAGGAGGTACGTTGAGGAAGGAGTATGGGGAATATACAAAGACAGCACATGAGATGCTGGAATTGCTACTCAAAACTCATTTTCCTCAATATGCTCTGCCGGATAACACAGGCCAGTATGTGACCCCAGAGAGACAACGGTTCTCAGGCACTCAAAGAGAGGACTGAGAATCGGCCAAGGAGTGTGTGAACTTCAACAAAATCCAGTGGGCGGTGGGACGATTCCAACCGTTCAAGTCACCTGGCCCAGATGGAATTTTTCCAGCTCTCCTGCAACAGGCAGGAGGAAAGATTATAAGAGTCCTATGCAGGCTATTCAGGGTTAGCTTAGCAGTAGGAATCATTTCCAATGTTTGGAGAGCAGTGGAGGTTGTCTACATTTCAAAGCCAGGGAGAATTGATCATACCAAGGTCAAGGATATGAGACCAATCAGTCTGTCCTCCTTCATTCTCAAAACATTGGAAAAACTGGTTAATGTATATGTTGGGGAGAGGAGGCAAAGTAGGGCCCCTCTACACCTGAATCAACACACATACCAACCAGGTAAATCATGTGAGACAGCTCTCCACCAACTCGTTGGGAAGGAGGAAAAAGCACTTCACTTCCAAGAAATAGCTCTCTGCATCTTCCTGGATATCATGGGGGCCTTTAGTAACACGACCTTCGATTCCATGGTAAGGGCAGCAGAGGCGCATGACCTGGGGACCAGAGCCATGCTTAGTGGACGGAAGATAGAGGCTACCATGATGAATGAAAAGATGGTAATTAAGACCACCAGAGGCTGCCTACAAGGAGGAGTTTTGTCTCTTCTATTGTGAAATCTAGTGGTGAACGAACTCATTGAGGAACTAAATTCCAGAAATTGCTTCTGCCAAGGATATGCGGATGACCTTGTCATAGTAATACTTGGCAAATTCACTGACACTGTCAGGAATATGGCACAAGGAGGGTTGGACATTGTCCAAAAATGGTGCATTAAACAGGATCTGAGAGTTGATACTAAGAAGACTGTTGTGGTGCCATTTACAAAGAGACGTATTCATCATGCAAGTTGGAATCTAAAGCTCTTCGATGAAACTCTACCTGTGAAGGGGACAGTGAAATATCTAGGAGTAACCTTGGATGAGAAGCTAACTTGAACTCCTCATATTAAGAGTATCTACTCCAAGGCAAAAAGTACTTTAGTGAGTACTAGGAGGGCTTGTGGCAAAAACTGGGGCCTAAGCCCCAGGAGTATGCACTGGATATATACCACAGTGGTTAGACCTAGGATTTCCTATGGGGCCGTAGTGTGGTGGAAAAAGGTAGAACAGTGGGTTACTGCTGAAGAGCTTGCTAACGTGCAGAGATTGGCCTGCTTAACCATAATGGGCGGAATTAGCAGCACACCAATCGCTGGAATGGAAGCCATGCTGGATATGCCTTCACTTCATCTTTGGGTTAAGATGGACGCAGCTGCTGGGGCATACAGACTTAAAACTGGCAAAAACTGGGTCTCATTCGGAAATCCAGAATCACACACTAACATAGTGAGTGAAGTAAATATAGGTATGGCCGGGGAAATGCCTGCCGATGATATAATAACTCCCAACTGATTCAACAAGCCTTACAACATAATATTTGGAAGTAGGCAGCAGTGGGAGAAAACAGTTCGACACCGTACGGGGGACATCGTTTGGTTTACCAATGGGTCGAAAACACATCAAGGTATTGGGGCAGGGCTGTACAGGTTCAGCCAAGACTGGAGAGCAGCATCTCTCTAGGGAAACTAGCCCCTGAAATTACTGCAATCGGGGCATGTGTAGAGCAGAATATGAGGAGGTGCTACAATGACTGTAGCATCTACATCTTTTCAGACAGCAAGGCAGCCCTGAAATCTTTGGCAGCTTCTGCAACAAGAGCTAAGATAGTTGCAGATTGCCACATGGCTCTGGTGGAGCTAGGGGGGATCAATAGAGTGTACCTAGTGTCGGTCCCTGGCCACTCAGAGATCTGTGGCAATGAACAAACCGACAGATTGGCTAGAATGGGGGCAACATGTCCATTTATTGGACTGGAACCTGTCTTGACAATCACCAAGGCTATGATCAAATTAGAACTACGGAACTGGCTTAGGAAACAGCACGTAGGATATTGGACCAAGGTCCAAGTAATGATGCCCAAGCCATGTTTTAAAAAAAGCTCTGTAATCCTAGGATTGAAAGAGATCAAACTCATGACTGGACTGATGATTGGCCATGGGAACGTCAAAAAACACCTACACACAAAGGGTGTAATGGAAGAGGACCCTAAATATAGGATCTGTGATGAGGGTGAAGAAACTGCATCACAACTAATCTTTGAAACCATGGCATTGGAGAGTAAAAAATACAGAATCTTCGGAACAACTAGACCGGAAGGAATTGTGTCTAACAAAAAACTGGTAGAGGGTCTCCTTGCACTATTTAAGGGCACTGGTTGGCTTTACTAGGTATACAGGGAGGTACACTGCACAATAAACCTAGTTTCGGTGTAGGCAGTGGCGGGTCAGACCTAAGCTATTTTACCTCTCCCGTTAAAATAAATCAATCAAATGAATCAAGGCTATCAGTATCAACTATTTTCAACTAGTAATAACGCGTTCTAACTAAATGAGACAGAACCAGTTTTCAATGATTTTATTTGGGGGCAAATATTAAAATTAAGAGCAACTATGTGTTAATTGAAATAAAAAAACACCATTTTTGTGCTGTCCAATGCAATATTTATTGGAATATTGATCATACATCCAAACTCTTTCGAGATAGTGAAAACAAGAAGACACCGACACGAAAATGGCGAGTGTTGCTACAAACTGGATGACAAGAGGAAAAATATAAGAAGAGAAATGCATATGTATAGTGAAGAGTGCGATGTTGGATTGTGTGCAATACCATGCTTTGAGCCATACCATACAAAGAGTCATTTCTATATAAAAATTAATAATAAATAATTTTGAATTCTGAAACAGCATTACTACTGTAAAAACCTTCGAATTTCTGGGTATTCAGTTGTTAGCTAATCACTTGCCCTCACAACAATCGCACATAAGCATGTCAAATACGCGCCGCTACAATAAGCGCTAGAGGCGTGGAAAGAATTACATGCACGGGAACAGTTATGGGCTCCAAAACTCCCCGCCTGAGCAGCGCTGCAGCAGCCAACAATAGCCCACCACTGGGCGCTTTTCGCCAAAACAAACAACGCGGTCGAGAGGATAAGCATGTGCAGATCAGCTTGTACGTATTTATCATGGCAGATCTAAATCAAGAAAGGCGATGGAAAGAAGAATTTGCCAGAAGAATGTTACAGATTGAAGAACACAACAAAAGACAAAACCACTACAATGTTATGACAAAAGAATCTTGCAATAAATTAGTGAACGAAACTGAAGAAGCACAATCAGCTGAGAAAAAGACACAGAAGCAGTACAGAAGATTAACTCCATTCAAGGTTATTAATATTTGTGGGACCAGGACGTTAGTGACAAGAAAAGAGCCTATGAAGTATTATGTATGTGTCGAAGAAATTTTCGATATAATTGAAGCAGTTCATGAGGCCCTTGGTCATGGAGGTCGAGACAGATTAAAGGTTGAAACTTCAAGAAAATATGCAAACATAACAGTGGAGATGATAAACATTTATCCACCGATGTGCGAAACCTGTCAGCGCAAAAGGAGCATTAAAAAAAGAGGGCATGTTTCGAAACCTATACTTCATTCAGAAATGAACAGTTGTTGCCAAGTTGATCTGATCGACATGCATACTCAAGAAGATCGTGGATTTAAGTATATAGTGGTGAATCAGGACCATTTGACAAAATGTGTTTTGTTACATGCACTGCAAGACAAGAGGGCAGAGGAAGTGGCACAACATTTAGAAAATATATTTTTGACATTTGGTGCTCGTATTTTACACTCTGACAGCAGCAGAGAATTTGTTAATTCTGTCATAAACGAGCTGGCTGTATTTTGACCTGAGTGTAAACTGGTTCACACAAAACCGAGGCACAGCCAAAGTCAAGGTTCTGTTGAATGTGCCAACCAAGACATTGAAAAAATATTGGCTTCATAGATGCAAGACAACAATACCACTAACTGCTCAAACGGTCTTCACTTTGTACAGTTTCTGAAAAATCGGGCATATCGTTCTGGTATCAAGCAAACACCTTACAAAGCTATGTTTGGCACAGAACCACGAGTAGGGCTTATGACTTCGAGTTTGGCTCTGGATGTTATTAAGGAGATACAAGACGAAGATGATCTTAAAGAGGCTTTAAATAAATATAGATGCAGTAAATGAGACACCTGATGAATTGGAACTATCACACAACTCAGAGGAGATAGTGGTTATGGCTAGTAGCAATGGACAGATTACCGCTGCAGCCAGACAAGAAGATTCAGAAGCTTTGTCCAGTACAATTATACAATCACCAACAACAGCAGCAGCCAATCAAGAGGATCCAGAAGCCATAGCTAGTACGAGTGCAGAGCCTCAAATAACTCCAGCTTCTCACGAAGATCCAGAAGCTGAAGCTATTACAAAACATCTCAAATACGAACAGTTAGAGAAAATGCTCATGAAAACCTGATGAAACAGGCCAAATAAATGAAGATGGCTTCAGATTCAGTACATGCCACTGTTGAAATCAGTGACAATATAATTATACTGATTCCTGTTATCAACAGAGCAAAAGCAGATCTCCTCAATATTATTGGAGTTGTTCTTCAGAAAGATGAACAGGGCTTGCGCGAGATTGGAGCAAAATATGGGATACTCAACAAATTGTATTGCAGGTATTTCTGAATTGATTTCAATAATTAAGGACAAATGTCAGACATATTAATTATTTCATTGATTTAATGCTCTTAAAATGTTGGTAACTATTCAAGTAATTAATTAATATTTTAAGCTCTAATACTTACATTGTAATATATTTTATAATATGTATTAACTTCCTAACCACCTTTCAAACAAGCTAATTAAAAGTTTTCTTCCAGATCTGAATTCGATGTGTCCAAAGAGAAATTCTTGCTGCTGGAAGACGTGCCAGAGACAAAGATATCATTAAGAACTGCTGCCTAGCTGGCCCCTAAATAAATGTAGTGAAAACTAGTTCTGTCTCGTTTAGTTAGAACACCTTCTTACTAGTTGAAACTAGTTGATCCTGGTAGCCTTAGTTTCAACTAGAATTTACTGTTGATCAAAAGCAGTTAGTTAAAACTAGTTTTAACTATGCAAAACGCGTTTTGACAAAGTGGCTCAGTATAAACTAGTTTTAACTAGTAAGAACGTGTACTAACTAATATGGGTTTTGACTGTAACATATGCATTAAATTTAATATAGACTGATTCATTAAATATTTAAATTGCAGTTTTATTGGCATAATGTTTGAAGTAATATATTACCAGGAAAAACGTGCTACATGTATATATCAGAATAGAATATAATGGAAGTAAAACTATATATCTGTTATACATAGTGTCAAATTATTTTGAAATTAAAAAGAATGTTTGAAACAATAAAGATACTGAAATGATATTTCCTGGGTGATTAAAACTCTGTACAGCACTTGCCCACAAAAGGCAAAGTTCCAAGTTTGAGTCTCGAACCAACAGACAGTGTTAATATGCCAGGAAGTTTGATATCAGTGCACTCTCCACTGCAGAGAGATAATTTCATTCTTGGCAAGCAGTTTCTCTTTGCTATTTTAACTTCACGAGATAAAGTTATAATAAGTGTAAAATATATTATCACTTTCTCCCAACATGCACTTCTCAACTGAGTGCAAAAAGTTGTGTAAAACACTCTCCCTTTTTTCTGCAATACTCCTTCAGAACCTGGAAGTCTGATACTTCCCTTTCGATGGTGCCAGAAGATCTGTAAAGGTATTTTATTATTATTATTATTATTAGCATTATATAAAACTATTCTAAAATAAGATTTTAATGTTTTTATATTTTATCTCTGTAAGCAGGAGATGGGTATTCTCAAGATGCTGTAAGCTCTCACCACTGATAAAATCCAAGTTCTATTATAAGTTCCTCAGTGTTGAATTAGGCAGGGATGTTTTTGTGATAATTACTGATGAGTTTTGTTAGGAAAGGACATTTCTCGAATATTTCTTCTTCGGAAATGACCCCCAATTTCGTGTCATATCTTGACTGACCATCACAACATCAAAAGGTTTAAGTTTACATAAGCTTGAACTATGATCTGCACCAAAGCTATTGCAACTTCTGCTAATTCTTAAAGTGTTAACCAGCCCCATATTAACATCACACTCCATAAAAGAGTGTCTCATAATAGTGGAAGTTACTTCCATTGTCTCCAAAAGTTTCAGTTCACTTGCAGAATAATTAAGATACTTTGGGACAGTGTAATTCTTGTTCTGCCCTGAACATGAATCACAAAGTCTTAAAGATGTTTGGCGTTCTTCTGCAATAATAAAGCGATTTACATAGGAACAACTTCACTGGCCCATTTTCTTCCAATATATTCAATTTAAATGTAGAGTACTGAAGTTGCATTTGAGAGCAGGGAACACTAAAAGAGCAAACAGACAACTACCTATTGTAATAGATGTTATTAGTACTTATGTACGGTAGACACATATTTTTTTTATAGTCCATGCAGATTACTTCTGTTTCATGAGACTTTTGGCTTCTTAAATGAGCGTTTCTTTTTCTGAAATAAAGTGTTTTCTGAAATAAAGTGTTTGAGCTTTGATTTTCTAGGCAAGTCGATCTTATTAAACTCTTTCAAGACTTGTTCTCTTGTGTCATCATGTAAATTATCAGATAACACCGCATTCAGCACTTTCATCCAAGCAGTGTACTTATTGCAGGTTTAGCATGCAACATTTCTTGGATACCTAAATGCCATATTGAATTTGGTGTTAAATACTGTTCTATGCACTTCATATCAAATGTCAAAATTTGACTATTTTTCCTGGAACATTTCACATAATTTTTATCACCAATATTTCCACTGGAACGTACAACCTCTTGGTTTTTTCATTGTTGTAATGATCGGATTCATGCTTAAATGAATGAATGTGAGCATAAGCTGGCATTCCTACATCTTCCTTAATATTCTATGGTCTATTTCCATGTTTACCTCTTCCAGCACGAACAGACTTGTCCAGCTTCAAGAATTTGCTAACTTTCATTAATCATAACCTTGTTACTACATGTACTGCCATGAAGGGTTTCTCGCATGTAGGAATTTCATGTACCATGTCATCACCTTTCACTCTTACTCTGTGGTTGAAATTACACCCTTGAAGCTGCACTCTATCTTCACTCTTCCTTAATAGCATTCTGTGAAGCAGAAGCATTGTAATGTGGCCTGTGAGATACAATGATTATTCAGTCCAGTCTACCATAATATCACTAAACTTTCGTATAATATTTGATTTTTGCTGAGCAATTACTACTGCAAAACACTTTAATTTACAGTAGCAGTCTTTTCCTAGTTCACGCAACTGAACCCTTAATTCCTCAGATGAAGTACTCATAATTAACTGTTCAAACTGAAATGAATGAGAACACCTAATGCACAATAAAGGAAAATTCTCAGTTTCCTGCTTCAATATTGTTTTCCAAACCACAAGGAATCTAAAAGCTAATACACAATATTGGACAAAGCATATTTATTGCCTGTAGTGAGAGACATAAGTACATTCTCCCTGCATGCCAATCTAAATTGGGGTATAGAACATGAACTGTTCACATTGCCACACTGGTGGGTTAAAAGTATTTAACAACATATGAAACGTCCCCTTGGAAAAATTTATGAATTACTGTGCTGATAAACCTCTTACGTTATTTGATTTTCAAACAGCTGAGCAGAACTAAACGTTCTCAGACATTTCTCTCTTTACTTATTCTGATCAACACTAAACTGACACACAATATTTTTAGCGCAACGCTATCTGACTTCCAATAATCCATACAAAAGAATAGCCCTGACTAACAGTAACCTACACCTTTCATGAATCACTTACCTCACAAAAATCTTCGTTACTCGAACTACTTCAATACAGCGAGTGCCAATACTGCCAGCTAAATAAAAGATTCTGACTATTGAAGGCACTAATTACTGATAGGCATAGTTAGCAAATGAAAGATTTTGATAGAGAACAAACAATGTATTTACCTTAATAATGTTCAAAAGTCATCATACATAGATGTCAGTTCATGATATCCAGTATTACAAATTTACTCTTCTGGTGGACACACGTCCAGATCGTCCGCTCTCAAAATTCTACCATCTCTCTCCCCACATCCACCACTGCTGGTGGCTCACCTCCAACTGCACAACACTTTGCACTGTTCACATCCTACTGCCCAACACTACAATAGCAAATATTCCAGCAATGCAAACCAGCCACAGACTTTACACAGCACAGTCAGTGATTTTCATGTGTGGTGTTACCAACATAGCAACCTAAACAGCCTACTTACATAGCCCTCATGCTCCCCACAAAAAATTTTACAAATTGTTTTGGGCAGTGGCCAATAATGATTTGATAAAATTTTTCATAATTACAATAACAAAGATATCAAATGCACACACTTATTGATGCAATGATGGTCAAAAGCAAAAAATTGTTCTCATAAAGACAGTCCTGATCATTCATCGCAATAGTAATGACAGTTTTCTTTTTTTCTCTCTCAAAGTCTGAGCAGTAAAAGCAAACGCACACAGAAGTAGTGGATTTCCATGCAGTCTTGAAGAAGTAGTGTTGTCCTTCCAATGGAAAGACAGTGCTGTGTCCTGACATGCAGACAGGTAATGGGCCACAACAGAGCAAATCCACAGCAGAGTCAGTCAAAGGTTTGAAGAATATTGGTAGGTGGGTCATTACAGAGCAGACCCACTGTAGCCCAGGTAGAGAGTATGGTACTGATGGGCCATCAAAAGTGCAGACCTACTGTAGTCCTTGGTATTGGTGGGCCATCAAAGTTGCAGACCCACTGTAGTGCTTGTAGAGATTGCTAGCAGCCATCCATTGCGGCTCTGCTGGTGCACAATCACCATCGAAGAGTCTTGCAGATAATATAGCAAGCCCATGAACCACCGCTTGTGCACACACAAAAAAAAATTTTTAATGCCCTTAGAACCAGCAATGCTGTTAACCAGTCCCTTGCTGAATTATCAACACACGTGCAAACGCTAACAGTCCCAACTTCTCACCTATTGTGCATATACTATGACCAGCAGAAATGTGTGCACTGAAATGAATGCTTACAAGTTACTTAGTTTGATGACTGGTGTCAATTACAATTTTATAACATGAGAATACAATTACAAAGGTACAGAAAACAAAATTAAAAACATAATAATAGAGATATACATCAGTGTTACAGGAATTATGACATAATTAAATACATAAAAGATCAGAATAGCTTTTGAAAATAGTGTATAAAGATCTTTACAAAGTAAATAACATATTTTTAATGCAAATTATATTTGAGGATAACAGTATTCCTCACCATAGTGAATGTAGCTTAGTATTAGAAAAATTCTACAACATAAATCTTATTAGCTAAACACATAAAGAGAGGAAAAACACAAATACACGAAGGTATATTTTTTTTTTTTGGTAGGGTTTAAGGGCGCTCAACTGCTGAGGTCATTAGCGCCCAGTCACTGGTGTTAGAGCACAAGGAATCTGCTAAAACTCAAGGGGATGGGGGGACATCAGAAGGACCTGACAAAGATGCAGATTAAATAAGTAAAAAGGTTAAATGTCTTTGGTCAAGCCAGTTAAAGTTATAAAACGCAGAAGACGAGCAGCTGCTCGAGCGTCATCAGCTAAAACATCCGGTAAGGTAGATGGCAGGGACAGGACAACACGAAATTGACTAAAACGGGGACACGACAATAAAACATGGCGCACCGTTAATGCCTGACCACAAGGGCACTGTGGGGCTGGGTCACCGGAGAGCAGGTAGCGGTGGCTAAACCGGCAATGCCCAATCCGCAACCTGGTCAGAAGGACCTCCTCGCGCCGAGATGGTCGGGAGGAAGTTGTCCAAGCAGTTGGGAGCGGTTTTACTGCCCGGAGCTTGTTTCCTTGGAGGGATGACCAAGCATCCCACCACAAGGACACAAGCCTCTTACATACATCCCCACAAACGTCAGATGACGGGACACAATGGGAGGCTGGCCGGGGCTGGAGGACTGCAGCCTTGGCTGCAGCATCCGCAGCCTCATTCCCAGGCACTCCTACATGTCCGGGAACCCACAGAAAGCTGACAGAACCGCCATTATCAGCGAAAGAATGGAGGGACTGCTGTATCCGTTGAATCAAGGGATGGACCGGATAGGGAGCCCCAAGGCTCTGAAGAGCACTGAGTGAGTCAGTGCAGAGTACATACGATGAATGGCGGTGGCGGCGGGCATACTGAACGGCCTGATGGAGAGCAAAAAGCTCGGCCGTAAAGCTCGAACATTGGTCGAGGAGCCGGTATTTAAAGGTGGCGGCCCCGACGACAAAGGCACAGCCGACACCATCGTCAGTTTTGGAGCCATCGGTGTAAATAAAGGTGTGACTGGCAAGTCGAGCATGAAGTTCGACAAACCGTGAGCAATACACTGCAGCCGGAGTACCCTCGTTTGGGAGGGAGCTGAGGTCGAGATAAATACGAACCGGAGCCTGGAGCCAAGGTGGTGTCGGGCTCTCACCCTCTCTGAAGGTGGTAGGGAGGGCAAAATCCAATTGTCGAAGCAGGCGACGGAAGCGGACTCCGGGGGGCAGCAGGGCAGACACATACAACCCGTACTGACGGTCGAGAGAATCGGCGAAGAAGGACTTGTAAGAGGGGTGTTCGGGCATAGACAACAGCCGGCAGGCATACCGACACAGCAGTATGTCGCGCCGGTAGGTCAATGGTATCTCAGCAGCTTCAGCATCAAGACTCTCGACAGGACTAGTGTAGAAGGCTCCGGTCGCAAGACGTATCCCCCGATGGTGGATGGAGTTGAGCCGGCGTAAGAGGGATGGCCGAGCGGACGAGTAGATGAAGCTCCCATAATCCAGCTTCGATCGGACTATGGACTGATACAAGCGAAGCAGGACAGTGCGATCCGCTCCCCAAGATGAACCGCTAAGAACTCTGAGGACATTAAGGGAACGTGTACAACGGGCCGCCAAATAAGAGACATGTGGAGACCAACACAGTTTCCGGTCCAACGTGAGCCCTAGAAACTTAGTTGTGTCCACGAATGGGAGAACAACGGGACCGAGATGTAAGGATGGCGGAAGGAACGCTTTATATCGCCAAAAGTTGATACAAACCGTCTTCTCTTCAGAGAACCGGAAGCCATTTGCCACGCTCCATGAGTAGAGGCTGTCTAGACAACGCTGAAGGCAGCGCTCCAGGAGGCATGTTCTCTGGGCACTGCAGTAGATCGCGAAGTCATCGACAAAGAGAGAGCCTGAGACATTAGGTGGAATGCAATCCATAATTGGATTGATCGCGATGGCAAAAAGGGCTACGCTCAAGACGGAGCCCTGAGGCACTCCGTACTCCTGGAGGAAGACGTCGGACAATACGGAACCCACACGTACCCTAAACTTTCGATCCGTTAAAAAGGAATCAATAGAAAGGGGCAGGCGACCGCGTAGGCCCCACTTGTGCATAGTGCGGAGGATACCTCCTCTCCAACAGGTATCATAAGCCTTCTCCAAGTCGAAGAACACGGCTACCGTTTGGCGCCTTCGCAAAAAGTTGTTCATGATGAATGTCGACAAGGTCACAAGGTGGTCAACAGCGGAGCGGCGGCGACGAAAGCCGCATTGGACATTAGTAAGTAGTCGTCGAGCTTCAAGAATCCAAACTAACCGAGCATTAACCATGCGCTCCATCACCTTACAGACACAGCTTGTAAGAGAAATGGGGTGTTAACTAGAAGGAAGGTGTCTATCCTTCCCGGGTTTGGGTATAGGAACAACAACGGCGTCACGCCAACGCATGGGGACTTGACCTTCGGTCCAGACGCGATTTTAGGTACGAAGAAGGAAGCTTTTGCCCGCCGGAGAAAGGTGTGCCAGCATCTGAACGTGAATGGCATCTGGCCCCGGAGCAGAGGACCGGGACAGTGCAAGCGCACGTTCGAGTTCCCGCATAGTAAAGGGGGCATTGTAAGTCTCCAGATTCAGCGAGTGGAAGGAAGGTCGCCGAGCCTCGTCTGCCTCTTTTCTGGGAAGGAAGGCAGGATGGTAATGGGCGGAGCTTGAAACCTCCGCGAAAAAGCGGCCAAAGGCGTTGGAGACAGCCACAGGAGCAACAAGGACCTCATTACCTGAGGTCAGGCCAGGTACCGAGGAGTGGGCCTTAATGCCCGACAGCCGGCGCAGGCTACCCCAAACGACGGAAGAGGGAGTAAAACCGGTAAAGGAGCTCGTGAAAGAGGCCCAACAAGCTTTTTTGCTGTCTTTGATGACTCTACGGCATTGCGCTCGGAGTCGTTTGTATTCAATACAATTCGCCAACGTAGGATGGCGGCGAAAGGTGCGTAAGGCACGTCGTCGAGCACGGATAGCCTCCCTACAAGCCTCGTTCCACCAGGGGACGGAAACGCGACGTGAAGAAGAAGTAGTACAAGGTATGGAACGTTCGGCAGCATTGATAATAACAGCCGTGAGGTATTCGACCTGACTGTCACAACTGGGAAAATCGTGGTCCGGAAAGGTCGCCAGGGAGGAGTAAAGTCACCAGTCAGCTTTCAGTATGTTCCAGCTCGAAGGACGTGGGGATGGGGTGTGGTGCAGGAGACGAACGACACAGGGGAAGTGGTCGCTCGAATAGGTGTCAGAAAGGACATACCACTCGAACCGACGGGCAAGAGTGGTAGAACAGATCGAGAGGTCCAAGTGGGAGTAGGTATGAGTAGAGTCCGAGAGGAAAGTCGGGGCGCCGGTATTGAGGCAGACAAGATTGAGATTGTTGAAGACATCCGCCAAGAGTGAGCCTCTTTGACAGGATGCAGGAGAGCCCCAAAGGGGATGATGGGCATTGAAGTCGCCAAACAATAAGAACGGCGGGGGAAGCTGATCGATCAGGTGCATCATGTCAGCCCGACTAACAGCAGATGACGGTGGAGTGTAGATGGTACAAGCTGAAAAAGTAAAAGCAGAAAGAGTAATGCGGATAGCTATTGCTTGGAGTGGGGTGGTCAATGGGATGGGATGGTAATAGACATCGTCCCGAACGAGCAACATGACCCCACCATGAGCTGGGATACCGTCCACAGGGGTGAGGTCATACCGCTCCGAGGTATAGTGGGAAAAGGCAATACGGTCAGTCGGGCGCAACTTGGTTTCCTGGAGACCAAGGACGAGCGGACAGTGCAGGCGGAGGAGCAGTTGTAAGTCCTCCCGATTAGATCGAATACCTCTTATGTTCCAATGAAACAACGCCATTGCTAGTCAAAAAGTTGGGGGAACGAGACGGGGAAGAGCTGGTCACCTCGATGGCCGCGGAGGGCCAGGTTGCGAGGGAACAACGCTACAACCGACGGGAGGCGGATCCGGTTCCATCGACTCGTCGCCAGCTGCAGCCGCTGTCCCTGATTGTGTAGGAGGGGCCGCATCATTTGCCGACGAAAGGCCGGCCGAGCGCCTGGCAGCAGAGCATCCCGGCGAAACTGAGGACGGCCGGGAGCAGCGACTCACGGATGAAGCGTCAGACGAAACGCGCCGGGGTGGAGAGGGGGATAGAGACTTCTTCTTGGAGGCCTTCTTGGAAGGCCGAGGAGGCACAGGGATGGTGGGCTGGACCCGAAGAAAGTCCTCACGCGCGGGGTCCGTTTTGGAACGCCGGACCTCGGAAGCTGGGGTCCAGAACGTTTCCCCGATGGACGCCTGAGAAGAGGATCGCTTCTCAGGTGGCGTGGGGGGAGGAGGAGGAGGAGGAAGGGTGGCCCCTGGGGCAGAGGGGGTGGGGGCCACGGGGGAGGAGGATTTGGAAGGGAGGTATTTGGGAGGCGGAGGCAGAGCCCCCTGATGGGCAGAGGAGGCGGAGGGGGGACATGATAGGGGTGAGGATACCGCGGAAGGAGTGGACACAACTGAGGCAAACGAAGTGGTCAGTGACACGGGATGAAGGCGGTCATACTTCTTCCTGGCCTCAGAATAAGAGAGCCGATCCAAAGTTTTGATTTCTTGTATCTTCTTCTCCTTCTGATAGGCGGGGCAGTCTGAGGATCTAGGCGAGTGGACGCCAGGACAATTAATGCACCGAGGTGGTGGGGTGCAAGTATGTTCCTCACGAAGAGGACGTCCACAATCGCCACAAAGGGGCTCAGCCTCACACCGGGACGACATGTGCCCAAAGCGCAAACACCTAAAACAGCGCATAGGAGGCGGGACGTAAGGTCGCACGTCGCACCGGTAGCACATCACCTTTACCTTCTCTGGGAGAACGTCCCCCTCGAAGGCGAGGATAAAGGCACCGGTGTCGATGCGACGGTCTTTGGGGCCGCGCTGGACTCGCCGGACGAAATGCACGCCGCGGCGCTCCAGGTTGGCCCTGAGCTCCTCATCAGATTGTAGCAGGAGGTCATGATGAAAAATAACCCCCTGCGTCCTATTTATTGCCAGATGTGGGACAATGGATACTGGGATGTCCCCTAGGCGGTCGCACGCCTGGAGTGCCGCCGACTGTGTGGCAGAGGTGGTCTTGATAAGAACGGACCCTGATCGCATCTTGCTGAGAGCCTCGATTTCCCCGAAGACGTCCTCAATGTGCTGAACAAAGAACATGGGCTTGGAGGTGGCGAACGTACCCCCATCGGTTCGAGAACAGACCAAATAGCGGGGGAAGTACTTCGCCCCAAGCCGGCGGGCCTGTCCCTCCTCCCATGGAGTGGCCAAGGGGGAAAGGGCAGGAGAACCAGAACTAGAAACGGTACCTTTTCTTTTGAAAGACTCGGCCGCAGAGCGACCTGATACGTGTTGACGTTTCATCTGCGAAACGTCCGCCCCGATACCACCCACTCCGACCAGGGGCTCTCCCCACGGGCGCCACCCAGCCGCAGCAAGGGCAACCTGGCAGGATGACCATTGCCGGGAGTCCTGATGCCCCAAGGAGACGGGCATCTACTCCGTGGCCAACGTGGGGAGGGTGCAGCTTGGGTATCGGCAGTACGATCCCTGTGTTGTCAGGGGGCTACAACCTAGAGGGTACATGACGACCCCACCACAACGGGCTGGCTACCGTGCTGGATTTCTGGTGCCATGGAAAGTCCATCATGATCGCTGGTGCAGATGGAGATGCACTATGGGCGTAACTTTGACAACCCATCAGGCGTTTAGGCCCAATTTGAGGAATAGCGGGTATGGTTACAACGCCGGTGCAATGCTGAGTGCCAAGGTCTTAGTGCACTTAGGACCAGTGGTACACCATGTAAGGTGTCCTTCCCCAAAAGGCTCGTACTTCTGTAGAATTTTGAAAAATGGAGGTCAAACCCCAAGGGGGACCATTACATGGAAGGCCGAAAAGGTTGAAACTCCTTTTAGTCGCCTCTTACGACAGGCAGGAATACCTCGGGCCTATTCTTACCCCGGACCCGCAGGGGGAACAAAGGTACACAAACACATAGCGGAATAACACAAAAAGAAAGTACAGGGTTCGTTTTCTGTGTAACATTTGGTGCTGCAGTCCCACACAAATCTTCATTCCATAGATCTTTCCTCTGATTTCAACATTTGTTCCCACAAAAACAAAAAAATCCGAACTTGTTGTCCCTAAAGCCTACTGTTTTATTCGTATCCTCTTTCAAAATAATTATTTCTCATTGTACAATACTCATTTTGGCCCAAATCTTTTTCATATTACTTCTCAATACATTATTTTCCTATTCTTTATAACTCATTCTCTTAAAAAGCCTACCCCCTCTTAAGTTAACTTAAATCTACTGAGCTCAGATATATATATACTAAGGGACGACACAATGCAGCAGCAAAAAAAAAAGATTAACACAAACAGCAACGACAAAAAAATGCAAATTGGCAAAGCAAGCAGCAGTATATCTAAACCAGCAAAGCAAATGCAATATTACAACTAATATAAGGCAATGTGCAGCAAACAAGAAAAATAAATCAGTAGTAAAACTGTCTTAACAGAGTAATACAAAGTGAAATTCAGTAGCACTAAGCCTGGCAAACAGCAGCAGCAAATGCAATAACTTATACCTAATTATGACATAGCTCAAGCAGAAAAAATAGTACACTAAAGACAACAATGCAGGTAAGGGAAATATCTATTCACATCTTAATGTCTATGTCATTAAAATGGTGCACCACAACAACTTATTCTACAAAAAAAATACCAAGTACTTGAAAAGAAAATTACGTATGCAGTTACTGTTATTAGTCCCTTCTTATTGTTCTTTCCTTCCCAAGTGCTCCTTTTTTGAAAAATGTGGATCATGAAATTATTATTTAACAGATCTGTTGACAGATAGTGTTCACATTAGCAAATGCATTTAATTTTTTTTTATAAAACCAATGCTGCAACACAGCTGGAAACCAGATATCAAATGAAATAAGCAACTATGTACAAAGCAAAGCATAAAAACATCATTCAATAGCCATGTGGCATTTTATAAGTCAGTAGAAATTCTCTCAAAAATGGTTCAAATGGCTCTGAGCACTATGGGACTCAACTTCTGAGGTCATTAGTCCCCTAGAACTTATAACTAGTTAAACCTAACTAACCTAAGGACATCACATACATCCATGCCCAAGGCAGGATTCGAATGTGTGACCATAGTGGTCTCGCAGTTCCAGACCGCAGCGCCTAGAACCACATGGCCACTTCGGCCGGCAAATTCTCTCAACGCTTGTAGAAAGACATTTGTCATAATCAGGTTGTAGATGTAAGAATATTTCCCATCAATTCATAAGCATTTCAGTAAGTAGCACCAAGAATGAGCTCTAAAGTGTAATCATATGTTTCCAAGTAATAGCGTGTCATATTTGTGATGCTTTCTACAGAGGAATGTCAATAGCGAGGTTAATATCCTCTTATCTCCACCTAATGGCTTTTTCTCCAGGCGACTGGCGCAGCTGGGCGCCCACAACACATTATGTTAAGGTCACTTAGCTTTCTTAGCGAAATATTTACGACAGCAGTTTGTGCTACAGTGACAGTCTCATAAAAAAAATTTACAGGTCGAGAATTTGCGTTACAAATGTGTAGAAACAAAATCCTATAAATATAACAGTGTCCAGTGTCCACATTTCATAACTCTTAAAGTATGATTCTTGGTTTCCAACATCCTTTTTCACAAATCTGAGTCCCTGACCACTACTCATTATTCCGTACTTTATTACACATATACATATTCCACCGACACTTCAATATTTCATCATAAAAAATACGTAGCATAATCAAATTCCTCATATAGCATCAGCTTATTGATCATAAACATACCTCAACAGCATAGTACATATCGTCATCGTAATAATAACATCATAATATCTCAGTCAAATCTCAGGTGTTACAGATTACATCATTCGAATGAAATGTATCACTGAAAACTTTCTTTGTACCTTTGTGATTCAAAAATCTTTAAAAATAAATGTTTTACGTACAAAAATGAATCACTCAAATGCGTGTCCTTTAGCACTAAATGTGCGTCTTGCTGTAAGATAATTCTGTGGAAGTGTCGTAGTTATCATCCTCCATAAGCTAAGTTCTGCAGAAGTCAATGTACTTACCTCATCATATTGTAGTTATTACGCTTATTGCCATGGTGAAGTAAGTACTGTAGTGTAACATATTTCTGTGCTACAGAAAAGGCTGTTTCAGTGTAGCTATACCATAAAGTTACTACTAAAACATGTTTTACTTTCCAGGATAATACAAAAAAACTGTGCAGATGTAAAACAGATACAGCACAAAAGCAATAATATAAATTGTGCCACTCATTAGTAGCGTTGTGATATAATTGTGTAGCTGTCAAAGAAACCAAATGCTAAGTCATCTTTAATCTCACAGAAAGTACTTCAAATAAAGAATGTCTTTTCAAGTAAACCAAAATGTTGCATTAAAATCTCATTAGCAGTATATGTTCTAAGTATGTAAGCAGTATAAGCGTTACGTAATGGTGCAACTAACAAGTAACAACAGTGTGCCATCTGTTCACTATAACAATGCATTCGTAATTACTGTTTAAATAAGTTCTCTTGGTTCTTGACTGGATAGTTAACTTCAAACATTGTTGCATGTTAACAGTTTCTAAGTCTGACAAAGCATACTAGTAACGTGAAGTGAAAAATTGTATGGCAAAGACTAAGTTTAAAAGCAGATTATCTTTCAATAAATGGTTTTAAACGTGAAATATGGTGTAAACCTTTACTCTTCCTAGTACACAGAGTTTAAACTTCAACGCAATCATCATGTGGTATACGTCAGTTTCTGTAAGGTCCATTGTAAACCAGAAACAATTTCTGACTGAAGTCCTTCTTCTTATGTGACAATGAATGAGCTTTAACAAGAACTTTCTGGCCAATATATAGTTTCATTGGATTTGCTTTACCATGTAGTTTTCTCCTTTTGTCTGTAGTAGAAATTATATTTTTAATAGACAGGTCAATTATGTCTTTGTGTTGAAGTTTACATGTATTTGGAAAAGGTACAAGCTCTCTGATTCTGTTCGGTGGTTCTTCATCCTTCAGTACAAGAATAGGTGGTAAAAAAGTGGAGTCATGAGGCATTCATTCAGCACGTTATGAAATAAGTGTAAATATCTGTCCCGATACTGATGGTTTCTGTGACAATGAAGTCTGCAAAGCTTATTGATTTCTTTCATAATCCGTTCAGACGGGTTACAGTGTGGTGATTGGAAAAATGGAAATGAAGTCCCATGCTTCTTTACAGAGTGCAGGGGAACGATGTGGGAGACCCGCACCGCCTTACTAGGCAAGGTCCTAATGGAGGTGGTTTGCCGTTGCCTTCTTCCGACCGTAATGGGGATGAATGATGATGATGAAGATGACACAACAACACCCAGTCATCTTGAGGCAGGAAAAATCCCTGACCCCGCCGGGAATCGAACCCGGGACCCTGTGCTCGGGAAGCGAGAACGCTACCGCGAGGCCACGAGGGGCGGACCAATGTGGTGAATACAATGAAATAAAAACAGGTTTGATTTTATGATTCTGAAGCATGTGTCACCAAACAGCAGATCTGAATTGCGGTTCATTATCTGAAATGATTTTACTAACGTGTCCAACTTCACGTAAGAAATTTTTAACAAAGGCATTGGATACAGACCGTCCAGTGGCTTTACGTAACGGTGTGAAAGAGACAGATTTTGAAGTAAGTTCAACAGCTACTATAATGTGCGAAAATCCATTCGATGTTCTGACAAGGGGTCCCAAGTGATCAACAGCAGCACATTCTTTTAATTTAGAAGGAATGATAGGAAACAACAGAGCATGATGTGAGATGGTAGATAGTTTAGCTTTTTGACAAAGTTTACAAATAGACAAGACTCTTCCAAATCTCTTTTCCATATTGTTAAAATAACAAGTCGTCCGAAGAATAAATTAACATTTTCGTGGACCACAATGTGCGTAGCTGAAATGAATGTACCAAATGAGCTTATTTACAAAATCGTCAGGAATGCGAAGTACCCATAGCTTGTCATCAACAGTGCAGCGTTTGAAGAGTATGTTGTTTCTAACCAGATAATAATGCTGAATCTGTGTGTGTGCCTTTTCATGTCATTTACTTTGATGTCTTTCCACATCGGATCTTTATCTTGTTCATCAGCAATGTCCTTTAAAGATGTGGTGATGAAGTTTTCAAAGGCGACTTTCTGAATGTGAAGAATACTAAAATTTTTCTTGAGGTTAACTTCTGTGTTACTTTTCTCAAGCCCAGCCGGTGTGCATGACAGTGCGTCCACAACAATGTTCTCCTCCCCGGGAATGTAACTATTGTGAAGTGGAATTCTTGGAGAAACAATGCCCAATGTTTTAATCTATCATGATTTAATTTTGAAGACATAAGAAATTGTAATGAACGATGATCACTGTATACTTTTACGTGCTTACCAGAAAGAAAGAAACGGAATTTGTTAAATGCCCGAACGATAGCTAAAGCTTCTAATTCAGTAATGGAATAATTTTTTTCAGATTTTGTTAGCACTTGGCTAGCAAAAGCAATGGTTTTCTGAACAGTAGTGTCATTTCCTATGACTTCTTGAAATAAATGGGCACCAAGACCGACTTTAGAAGAATCCGTGGTAAGGCAGAAATCTTGTGACAGATCTGGATGAGCTAGTATTGGCGCGTTAAGTAGCGCTTCTTTCAAAGAATTGAATTCCAACTGTACCTGTTCGCCCCAGTTCCAAATAGTATTTTTTCCAGTGAGAGAACAAAGTTTTGGTGTAACTAGAATTTGCATATTCAGAAAACGACGGTAAAAATTTACGAGACCTAGAAAACTGCAGACTTGTTTTTTTTTTGTGGATGGAACTGGAATGGCTCTGATTGCTTCTAACTTTTCAGGATCCGGCTGAATGCCTTCAGAAGAAATAATGTGTCTCAAAAACTTCACCTTTGTCCTACCGAATTCAGACTTTTCCAAGTTAACTGTAATTCCAGATTCTGCAAAAATACGTAACACACTGTTGAGGATGCGATTATGTTGTTCCCATGAGGCTTCTGCTATCAGAATATCGTCCACATATAAGGTGATGTGACGTTTTAAGAACTCAGGTAATATGGAATTTAGCCCATGAATGAATGCTGAAGAAGAAATGTTCAAACCAAAAGGAAGTTTCCGAAATTGATAACAAACGCCGAAACAAAGTAAAACCTGTGTATTATTTACATTCTGGATGAAGTTAGATCTGATAAAAGCTGGATCTGAGATCAATAGAAGACAACACTTTCACACCATTAAAATTTTGAAGAAGTTCTTCCAGCGTTTGCGGCCTGTCTGTTTCAGGAATAATGATAGTATTGATTTGTCTCGAATCTAAGACAAGGGTGATCGATCCATTTTTCTTCTGAACAACATGTAATGGATTGTTGTATGAGCTTACTGCAGGCTCAATAATGCCCTCATCAAGCATAGATTGTATTTCTGTTCTAACACAGTCCCTATAATGTGCCAGAATTATGTATGATCTAACACAAAATTTAGTATTCTCACGAACATGAAATTGGTATTCAAATCCCTTGATTGTTCCCTGTTTTGTGAGTAAAAACTGTGGAATGTGCTTGTAAAATCTCAAAAAGGTCCTGCCTATCAGTATCATTACAATTCTCAATTGTTTGAATTTTATTCTGAATTAACTCATTAGTATCAAATACGCCGTCGATATCATCCCTGTCAGTACTTGCAGAGTGATTGTTAGTGTTAAGTTCCGTCGAAAATTCCGAACTGTTGTCTAACAGAAGGTAAAGCTGATTAATTTCCTCGTCATGATTTGAGAGCCATCTTCACATTTCAAAGCTATTGACTTACCTTCTTTCTCCAAACTTATTTCAGCAACGTGAAAGTTTAAGATTGCTTTGTATTCATTCAAAAACTCTACTCCCAATATAATTTCCGTCGACAATAATGGAACAACAAGAAAGTTCATAGAGAAACTGTGGCTTTGACAAAAGAATTCTAAGTTGGTTTGTTGGCGTACATCTACACTTTCTCCAACGATTGCATCTTGTGATTTAATCTTACGTAACGGAAGTGTGGGGCAATCGTTCGATTTGTTGCATTTGCTAAAGGCTGTTTCACTCATTACTGATATGGGACTGCCAGAGTCAAGTACTCCGTAAATTTTACGTCATTTACTGTAATGTGAATTACAGGATATGCACTGTTGTTATGTTTTACGTCGTGTTCCTGGAGTAAGATGTCCCTAATGTCTTCCATTTTTACGTCATTACCACCCACGGCAGCTACGTTGTCAGCTTCATAAGTACGTTCTGTGGGTGCCAGCTGTCTCTTTGTTGGCGCGCATGGTTATTGGGATTTGGAGATGTAGCTTCTACAAATTCACGTTGTCGAGAGGGCCCTGCCCTGTTTGAATCCTGCCAGTTCTGATGAAATTCAGGTCTGTCGTTACGATTAAATCGTCTGTCGTCATGTCGGTAGATTCCATAGTTTCGGTCTCGTCGGTCACGTGGTGGAGAATTTTTCCCTGAATCGTAACTGCGCGCTGAGCTGTTGCGTCTGAAGTTATTCTGTCTCCATTGATAATAATTGTTTTGGTTCCCATATTGTCTGTTTCTATGGTTATCTCTGTCATATTCATTACTACGGAAATGCGATCTATCTCGGTAACTATTATTCTGCCAACGGTCTGTTTTGGTCACGATTTGCGTTGTAAGAATAGCCTTGTCGTGTCCAGTTATTATTTTTGTCATCACAGAATTGTGACGGATGTGACCTGTAATTATTGTGTTCCTGTTTTCACGTCCCGCGATTGTCAGTGTCAGTTTCCAGTTCTTGTAACAGTTCCTGAAAGCCTTCAATGTCGTCTTTGCAACGTCCTGTCAAAATAATATGTCGTAAATGTTCAGGCAATTAGATTAAGCGAATGCGGATGAGTTTTGAGGGGCTGTATGGGTTTGAAAGATACTGATTCTTATGTAACATGTCTTTGAAAGATTTGACAAGACTGGAATATTCAGATTGTTCAAAATGTTTCATCATTATGATGCTATGTTTTACTCGGTCTTGTGTAGCTTGAGACCAATATGCCGAGAGGAAGGGTATGATAAAAATCTCCTTCACTGTGACAATCATGAATGACCGCTCGCATTCTTACAGATGGTTCATTCTCTAAGTAGCCACACAAATTCTAACCTGTGCTCCAGTGACCAGTTTGGGAGGAAAACAATGAGAGAATTGGTGGAGCCATGCTTGTGGATGAATTTCGTTGCCCAAATTCTTAAATGTTTTGAATTTACGTGTAGTAATGAACAGCTTATAGTCAATATGATCGTGTCGGCGAGTCGCATTTCGGTCATTGTTACTTTGTTTCGGCGGTTCCATCTCAAAATTCGGTGTACCTTGCCAATTTCTTTCATAATTTCCGAAGTGCCCTGTGTTATTATTTTGTGGCTGTTTCGTATTTCTATGTCCCTCTTCCTGTATTGGAGCGCGAGTGTCCTCTGAAATATGTAATTATTGTATTGCCTGTGTCAACTGTTCTTGTACTTCCCGGATTTCTCTTTTGTACTGTGTATTGATTTGATTTTGATTTTGTTTGAATTTTCTAATTTGTTCATACTCTTCTGTGTCAGTGAAGGCTACGGGTCTTGTGTCATTCAGATCATCATCTACCTTTGTAGATAAGTTAGTGAACTGATCCGAACGTTCGGCTACTTTCTCCGATAGTGAACTGATTTCACTAGTGTGTTTTTCTGAACCAAGTTTCAGAGTGTCCATTTGTGTTGAAAACGTATCTACTGTGTCCTTTAAGTTTTCCTGAGTCTTTGCTAGTTGCGTAACCAAATCGGTAGATGCAACTGGGTCAATTTTAGCTTGCAAGGTGTCGTGATTTTCATGAACAATAGTTTGCAGTTCCTTTATGGCTGCTTCGTGATTCTGTAATGCATTTTCATGACGCGAGAAAATAGATTGGAAATGCTCACAAATTTGTGTTTTTACGTCATTACATACTTTTTGACATTTCGATTCGATTTTAAGTAACTCAGCAGTTAAACCTTCACGTGTATGTTCAAGCGTTTGTTCCATTGAGTCTAACTTTTGAAGCTGTTGCTGTCTTTGTCTCTGATTTTGTTCCATTGTGTCTAACTTTTGAAGTTGTTTCCCATTTGTTGCATTAATGACAATGCACTGGTGTCTGAAACATGTTCCTCTGTACTTTTCGGCAGTGCATTTGGACCGGCAACATTCGCGTTATGAAAAACAGAAAATGTGTCTTGGCTTGATTCAGAAACGGATAATGGTGCAAAACCTGAATCTATGGTATTTGCAAAATTGTGTCCTGTCATTTCGGATCCCTGTGGCGAGCTGTTGCCGACCGACCGATCGACAGTACTACCCTCTTCACTAGCTGTTTCACTGTCTACACGATTATCTATTGCCTGATCCATTCTCCTATGCACAATTACTATGTTGAACATTAGTTAATTCATTACACGGTGGCGCTAACACACTATTCTCGTCTTCACTGTCATTTCTCAGTTTACTTAGGAGCCTAGTATTACGTTTTTCACACGCCATTATTGTCACAATATTGCACACGATAACACAGAAAAGCACAATTTGAAGGGCAAAATAAGAAAACACATTAACATACCACTGAAAATAATATCTAATTAATTGCACTCGCAGCTGTGAAATACTTGATGCAGATCTACATACATGCCACAACTGTTTAACTGTACAACAATGAAAAACTACAACTACAAAGGAAATTCTCTCTACAATTACGCGCTAACAATAAACAATAACTACACTAATTACAGAAACTACAAGAAGAGATCAGAAGATTCCAGTGAGTTATCCTCGGCCAAGGGTCGACATATGAAACGACCCCTTAGAAAAATACTAAAATGTAGACTTTCACGGCCGGAAATATCATGTCCATTATAATAATCCGGGCTGTTATGCCGTGGTCGGTTTCGACACATTTCATCAGCAGATTGAATGGCATAGTGGTCCAGCCGGAGGACATATTGGTCAGCTTCGATGTGGTATCGCTGTTTACCGTGGTTCCACTTAATGATGTATTGGAACACCTGGATCGAATTTTTCCTGCCGACATTTCAGAACTGTTTAAGTGTTGTTTGACGACCACATATTTCAAGTGGAATGAACAGTTTTATGAGCAAACGGATGGCGTGGCTATGGGAAGCCCCCTAAGTCCCGTAATTGCAGACTTCTTTATGGAGAGATTCGAAGAACAGGCCTTAGGTACTGCCAGCAAAAAAACAAATGTATGGTTTCGATATGTGGATGACACGTTTGTGCTGTGGAGACATGGTAGGGAGGAACTAAGCCGGTTCCACGAACATCTGAACAGTATAAACACGAGAATTCAGTTTACAATGGAGGAGGAGGTAGACGGCAAATTACATTTCCTCGATGTGCTTGTTTTTAGAAACGAAAATGGTACTTTGGGCCACTCAGTATACCGCAAACCCACGCACACGGACCGTTATTTGCACCGGGATTCGAACCACCACCCACAACAGAAGCGAGGTATTATCAAGACGTTAGCGGACAGAGCTAGAAACTTTTGTGAACCTGATTTGCTCGACGCTGAGATGGAACATCTCCACAATGCACTGATGAAGAACGGATATTCGTCCGCCGAAATAAAATGTGCGTTGAGGCAGCCACGCAGAAATCATACTGACGTACAGGCTACTGCAAAATCTAAGGTTTTCCTGCCGTTTGTTAAAAATGTAACGGAAAGAATAGGGAGGATCTTGACGAAGCGGAATATTACCGTAATTTACAAGCCCACCAGGAAGATACAGGAATACCTTAAGCCTACCAAGTACGCTCGCAAACCGTTGGAAAAAGCTGGAGTGTATAGGATCCCATGCAGCTGTGGTGATGTTTATGTGGGTACCACTAAAAGAACGGTTTCTAAACGTTTGGAAGAGCACAAGGGAAATTGTAGAAGAGGAGAAACGGAACGATCAGCTGTTGCGGAACATGCTTTCCAGCCAGGGAACCACAATATTCGTTTCGAGGAGACGCAAGTACTAGCGGCCACAAGCGGATATTACGAAAGGCTCTACATGGAGGCAATCGAAATCGCTAAACACCCAAATAATTTCATCCGAAAGGAGGAGGGCGTGAAATTAAACGGTATATGGATGCCGGTGTTAAAGAAGATGTGTACCACTCGTCCACTACTGGGTGATGGCAACGGCGATCGACGGCGACGGACAGCGGCCAATTGCACTGACGTTTTCAAAACACGTGACGTCACGCCGCGGCGTGGGAGCGCGCGGACACGGAATTTAGCGGCAGTCAGTAGCGAGCCAGTGGGTGTGTTGGACCTTCCATCGAGCTACGTACCCCCTTGAAGATGTCTCCCACAGTCGGAGACGAAACGTTGGGAATCGACACAGAATTCATCAACCGACCACGGCATAACAGCCCGGATAATTATAATGGACCCTTAGAAAAATTTATGAATTACTGTGCTGATAAACCTCTTACGGCATTTGATTTTCAAACAGCTGAGCAGAACTGAACGTACTCAGACATTTCTCTCTTTACTTATTCTGATCAACACTAAACTGACACACAATATTTTTAGCGCAACGCAATCTGACTTTCAATAATCCCTACAAAAGAATGGCCCTGACTAACATTAACCTATGCCTTTCATGAATCACTTACCTCACAAAAATATTCGTTACTCGACTACTGCAATACAGCGAGCGCCAATACTGCCAGCTAAATAAAAGATTCTAACTACTGAAGGCACTAACTACTGATAGGCATAGTTAGCAAATGAAAGATAGAAAACAAACAGTGTATTTACCTTAATAATGTTCAAAAGTCATCATATATATATATATATATATATATATATATATATATATATATATATATATATATATATATATATAATCTCAGTTCATGATATTACAAATTTACTCTTTCTGATGGACACACGTCCAGATTGTCCACTCTCAAAATTCTGCTGTCTCTCTCCACATATCCACCACTGCTGGCGGCTCACCTCCAACTGCGCAACACTACGTGCTGTTCACATCCAACTGCCCAGCACTACAATAGCAAATACTCCAACAATGTAAACCAGCCACAGACTTCACACAGCACAGTCAGTGATTTTCATATAGAGCGCTACTTGGCGTTACCAACATAAAAACCTAAACAGCCCACTTACACATACAATCCTACATCTCTTGGCATACATAACTCGTTTTTGAAAAACAGTGGACAAAGCATGTTCTATTCCTGTACTCTTCATGGATGGCCATGTTCTACTGACTTATATTTTTATAAATTTTGAAGACCATCAGAGAGGAGCTGTCAAAAGCAGTTAAGTGCAGTAAAGTAATCCCACTGTACCACTGATGTCTGAGTTTTATTTTGAAATATATAAATAGCTGTAAATAACAATCACAGGTCTAATATCTGTATACACGGCATTTATAAGAATTTGTTGTTGAGTTTAAATTTTTTCACGAAAATGTAGTCATTATACTGCCAGTTTTAGTACAAAGAGCGAAATTCGGTTTCAGTACTCTCGCAATCTGCAAAAATAAGTTCGAAGTCGGCCAGAACCCTATGACCCCCGACAACATCCGCATCTCGCAAGGAAAAGAAATAATAAATAGATGAAATACTGGAATTCCAGACTGGGGTCTAGTAAAGCAGGGGATACAACCCATTGGCTTTGACCAATGACGTCAGAATTGGCCAGAGAGCATTTATTACACAGATGAAACAACTGACAAGACTACAAGACTGTTCAGAAACAATGGAATACGAGAGATGAAAAATATAGTTGACATATATAAAGGCCAGTAGTATTTTCAAGTTAAGGATGTCGCATGTTTGTATCGTATTATTTCTCTGGAAAATGTAGGGGGAAAAAATGGATGTAAAATATTGGTAACATAGAATACATCACGTCACATACATATGAGCTGTATGTCGAATCTCATTCGAACTGTATTTTTTAAGTGCAGCACGGGATACAAGTTTGGTGTACGTCGATTTCTTCGTTTTCACTAGCATTAGTGTCCTGTTGTTCAGTTTAACTATGTATCCCCTGCGTCACTAACCCGTACATGAAGCATGGGATACAAATTTTACATGGGTTATATTAATGCAGAGTCTCACGGCGATAAAATTGAATAAAATGTTCTCAGGGTTCCAACTGCGTCAATTGGTTAAAACTACACGAGCTTTCGGCCAAGCACTCCTTGGCCATTGTCAAGTGGTATGACTACCAGTGGGCTGTTGGTGTGCCCTTATGTACGCTAGCTGCCGGCTGTGACGTCACAGGTGTCCGTGACATTGCCATATATGGGCATGTTTTGAGTCGGCGTTCGATGTGCCCTCTTCAACCGCACGATCGCTGGCTCCCACGCAGTGCTGCAAGCCACCGTCTCTATTCAGGGTGTTTGCGGTAATTTTTATTTCAGTAGCGTCCTTCATTAAACTGTCCCAGAAGCCGTTAGTGCGAGCCACGACAGGGGTATCGTCAAATTTTATGTGGTGACCGTTTTCTAACGCATGCTCAGCTAACAGATTTCTCTGGATAGGGTAGGCGATAATACCTCTCATGTTCTTTCCTGCGTTGTTCCACAGTTCACACTGTTTGTCCGATGTACTTGTGGCCACACACACACGGTATTTCTTAGACTCCAGGTGTTCTGAGACCTACTGCGTCTTTAACTGGTCTCAGTAATTGACGGATTTTCGTTGGAGGCCTGAAGATTGATTTGATCTTGTGTCTTTTCAACAGGCAGCTTATCTTGCCCGACACAGAGCCATAGAACGCCAGCAAAGCAAGTTTCTTTTCCTGCTCTTCGTCGGTGGTCTTTAGCCATCATCAGCCAACAAAGAAGCGCACAGCATTACAAACATAACAACGATAATCTGCCCCATGAACTGAGCCACCTACGCAAGGTTTTCAGGAATAACGGCTACAGCGCCCATCAAGTGAAAGAAGTGATTTCTGGGAAATATCATCATAAGACCACCGACGAAGAGCAGGAAAAGAAACTTGCTTTGCTGCCATTCTATGGCTCTCAAATTTTATATGTTGTTTATTTCGCCTCTGCTATCACTAACAGTGTGTTCTTATGTACCTATTTGTACTACCGATGGCAGAATGAGCTATGTACATAATATTTGTATACCTTACATCCGTTGACCTCTATATATGTACACTACTAACGAAAACGTGGAAATGGACGTATGTTACATTTGCAACCTGTACCTCAGTTGAACTACGCGGAGAGGCAATAAGACGACAGATCTACAATTTGTATCCCGAACTTCACTATGGGGCACAGTTTTTTTTCGCCTTCGATGCTACTAGCATCCCATTCTTTACTTGAGCTATACAGCTACACACAACACTTATATCCTGCTGTCCAGTTGACATATATTGGTAAATCTCACCAATGTTCCATCTGTCGTTCTTTTCGAATACGTAGTGTCAATTTAAAGGTCAACTGAAGGACGGGATATAAATTTCAGTTGTGACGGCCGTTTCGCTTTCAATATTGCTAGTACAGATTCGAAAAGATCGTACTGATACTAGTGCTGGGAAACGACAGAAGAACCACAGCTGCGAAATTTCTTTTATGTACTGAACTACTCGAAAACATACGTATTGGTGTAATACAACGTCGAAATAGTCAAAAGCAGGAAAAAATGAAAACGGAAAAGTGAACTTACCAGTCGGGAACTTCCTAAAATAACCGAAGCTCGCCTAGAAAGACATCAACAAATATCACATACCCACATTCACAACATTACGAAAACACGCACACACACACACACACACACACACACACACACACACACACACCCACACACCCTCACAGACACACACATTCACTCCCCCAACCACCATCCTAAATACTCGTCTAGGTGACTTTGAAGTGTGGAAATCTGGCGTTACCCATTCTCTACAAGAGATTTCACCGCCGACCAAAAACCCTATACTATTTGTGCAAGCCCCTGTGGATAATGATCTAAACTCAGTATTGTGATTTAGTAGGAGATGATGATAACCCCTTTATAATAAATCCCTAGATGAAGAAAACCCGTCTGAAATTACAATGTAACCGTCTGCAATGCGATGTTCAATTAAGCTGACCAAATCTTCCTTCCTTCGAATGGGTACTACTTTGAACACTACTTCGTCATACTGCTGACCTGAAACTGCTGCCCCCCAAACCCATAATCCCACTGGAGGTTCCGCCCTATTGTACTTCCTTTTGCCAAAATGTGATTCGTCAATTTCGACCATAACACTCCACCCCCCCCCCCCTCCCGCAATGGCCCCCTATATTTCATGTATTCCACACACACTTCCCTACAAAAAGAATACCAGTCCACAACTGTACGCTTACTCACACGACATTCATGCACACACAGCCACACAGAATATCTCAAACACCAACAGTAAGTGATTTTCATAATGTCTTTCAAGCGAGCTTAGATTTTTCGAACCACGTCCATCTTCTAATGAATTGCCACAACCTATCTCTCCTGCAGCGCCATATGAATAAGTCGTGAGTACGGCGATGAGATACACTAGTGAGGAGCATATGCTCGATGCACTCACGACATCGAACATATTCAGCAATGAGACCACACAATTGCAAAAAACAGATCGTGGCCAACATGTCTTCGCCCATAGCCTCTCGTGAATCATCAAGATTCATCGCAACTCTTAAATCCATAGCTACAAACGAGATACTAAAAATTGTTCTAAAATAAGAAACTGATAGTCCAAATTACTTCAATATCACTATGAATGAAATTAAGTACCGAATGAATTAGAAACAACCAACTAATTTAATAAACACACACTAAGAATGTTTTCAGCAATATGAAGCGATCTCTTTTAAAATCACATTCAGTTATTTGAATGTACAATGATACCACATACCAGGAACCATGGAGGTATAAAATATACCTCCATGCCAGGAACACAGACTGTTTTGTTATCTGTGGCTTGTAGTGAAGCCACATGAGTAATGTATGACGTCATTGGTCAAACCGGATGGGTTGTATCCCCTGCTTCACTAGACCCCCAGACTGTATAGAGGAGATAGCAACTCATTTCCCAACCACAGTACTGCTTAAAATAATATTTTTCACTAAATCAACAGGAAAATGACAACTAAGTGCACTATGAAGAAATGCTATTCAAAATACGCACCACGGACGTCACAGCAACAATCATCGTTAAGTCATTGGATATCTATCGCTATGGACAAAGCCGGGATATAGTACATTCTTCTTGACTACAAATAGTGTACTTAATACTCTGCTTTCCTCCGGCGTGAAATGAAACAACTCGTACATGTTGATGGATATCTGTTTCAAATATGAACCAACTAGAAAAATTATAGGCAGACATTTGTGTATCGCTGGTGAACGATAGCTATTGAAGTTATAGGTGCTATCTATATCGATATCATTATCATATATCGAAAACGTTACGATTTCGATTGTGTTACATTCAGTGTTGTGTGTTTACGTCTGGGTAATTTGGGTTAACATGTTGTGACAACCGTGAAGTTTGTGGTTTATGACAAATTTGATGTATTTGTGTTCGTTATTTGTGTACTTTTGCACAGCATCTCGTTTCATTTCTTTGAAGAAAAGAAAATGGAAGAGAATTTTGACGTTACAAGTTTTTCGGAAGTAACATACAACGAAGGCGTAAGTAATATTATTGCTAGCAACTGTAGAACAACTGTTAGCGGAAATGAATTTTCGAAGTCACATTTCTACTAGACTGTGATATTGAGCCACTCAGAACCCGTGGTACAGGTGACAGATTGATTTTTAGTGTAGCCCGAGGTTTGTGTTATGTTCTGAGGTGATAATTTGGTTAAGAGTTGGCGAAGCCAACTGTAAATGTCAAATACAGGTTATCATAATACATTGGTCTGTAGCGTAGCTGGATGTTTGTGTTCGCGCCCTATGTAACGCACTCTGGGACAGTAACACAATTTTCGCCAAAAAAAATTTAACTGCAAGGTAAATTCAGAAATAGGCTAGTATAATAGGTAATTGACAAACCACTGAGAAGCGTTTATATATATCATACATAAGCTACCGAAAAATCAAGCGTCGTCCACCACACAACTTTTACACACATTTCTGTCTGTGTAATTATTCGATTACTTTAGAAGTCAAAAATGTCGATACGTTTCTGTGATATAAATGGAAAAAGCTGTCATTCTACGCGTCCCCCCGTCCTCTCTTACCCCGTTAACAGTAAAGACCAAGCGTTATATATGAGAATATCCACAGTGTTCCATTATTTTTCATCTGTGCAATTGTTGTAGCAAAGGACTGTCTGGTAAACCAAACATAAAATCGTTGACATATACAGTATTTAGATTTATTTTTGAATAGATGTGTGTGAGCTTTACAGTAAGTTACTATTCGTTCATTCATCTGATTTTGTGCTGACATCAGATTCTCATGTGTACTGAGATGTTAAACCAGGTTTGATACTACAACGGTAATTCTGGAATGCAGAGCCGTTTGTTTTCCTATTTGAAAATAATTTTCATTACAGTGTGTCTCTTCACCTGGCAGAACGTACTTATTGCTCTCTTTCTAACCATAACTGTACTGATGTACTCAGAATTATGACAAATCACCCACTAACATTCACTGATTGGTAACAGCTTTGGTACTTCATAGGCTGCAGAAACAAACATGATCAGCAGGAGCTTTGAAATAGTAAATTGACTGGTAGCAGGTACTAATTTGTTAAAAAGTCAGAACATTGTCATTTCATTTTCTAAATCTCTTCTTACTGGTGGCAACGGTCATCCCTCATTGTTCTTCTGACTGCCATCCTTAGGTAGACTCCTTTTGCAGGGACAAGGGAAAGCCATATGGGTTAAAGTTATAAAGAGAGAATTCAAGAACTTTAAATCCTATTACAGGTAAATGTCCCACGCGACTATTATACTGAAGTATGGGAGCACTGTTGTGTTACATGAGCTGATTTCCTAAGTCTCTATGTTACTGTTACTGTTTCCGGTAATTGTCATTCTCATCCTAGTAAACTGAGATTTTCAGACAAAGTCCTTAGACACACATCCTTTTGTTTACCGTTGGATTGAAAAACCGTGGTAATCCAACCTGGTTTCAGCAGTTGTGCAGTGCTATTCACATAGCAAGAGAGCACTGACTCCTTGATAGGAAGTGTTATGCTACTTGCTAAAAGCAAACTTTTGCTGCAGAATGACGTGAACTGGTGATACATACAAGCCCAAGAAATCCTCTGTTTGTTGATATTACATCCATCTGTCTTCCTGCTTTTCTTTTCCAAGTAACAACCGTTTCAGTTGCTGATTGACGGGGTGACATGAGTCGGGAACAAGCGTGACACAGCAACAGTATCCCTCTGCAACTTTGTTGGCTAATTTCTAGATCAGAAATGCTGCCAGCCTTAACAGGTCAATAGAAGTGTCCAATTCCACCCGTCTGCTTTGACCCACAATGTAATGGTGTGGTGTGTGATGTCATTACGGTGCAGAGTTATTGAGTCGGTTGTGTTTGTAGATGTCATGTTGTTATTTGATGGTTCCTTCTTGTCTTGGATGTGGACATGCTGAGTTTAACTTGTGGTATTGGGTTCATTTGAGTTTTGGTTGTCATCATGTAAACATGGTTTTTGTGTGTGTTTTTGGCATTTATGTTAGGTCTGATTACTTTGATGTTTTGTGTGTGGAAAGAAGTCAAATTTTTTTTAATGCCTTTTTGTTAGTTGTGAATGTGACAATGAAGTTCACGAGTGTATCATTACGTTCTGAGATTGGTGATGATATGATGTCTGTCATACAGTTTCTGCAGATGTTCGGTCTTATAGTTGAATATGTTACATGTCACGTTTGTGGTGTGGCATTGTAGGCATCCAATTTTTGTTTTGGTTTCATTGTGTAGTAATTGCGATGTTTTGTGTGTTGTATATTTTTGGTTGGTCAGTTGTGTCTTAATTGATGTAGTGAATGTGGGGTATTTGGGTTTTGAGGTGTAGAGGTTTTGATTACAATTTTTTGAGTTGCTGGTGTTGGTTTTTTGGTATTGATAGTATATAGCTCAACCGCAGCTATTGATACCAAAAGGGAAATGCCCGGTTCCATTTTTTGATGTTGTAGGTGTTTGTTTTTTGACATCGGAAGCCGTGGTTGAGCTAAATAGATCAAGGGAAATGTCCAAATTTCTGTGATTTTGTTGGTGTAGTGGAATGCTGCAGTTAAATTTTTTTTAATATATTGTTTTAGGACCATGTGGATATATATATTTTTTGTTCCCACTCAAAACCCCCAATTTTCCATGGTTGTCCCATTAGTTTTATCTTATTTGTGGGGATGACATGTTATTGTGTCATTTTTATTCTTGTTTGCATTTGTTGGCATGTGTATATAGTGATGTCATTGTTGTCATTTTGTATATGTTGGAAGTAGCCATTTCTGCCATATTGATGACATCATGGGTCAAAGCAGACAGATGGAATGGGACACTTCTGTAATTCCACCATAACCCATTGGTTGGCAACACATCAATTTCACATAGCCAGTGGGATGATGATGATCTGGTCTTCAGTGCGAAGATTGGTTCAGTGCTGCAATCCATGCTAGTCTGTCCTATATCCCGTGCAAGCCTCTTCATCCCTGCGTAACTACCACAGTCTAAAACTGTTTGAACCTACTCACTGCAGTCAGCCCTTTTCACCACTTTACTATTACACCCCC
The DNA here is from genome assembly GCF_021461395.2 of Schistocerca americana. Taxonomy (NCBI): domain Eukaryota; kingdom Metazoa; phylum Arthropoda; class Insecta; order Orthoptera; family Acrididae; genus Schistocerca; species Schistocerca americana. Next base: position 158,794,469 of record NC_060127.1, on the reverse strand, counting down.
CCCCCCCTCCAAAACACACACACACACCAGAAATTTCTTTTCTGCTCAGTTTGATTCTATTCTCCCTCATTAGCTGTCCAATCTATCTATCTGCTCATCAGTATTCTCCTGTTGTGCGACAGTTCAGGAGGTTCTGTTCTCTTCTTGTATGAACCATTTATCATACACAACAGTCTGACTTCTGTACAAGGTTATGCTCAATACAGATAACTTCGGAAAAGACTTAGGCCTACTAATATTTAAATTTATATTTGATGTTATAAAAATATCTCTCTTTCAGAAATACTTTTATTGCCAGTTGCATTTTATCTCCTCTCTACTTCAGTCTCATCAGCAATTTTGCTGCACAAACAGCAAAACTCGTCTATATCTCTGGTGTCTCATTTCATAATCTGATTCCCCCAGGACCACCTGATTTAACTGATGACATTCCATTAACCTTGTTTCACTATTGTTGATATTCATCTTATAACCACTTTTCAGGACAATACCAATTCTGTTCAACTGCTCTTCAAAGTCCTTTGCCGTGACAATTAGAATGTCATTAGGAAACATAAGAGCTCTATGTCTTCACCCTGCATCTTTCTCTCAACAAATTTCTCCTTAGTTTCCTACATTACTTGTCTAGTGAACATATTGAGTAATGTTGGGGATAGGGTACAGCCCTGTCTCACTTCCTCCTCAACTGCTGTTGCCATTTCATGTCCTTTGATTCTTATAGCTGCAGTCTGGTTTCTGGGGAAGTTGTAAATAGCTTTTTGCTTCCAGTATCTTATTGAAGCTGCCTTCAGAATTTCAAATAATGTATTCCATTCGGTATTATCAAAAGTTTTCTGTAAATCTGCGAGTGTTGTAAATGTAAATTTGTCCTTCCTTAACCCTTTAACTGCTCTGGATGTGTTAACATGCGTGCCTTTGTACCTGTCCCTGTGTGCTCTGAACGTGTGTACGCGACACAGGGACTGGTACAAAGGCACGCGTGTTAACACATCCAGTGCAGTTAAAGGGTTAACCTATCTAATAAGATTAGTCATCGGCTAGTGAAAGGATAGTTTTAGGTAACCAGTGAGAAGCGAATAAAATGGTAATGTATTTTCGCCATCAAAATTGAAATCATTCAATGTGCTTCATGGGTTATTTTTGATTTTCTTAAATTCATGCCACCACAGCTTCTATATTTGTTTTACTATTTCTTAGAATTAAAGTTGTTTGGTTTGGTTGTGAGTTGGTGAAGCCAAGTAATGTGATGTTATAACGAGAAACTTGGCAACATTTAGGGAATAGAATATGTAGTTATTTAGAAGACATTCAGCGAACACCAATTAAAAATGATTTACACTTTTTGGTTTGCGATTTTGGGTATCTATCATCTACATGTACATCTATACTCTGCAAACCACTGTGAAGTGCATGGCAAAGGGTACGTTCCTTTGTACCAGGTAGGATTTCTTCTCATTCCATTCACCATGTAGTGTAAGAAGAATGATTGTTTGAATGTCTCTGTGTATGCTGTAATTGTTCCACTCTCATCCTCACGATCCCTATATGAGCGATATGTGCCATGTGACTAGAAGAGAGAAATTTTTTAACATTCAATACAAATTGAAGTAATAGGAAGTCTATGCTTCAGGTACTTTTCTGGAGATTGTAAGGTAATTACATCAGCGAAAGTAAAAGAAGGGCAATAGAATGTAGTCCAGGTAAATCGGGCAATGTTGTGGGAATTAAATTAGGAAGTGAGATACTGAATTTAATCGGTGAATTTTACTATTTGGTTGCAAAACAGCTGATGATGACTGATAGTAACAAGAAAAACATTTCAGAGAAAGAGAGTTTTTTTTTTTTAAATACAGAAATAAATTGAAATGCTAGGAATTTTTTTCTGAAAAGTTTTGCACAAAGTATAGCTGCCTGACAAAGTGGAACAGTGATGACAAATAGTTCTAGTAAGAAGCGATAGAAACTTCTCAAAAGTGGTGCTACAAAAGAATGTCAAAGATAAGGTGGGTAGGGTGAATTACTAATGAAAAGGTACTGAATCAAATTGGGGAGAAGAAAACTAGTACAGCTTGACTAATGTAAGTGATTGGTTCATAGACTCATTCTGAGGCATCAAGGAATTGTCAGGCTGCCAGGAGGAGACCAAGTATGTGTGCTCAAATGGCTGAGGGTGTCAGCAGTTATGCAGAGAGGAATAGGCTTGCATGTTATAGAATAACATGGAGAGCTGCATGGAGCCATTCTTCAGACTGATGACTAGATCATCATTATCATCAACAACAACAAAATACCAAAATCTAATTTAGTTGGCATAATGATTATTTTATGTTAACAATTTCTATTTCCGGAATAGTAGACTGCAGATTTTGTCAGAATTTGATGCAGCTGCTTCTGCTCATTGTAGTGACCATACTGTCTGTCAAGTACTGTGTCATTGCCTACCTACAACAGTACCCACACCACTTTCTCTCCTCATCTTGTATTCATTTCACCCCTTGCAGTGAGTGCTGGTAGCGACTTTGCTCCCCTAAACATATAATGTACGGCACTGTCATTGGCATAGTCTCTTATAAACTTTCTGAACTATGTGAATATTGAGTGTCAGGGATATTTTTCTCCAAAAACTGGAGACATTTATTCAGATCACAATTTCGCTATCCACTTGAAATGAAATTTGTTTTACAAAACTGCTCCTCATTCATCTTACTCCTAGTGTCTCATGGCATCAGTAACTCAACGTCTGTTGTACAGTTATAAAAGGAGATCCAGCTGTGGGCTAACTTTAAACTTTGGGAGGGGTAAAAAAAACCACAGCTGTCATAAATGCCCAACCCCCTCCCACCCCTTATTAATGTAGTATACCATCAAGTAACAATGAATAGCGTATGAAGTTCTGAGTTATTGGGTTGATGAAAACTTAAACCAGAAAAATCATGTGATAAGTGTGCTAAAATGTTTGGGTTCAGCTTTCTTTGCCATAATAATAATTGGGAAATACGGAAGCGTCCGATCCCACCCGTCTGCTTTGACCCTTGACGTCACAAATATGGTGGAAACGACCATAAACCACAATTCCAATATGGCGCATATAAAGTCAGTATGTACACATTATGAGGACGAAAATACATCTAAAAACAAACACACACACTTTCCACAAAAAGCCTAATGACACTAACGGGACAAGCGTGGGAAATAGGGTGTTTTTGGGTGGGGGCAAACTAAATATAAACAAATTTAGACACCCACCCCCATACAAAACCACACAAAATGACGAAAAAAAACCGACATTACAAAACTCCCCAAATACCAACACAATATCATCTGGAATCGGACACTTCCCTTGACCTATATAGCTCAACAGCAACTCCCGATCCCATAAATTAAGATCAAACACTTTCCTTGGCCTACATAGCTCAAAAACATCTCTCGATAGCAATATCAACGTACACAGCCACACATTGGGATCGAACACTTCCCTTGTCCTGCGCACTGTTAATTTTATCTGTCATATCCATTCCTGAACAGAAACAACAACCGATTAATTTTACTAAAATTACCACATGATGTACAGCGAACAACACTAAATTAACCTTCACACAAAGTCGTTAACTCGCTGAAACGAATTCCACTACAAACACAGCCAACACTCGAACAATTCTGGATAATGAGCCCATTACACCACACAAACGAAAACCCTGAACATACCACCAGAGAGCACAACAAACCACAACACGACAACATCTACAAACACACCACACTCACAAACCAAACTCCACGCCGTCATGACGTCACACACAACACCACCCTTACGTCACGGGTCAAAGCCAACGCATGGGATCGGACACTTCTGTCAACCCTATAATTGTCAAAAGTTATTTTTTATAGATAAACATTAATATGAACAATATTCAGTTTTGTTGAAGCAGTCTGTGCTCATTACCCACTATTAGGATAAAAATGTAGTGTTACAGACATAACTTAGAAAATCAAAAATAATATACATGTATTTGAAATTCTTGTAAAACCTGTGATGTCTTCAGTACACGTAGAAACTTGTGGTATTTGTATAAATACAAGGGACAGTTTTTACAAAAATATGTCAGACATTAAATAAATATACTCTTAAGTGTTCCATAAACAGGGTTTATGGAACAATCAGTATGCCGGGAAAGCTTTAAACATCACATACTCTTGTTGTTGTTGTTGTGGTCTTCAGTCTTGAGACTTGTTTGATGCAGCTCCCCATGCTACTCTATCCTGTGCAAGCTTCTTCATCTCCCAGTACCTACTGCAACCTACATCCTTCTGAATCTGCTTAGTGTATTGATCTCTTGGTCTCCCTCTACGATTTTTACCCTCCACCCTGCCCTCCAATGCTAAATTTGTGATCCCTTGATGCCTCAAAACATGTCCTACCAACCGATCCCTTCTTCTAGTCAAGTTGTGCCACAAACTTCTCTTCTCCCCAATCCTATTCAATACCTCCTCATTAGTTGCGTGATCTACCCACCTTATCTTCAGCATACTTCTGTAGCACCACATTTCGAAAGCTTCTATTCTCTTCTTGTCCAAACTGGTTATCGTCCATGTTTCACTTCCATACATGGCTACACTCCATACAAATACTTTCAAAAACGACTTCCTGACACTTAAATCTATACTCGATGTTAACAAATTTCTCTTCTTCAGAAACGATTTCCTTGCCATTGCCAATCTACATTTTATATCCTCTCTACTTCGACCATCATCAGTTATTTTACTCCCTAAATAGCAAAACTCCTTTACTACTTTGAGTGTCTCATTTCCTAATCTAATACCCTCAGCATCACCCGATTTAATTTGACTACATTCCATTATCCTCGTTTTGCTTTTGTTGATGTTCATCTTATATCCTCCTTTCAAGACACTGTCCATTCCGTTCAACTGCTCTTCCAAGTCCTTTGCTGTCTCTGACAGAATTACAATGTCATCGGCAAACCTCAAAGTTTTTGCTTCTTCTCCATGAATTTTAATACCTACTCCGAATTTTTCTTTTGTTTCCTTTACTGCTTGCTCAATATACAGATTGAATAACATCGGGGAGAGGCTACAACCCTGTCTCACTCCTTTCCCAACCACTGCTTCCCTTTCATGCCCCTCGACTCTTATAACTGCCATCTGGTTTCTGTACAAATTGTAAATAGCCTTTCGCTCCCTGTATTTTACCCCTGCCACCTTCAGAATTTGAAAGAGAGTATTCCAGTTAACGTTGTCAAAAGCTTTCTCTAAGTCTACAAATGCTAGAAACGTAGGTTTGCCTTTTCTTAATCTTTCTTCTAAGATAAGTCGTAAGGTTAGTATTGCCTCACGTGTTCCAACATTTCTATGGAATCCAAACTGATCTTCCCCGATGTCCGCTTCTACCAGTTTTTCCATTCGTCTGTAAAGAATTCACATTAGTATTTTGCAGCTGTGACTTATTAAACTGATAGTTCGGTAATTTTCACATCTGTCAACACCTGCTTTTTTTGGGATTGGAATTATTATATTCTTCTTGAAGTCTGTGGGTATTTCGCCTGTCTCATACATCTTGCTCACCAGATGGTAGAATTTTGTCATGACTGGCTCTCCCAAGGCCATCAGTAGTTCTAATGGAATGTTGTCTACTCCCGGGGCTTTGTTTCGACTCAGGTCTTTCAGTGCTCTGTCAAACTCTTCACGCAGTATCTTATCTCCCATTTCATCTTCATCTACATCCTCTTCCATTTCCATAATATTGTCCTCAAGTACATCGCCCTTGTATAAACCCTCTATATACTCCTTCCACCTTTCTGCCTTCCCTTCTTTGCTTAGAACTGGGTTGCCATCTGAGCTCTTGATATTCATACAAGTGGTTCTCTTCTCTCCAAAGGTCTCTTTAATTTTCCTGTAGGCAGTATCTATCTTACCCCTAGTGAGACAAGCCTCTACATCCTTACATTTGTCCTGTAGCCATCCCTGCTTAGCCATTTTGCACTTCCTGTCGATCTCATTTTTGAGACGTTTGTATTCCTTTTTGCCTGCTTCATTTACTGCATTTTTATATTTTCTCCTTTCATCAATTAAATTCAATATTTCTTCTGTTACCCAAGGATTTCTATTAGCCCTCGTCTTTTTACCTACTTGATCCTCTGCTGCCTTCACTACTTCATCCCTCAGAGCTACCCATTCTTCTTCTACTGTATTTCTTTCCCCCATTCCTGTCAATTGTTCCCTTATGCTCTCCCTGATCTCTTACAACCTCTGGTTCTTTCAGTTTATCCAGGTCCCATCTCCTTAAATTCCTGCCTTCTTGCAGTTTCTTCAGTTTCAATCTGCAGTTCATAACCAATAGATTGTGGTCAGAATCCACATCTGCCCCTGGAAATGTCTTACAATTTAAAACCTGGTTCCTAAATCTCTGTCTTACCATTATGTAATCTATCTGATACCTTTTAGTTTCTCCAGGATTCTTCCAGGTATACAACCTTCTTTCATGATTCTTGAACCAAATGTTAGCTATGATTAAGTTATGCTCTGCGCAAAATTCTACAAGGCGGCTTCCTCTTTCATTTCTTCCCCCCAATCCATATTCACCTACTATGTTTCCTTCTCTCCTTTTTCCTACTGACGAATTCCAGTCACCCATGACTATTAAATTTTCGTCTCCCTTCACTACCTGAATAATTTCTTTTATCTCGTCATACATTTCATCAATTTCTTCATCATCTGCAGAGCTAGTTGGCATATAAACTTGTACTACTGTAGTAGGCATGGGCTTTGTGTCTATCTTGGCCACAATAATGCGTTCACTATGCTGTTTGTAGTAGCTAACCCGCACTCCTATTTTTTTATTCATTATTAAACCTACTCCTGCATTACCCCTATTTGATTTTGTATTTATAACTCTGTAATCACCTGACCAAAAGTCTTGTTCCTCCTGCCACCGAACTTCACTAATTCCCACTATATCTAACTTTAACCTATCCATTTCGCTTTTTAAATTTTCTAACCTACCTGCCCGATTAAGGGATCTGACATTCCACGCTCCGATCCGTAGAATGCCAGTTTTCTTTCTCCTGATAACGACGTCCTCTTGAGTAGTCCCCGCCCGGAGATCCGAATGGGGGACTATTTTACCTCCGGAATATTTTACCCAAGAGGACGCCATCATCATTTAATCATACAGTAAAGCTGCATGTCCTCGGGAGAAATTGCGGTTGTAGTTTCCCCTTGCTTTCAGCCGTTCGCAGTACCAGCACAGCAAGGCCGTTTTGGTTAATGTTACAAGGCCTGATCAGTCAATCATCACATACTCGTAAGTGGTCTAAAATAAGACAAATGTTTTGTATTTAATATTTTAGTTTTACAGGTGCAACACATCAGATAAGAGAATAAATTTAGTTTAAAAGATTTAATTTAATTTGAACAAAAGCTAATGTTTCTTGAGACTCTGTGATCAGCTCTTGTAAAGTACACACTACTTTTCTGGCCATACATATTGATTTCCTACTCTCAGAAGGCATTTAACTAAAATGTTCTTATTTGACATTCTTCTCTGACAACTTGTACAGATGTGCTAGTTCAGATTGTGATAACAACAGCCCTCTGTCCAAAAGCCTGCGAAAAGTTTTCAGCATTGCAACAGGTTGTGAAAGAATGTATGGTTTTTCTTTTTGTACACTGTACAATGCAATAAGTTTGAGTGCACCTCAGACAGGAAACCTATTTTAACGGTATATTTCCCAATGGCATAAAAACTGCGGAACTGCTGAGTGTTTGGTAGAGGTCTGATATCTCTCCAACACTGCTGTAACTTGTCAGTATGGCTCATTACCTTCTCTGCTGGGACTGCTGTTATATTAAATTTATCAGTTATTGATTTTGCACTTGTACAAAAGGTGTGCAGTCACTAATGAGAGCTTGTCTAGCTTTTTCAGACTGCAACACATGATACTTCAGCATTCCTCCCAACACCATCAATAGTTCCTTTTCCTTGTGATTGCAAAAGAAATGCCAATGTAAAGCAAGACAACAGTCGTCTTTCCTGAAAGTTATGTTGGCTAAAGTATTTAAAATGTTGACAAACTCCATCAGAGAGTATTTCCATCACTTTACAAATAGGAATTTTATTATAAGGAAGGACAGGAATACCGCAGTCAGTTGCAGCCCTATCAGATTGTTATTGTTCTTGCATATCTAGATTTCAGCTATAAATATCCATCTTCAGTGAATGTGATTTAATTGTAATCCAACAAACTCCTATTGGTACATGTCACAACACAACTTTATTGATGACATAAACTGATGGTAACTTGATAGATTACAACTCAGTCAGATGCACTGAAGATAGTTATTTATAGATGAAATGTGGATATGTGAGAACAATGAAAAACTAATGGGATTGCAACTCATTGCGATACTACTGTCCTTCCTTAATATACTGTTGCCGTTCACAGTGGTTCTGTATGGTATCAGAATTGGTGTAGGAATTTTCTTTTTTAGTTTCTAAAGCATTTTCTGACTAAAAACATGAATAGCTAGCATATCACATTGTAGATAATCAGATTCAATAGCAGATGAAATTAGACTGGTAACTGTCTGCGACTTTAACTACTCTTTCTGTCTCAATCATTATTCCATTGATACTAGCTAATGAGTTCTTGTGAGGAGACAATCAGTTGAGGAATTCTGGATACTTCTTTAAGTTTTCACATTTCTGCAATGTGTCAAACATTTTTTGAGACACATTTTGGAATTCCTTGTGTCATTAGAGCATTAAATCTGTAATAGAATTTCTGGCACTGTGATACGTTTTAATTTTTTTTTTTTCATAGCTAATTAAAAAGAGCAAAATAATTTTTGTTTGAAATTATGGATGTGTAGCAAAATTTGTACAGATGTAACAGTTAATAAATTCCCTATTTTATTCTTTTGTAATGTAAAAAGTATTTCAAGTTTTATTTGAATTTGTTTTGAGATGTCTAAATGATTCGTTGGAAACAACTGAATAGCAAAGAAATACAGCACTATCAAAATATAATGTATCAAAAGTCATGAATTTTTCCCCACTTAGAGTGAATGTCCATTAGTTCCTTTCGGCAGAAATATGATCTATTCATCATTATGGTGTAAGATATTGTACAGTTTCATAAATGGGTTTATGTTCATCAAGACAAAAATCTTTAGCATTTCACATTTTCTATTTTGGTTTCACTTTTGATGGGATTAACCTTAAGATATTTTGCGTATTTTCATTCACAGGTGTCTTACATGATAATATTATCATAAATCTGCAGTTGCCCTCTACAACAACACTGGATAAACAGCAGTTTCCCACAACCAGTCATTAATAAAATTGATGGAGAACTTTAAATACTGTGTAACACTAATGCTGCCTTTTCATGAATGCCAGCTTGAAAGTCACGGAGATACCCAAACATGAGGCTTGGAAAACTCTGCTAAATTCCACAAGGGCTTAGGAACGAATTTAAGAAAGACACACAAGGCTTGGGAACCTTTATTAAGCTACTCACTAACAGGCTTGTGAAGCTGAAAAAAGTCCCTCGGTTCTGCCTGGACTTACCTGGCTATCAGATGTGAACCCTTGGCAATAATGATGCTAAATTGTAGTGGCAAAAACCACCATTTACCGTTGCAGGTTTTAGTTATGATAACTTCACAAAACCCTTGGTTTATATGGTGCTCCAAAGTACTGATTTTCATGACAAATTTACTATATAACTGTAGACCTTCAAGGGGAAAAATAATTACAATTTGATATTTTATCACGAAAAAAGTGTTCTTTCAAGCAGTAGGTAAAACAAGTATGGATCAGTCATACATTTTAAGAAACTAGGACTCAAAAATAGCTTACTTTGGCAGAAAATTTGTTTTCCAGCAGCTTCATGTCTATCTCCAGAGTATTAACTCACGAGTGATAAAATTTAGTAGATTTATAATTAAACTACTGGGCAAGAAGGTCACAAAGGAACAGGTTTCTAAACCGTCTATATAAAGAGATCAAGCTAGTTCAACTTGGGAGAAAATTTGTTATGATACACTTTATTGGCAACTTTGAGTGGCATTTAGAGCAAAATAGTGAACCAAATGACTTAAAACTTACTGAATGTGCACAGTGCATATTGTTCACTTGTGTTGTCCAGTTTTTTAGCTTAACAAAAATTGTCTGCTGAATTATGGCACTTCAGAAACGGCTAAAATTTTTGAAATGTCAGTATATTTGTGAATGCTTCACTTAAGAGGCCCTTGTTGACAAAATGTTAAAAACTTGGGAGCTAGAAATTTGGAAATTTTCCTTTGGTCATTTAGCAAACCTGCGCACTGAATTTGAACTAAATTGTAGATGGTCAAGTGAGGACGCGTAGACCACTTAACATGGAGTCTCCCATGTCGAAGTTTAGTGTTAAACAAGTGGCTGTTTCTGTTTCTTCTACTCTCGTCACATGTTTACCTTTTGATTTATAAGCTAATGCTAGTCTGCTAAGATGTGTTTTACACATCTTCTGTATCTATTTGTACCATGTATTGTGTTTACTTATAGCTCCTATGTCATTAAATGACGTTAAAAATATGTTTTTGACATGGCTACTTACTAAAATTAGAGTTCCATTTTCACCTCAAAACGACTGGAATAACAAGGGAATGTAATGGAACTTCCAAATATGAGAGCTCCATCAATACCGCCAGGTTATTCCAGTGGCTATGATTTCAGTAGTCTTACCAAAAAATATTTTTTACACGGCATTTGTGCTTGTTGTGGCTGTGCCCTCTTGCAATGTTTTGTGGTTCCTGGCTGGATGTGGAGAGGGTGGTGTGATAGGTGGGTGGCCAGTTTCCTCTCACTACAACACAAAATGCACACGTGGTTAAAATATGCTTTATTACAGAAACCAATTGAGTATTAACTTCAATTATGTCCAGTCTGAAGTTCTGTGGTTAACAACAATCAAGTAACATGTACTAATTCTTGAATCCTGTCCGTGTCCGTATCACAACTATATACAGTGACTAAAGTTCCCTCACAGCTAGCTGAGGTGCAAGGCAATGACTATCGCTGTGGAAGACGTAGAGCACAGTGTGACATATTGAGGTGCAATGTGAACTGAGTACTGAGCTTGAGACAGCTCGGTCAGTGGCAGCGGCCTTATGCACGCTGCCCAGAGGGCATTATCTGCATGTAGGCTGGGGGCGTGTCAAGGTCTTCTCCTGTCATAGGCGCGCCTAATTCAGTGCCTACTATACAGTGTTTCCTGATATCCCAGTGTGCTGGCGAAGGTGTACGCCAGCACAATGCTAGTTTCCTTTGTCAGTAAAGCTCAAATTTTATTCCTTGTTGTGCCGCTTATTTTAGGAAACACTTCGTGATGGCTGCACACTAATATCAGCTGAGAGTACACAAATGGATAATGATATAAAGGGACATTATTTTTAAACATCCGTAATTGGGAAAATTGTTTTAACCTTAAAATTGTTTACTGTGTATGTGGACCCATGTGCAAAGAAATTAAATGTTTATGAGCTTCTTTGTTGTGTAGCCACACACAGCACTCATGTAATTCTCTTGATTACCACAAGCAGGCCTATTTCAATGTTCTATTACCTAATGTCAAATTATCATTTAGCATATTGTAACAACATAACCACCATGAAACTCTTAAGTAATAGTGAGTGATCAGCAGTGACATTTTGCATTAACAGCATACATTATATTTAAATGTACCCATAATGAGCAGGTCTGGTCTATGACTGTAGATTTATAAAATTATTAACACAGTTACCTGAGAGGCATCTTCATCTTCTGGCCTGGAGAATCTTGGTTGTGACATTTGTAGATGGAGATTTATTGTCTCCAGATTCCAATGTAAATGTTAGAAACCAATGTTATCGAGGCTGTATAGTTCTACTTGCTGTCATTAGCCTGCCATTCTCTTTCTCTCTACTTTCCTCACCAGCAGCTTTTAATCAGATTTGTAACTGTGAATAGGATTTATGATTTCCTGTCAGAAAGGTTGCAATTCACATAAATTGATGAGAAGTCATCTAATGAGACCGAAAGTCACCAGGAGTTCAAAATGAATTGCAAAATGATTTAGACAAGATTTTTGCAAGGTGTGAAAAGTTGCAATTGACCCTAAGCAATAAAATGTGTCGGGTCCTACCAGGAGTACTTAAAAATTAAATTAAATTTTGGTTACATGACAAACAACGCAAATTTAAAGGTTGTAAATTCTACCAAGTGCCCAGGGACCTACAAAGAAATTAAATTGGGACTATTGCACTGGGAAGGTGAAGCAAAGACTGTGTTTTATAGGCAGAAGATGCAACAAATCCACTCAAGAGACTGCTCACAGTTTGCTTATCTTTCCTCTTCTTGAATACTGCTATGTGATATGGGTCCTTACCACGTATCATTGACAGAGGACAGAAAAAAAATTCCATCGCAAAACATGGGAGAGAATGTCATGGATATAAGTGAACTGGGTTGGCAGTAATTAAAACGAACGCTTTTTTGTGCAGTGAGGTATTTTCATGAAATTTCGGTCACCATCTTCCACCTTGGAATGTGAAAATATTTCGTCGACTCCCACCTATTTAGGAAGAAACAGTCATCACAATAAAATATGATAAATTGGACTTCGCACAAAAAGATTTAGCTGTTCATTTCTCCCATGTGCTGTTCGAGAGTGGTATGGTCTAGAAATAGTCTGAAAATAGACAGTGGAGAAAAGAACAGAAATACTTAGTGAAGTACATTGTTTTATTAGAGCAGATCTAGAGTTCAACTATTACATAGTCATCTTCAGTGCATGTAACAACAGGTGACATTAGCTCAAAGTCTCCATAATCTAGATCTACTGTAATAAAATGATACAATCGCTTACCGTTATTTTCTCGATTGTCTATATTCAACAATCGCTACCCACAAGAGTATCATATGGATTCCATTCTGATGATCTCAAAGTGGTTCTTCAATGTACTTTCTGCCAAACACTTCAGAGTAATCATGTGGATGTAGACATCATCAATGCCTCTTTGTCAAATTTTCCTTCTCTGTTGATCGCAGTCATCCCCTTTGCTAACTTTGTTGCTCTCTGCTGGAGTGTTACTACTGTATCAATAGAAATTTCTGAAATATAAATCAAATTGATTTATATGCATCTCTAAACAAATTAGGCCCAAAGTAAATGATAGATTACACTAGTCACAAATAAGTGATATAATATTCCAGTCACATACTATATCTTAGTTCTCTCCCTCCCTCCCTCCCTCCTCCCCCCACCTCCCCCCCTCCCCCCTCCCCCCCTTGCCTCTCCCTCTCCTTCTTCCCCTCTGCCTGTGTTCAAAAACAGCAATGTGTACTGGTGACAGCAACATCCTAACCAAGGACCCGAAATCAACCATAAGCACAGTTTTACAAGAAATCAAATAGGGTGTTACAGTAAACAAAATTGAAACATAACATTGTTATGGCCTGAGTATCAGCTGACAGGTGTGGTCAGTGATTGGTACTGAGAAATGAATTAACAGTGTAACAATAGCTTTTTACACTATGAAATAAATTATTTACAGGAAAGTAAAGGCGAAGCAGCATTATATGCTGGGGATAACCCAAATGAGATTGTGCTGTTTTAAGCAAACTGGCACCACATCACCGTCTGGCTCTCCTGATTTAGCTTCACTGTGGTTTCTCTCCATTATTTCAGGCAAACCTGTGATTGTTCCTACTATAAAGCCAAGACTACTTCTCCCATCCTTGTCCAACTAGGCCTGTGAGTATGTAAATGAGTGAATACAGGATGAACCCGAATATTTCATGGGTTGCCCACGTACATTTTCTGGGTATTTTGATAAAGAGGTCCGTGGTATCCAGTGACTCATTACAGAGTAATTGCATGTCATTTGATTTCTTACCCTTATTACCAAAAATATTTACTCAACAGTGCCAAAAGACTCACAGTACTTATTGCTTGCAACAGTAAGACCCACTTAACTCTTTGCCCTCAGGGTTACTTTACGTACTGCTTGGTTATGTCTCAGGTTTGTTTTTCCAGCAGTGTTAGTTGTACATCAACAGTAATACACAGCATTATGGGTAGGTATACTGAAGAAGGGTTGGTACCTCAAGTATGGGTTCACTGAATAAAATGGAAGAGCAGCATAATGATGGTATTCTCAGCACTTCTGCATCTATGGCAGCCACATCACTGTGCTTTTGTGTCTTCATGGAGGTGTGTACAAGAATACAGGTCATTCCATGTTTTGGTTAATGCATGTTACTGGCATTTTCATGGGTGTGAAGGTACTCTGAGGTGACAAAAGTGATTGGATACCTCCGAATATCTCGTGGAACCTCCTTTTGCCCAGTGTAGTGTAAGAACTTGATGTGGTATGGACCCAGCAAGTCATTGGAAGTCCCTTTCAGAAATATTGTGCCTCTACAGCCATCCATAATTGTGGAAGTGTTGCCGGTGCAGGATTTTGCATACAAACTCACATCTTGATTATGTCCCATAAATGTTCAATGGGATTCGTGTCAGATGATCTGCTCGAGAATGTTCTTCCAACCAGTGGCGAACAATTGTAGCCCAGTGATATGGCGCGTTGTCGTACATAAAAATTCCATCGTTGTCTGGGAAGTCAATGAATGGCTGCAAATGGTCTCCAAGTAGGCAAACATAACAATTTCCAGTCTGTGATTCAGTCTACGGAAACATAGCCCACACCATTATGGAGTCTCCACCAGCTCGCACAGTGCCTTGTTGACAACTTGAGCTCATGGCTTCGTGGGGTCTGCACCACACTTGAATCTTACCATCAACTCTTACCAACTGAAATTGTGACTCATCTGACCAGGCCATGGTTTTCAATTTGTTGAAGGTCCGACCAATATGGTCAAAGGCCAGGAGGACCGCTGCAGGCGATGTCTTGCTGTTAGCAAAGGCACTTGGTTCAGTCGTCTGCTGTCATAGCCCATGCCACATTTCGCCACACTGTCCTAATGGATACGTTTGTCATGCGTCCCACATTGATTTCTGCAGTTAGCTCACACAATGTTGCTTGCCTGTTAGCACTGACAACTCCACATGTAAATACTGCTGCTCTCAGTCATTAAGTGAAGGGTGTCTGCCACTGTGTTGTCGACAATGAGAGGTAATACCTGAAATTCAGTATTCCCAGCACAGTCTTGACACTGTGGCTTTCAGAATATTTAATCGACATGGAAGTTGCCCAGTGTGACATCACCTGAAATTATTTGCAACCCAGCAGCTGAACTTCCCTGGATGGGGTCTCCTGGCCAACAAAGCAACATGATCATTTCATTTCACTGAAATCACTAACTATTTCTGAATTAGAATGTCCCATGTGCTTAACTCCAACTATCTTTCTGTGTTCAAAGTCTGTGGCCATAAATGTCAGTCACATTTTCATATGAATCACCTGAGAATAAATAACACCACCAATGCACTGCCCTTTTACACCTTTATGCAATACCACTGCCATCCATACATGTGCATATCCCTTTCCTAGGACTTTTGTCACCTCATTCTATTTTCATGGAAACAAAGCTAATTGGGGTACCAAACTGAATAACTCATAATCATATTATTACTCCCTAGTGAACTGTTGGAGTCCATCAGTCCCTTGTACCAAAAGACTCACGAAATACTACTACTACTACTACTACTACTACTACAAAACATTCTACACTGAACTTCTCGATTAGTTTATATATGTATTTACTCAATTTTAACTTGTTATCTAACTGAACATCAGCGAACTTTAGTTGAGTGTGTCATTTTGTGGATTACTGTTAATGACTACTTCTAGTGGTAGCAGGTAACTTTTGTTTTCTTTTTTGCAATTGTGTAATATGAAACTTTGTGAGATTAATATGTGAAACTGTTTGCTATGAACCAGTGAATTGTTGGCCTGATTACTTACCATATGAATTATGTGTGGTAATGTTGAATTTGGGCTCATGTTCAAGACACTTGTAGACCCTGTGGATAGCATGCTATAGAGTGAGTTCTCACATTTTTGCTTCTGAAATATCTTTACTGGGTGCAAGAATCCAATATAGTCACCTGCCGAGACTAAAGTGCCAATCTTGTGGCTGTAGATTCTCAATTAGATATGTTTTGAGTTATGAAAGCTAGTTGAACAATACACTTGAGCAACTTACATCACCCTACATGAATAGACTAAAGGAAATGCTGGAGACAACAGCTTTTAGGTATTAACAGTTTTGTCTTGCACTGTTACAGTTGGCGACATCTCAGATAAAGGAAGAACCCAACATTCAGTCTGGTGCTTTTGGTATAAAGCACAGCTATAGAGGAGAAGAGGAAGTAATTTCATAATTCTCCCCAACTGTGTGCGAACACCTGGTTGGCTCTGAAGATTTTTTTCCTGTCTTACACTTTAAACACAAAGTGAGTTGCTGCTGTCACAGAAACTTGACATTGTCTTCCTCAGTAGAGTTTTTATTGCTAGTTTTTACTGCTTTGCTCACAGTATTGTAAAGCGTGCTCATACTGAAGAAGCAAGTTAATCAGTTTCCTCTGTTCTGTCTAGTTAAATATTAAAAAGGTTTAATGAAGTTATATATTAGAAGACAAATTATGTTAAAATATGAAACAGTTCAGTTTTTAACAACTAGCTTAAAATATGTATATTGCAAGTAAATAAACTGTGTGTTGTATTGGTCCTTCATAAGAAGGGATCTTCTATAAAATTTTATGTCGTAATTGAAAAATAATGTAAGAGTTATGTATTTATGTATTCTGTTGGCTGGCTGTAGTTCTTCTTCCTCCAATTTTTCTTTCTAAGATGTCCTTCATAAATCATTATGCCAAATTGTGTGTCTAGTTTAGTTTTCCTCTTTTGTGTGTTGTTAAGCAATGTTCTTTTTTTGTTCATTTCTTTTAGTTATTGCTCATGGAATTTCTTTTCAGTCATTGATATTTTTATGGCTTGTCTATATACATAGCTCCTTTATTTATAATTGTCTTCCTCTCTTGTTCTCCTAGAATGTGTACATGAACTGTTCATGAAACATGAGGGATATTGTTTAAAATTTCAATAATTATCAATTCATGATATTCTGTAAATTTTCCTCCCTAACACCCCCCCCCCCCCCCCCCCCCACTCTATTTTTTTCAGAATGTCATATCCTTGCCTGATCATATGCATTACTTTGACAATGGAAAATCCATGATGGAATGTAACAGTATTATGAAAAGGATAGTTGCTACTCTTCATGTAGTGGAGCTGCTGAGTCTCGGAGAGGCACAACAAAAAGACTGTCACATAATAAACTTTCAGACAACAAGGGATTTGTCAAAAATAGACAATACACACACACACACACACACACACACACACACAAATGCAGCTCTCATGCACATGACCACAGTCTCTCGGAGCTGAAGCCAGACTACAAACAGCACTGCATGATGGGAGAGGCAACTGGGTGGGGGTAAGAAAGAGGCTGGGGCAAGGAGGAGGAGTAGGGACAGCAGGGAAAGGGTGGTAAAGTGCTGCTGTGGCACCATGCAGGGTTGAGGTGGAGAGAGGGTAGGGCAGCTAGATGCAGTCAATAGGTCTAGAGAGAGGGTGGAGGGGGGGGGGGGGGGCTTGAAGAAAAGGAGAGGAGTAAAAAGAAGCACGGGTGCGTTGGTGGAATAGGGGGATGTGCTGGAGTGGGAACAGGGAAAGAGCTAGAAGTATTGCAGGGAGAGTCCCCACGTGTGTAATTCAGGAAAGCTTTTGTTGGTGGGAAGGATCCAGATGGCACAGCTTGTGATGCATTCATTGAAATGAAGAATGCTGTGTCGGGCTCAGTAACAGGGTGGTCTAGTTGTTTTTTGGCCACAGTTTCTCTGTGGCCATTCATGTGAACTGACAGCTTGTTGGTTGTCATGCCCATGTCATTTAGAATGCAGCACAGTGGTTGCAACTTAGCTTGTAGGTCGCATGACTGGTTCACAGGTTCCTTTGATGGGAAGGGTGATGTCTGTGACCAGACTGGAGTAGGTGATGGTGGGAGGATGTCGGGACAGGTCTTGCATTAAAGTCTATTACAGGGATATGAGCTGTGAGGCAAGGGGTTGGGAGCGGGGTTGTGCAGGGATTGGCGAGGATATTGTGTGGGCGGGAGCAATACCACCTTGGGTAGGACAATTTTCATTTCAGGCTACGATGAGGGGTAGTTGGGCCTCTGGCGGAGAATGTAATTTCGGAAAGATAAGGCATGCAAGATCTGATTTTGAACAAGCTTGGGGGGAGGGTGGGGGGAGGGGCGGGGTAATTACGGTCTGTAAAGGCCACCGTGATACCCTCCGTGTATTTTGAGAGGGGCCATTTGTCACTGCAGATGCAATGGCCACAGGTGGCTAGGCAGTATGGAAGGGACTTCCTGGTATGGAATTGGTGGCAGCTGTTGAAGTGGATGTGTTTCTGGTGTTTGATATGGACAGAGGTACTGATGTAGCCATCTTTGAGGTAGAGGTCAGCATCAATCAAGGTGGCTTGTTGGGTTGCATAGGTCCAGGTGAAACAAATGTAGGAGTAGGTGTTGATGTTCTGGAGGAATGTGGATAGGGTGCCCTCACTCTTGATCCAGATCACAGAGATTCTATCACTGAATATGAACCAGGTGAGGGATTTAGGATTCTGGGTGTTGCGAAGGATTCCTCTAGATGGCCCTTGAATAGTTTTGCATAGGATGGTGCCATGCGGATGCCCATAGCCGTACCCTGGATTTGTTTGTTGGTAATGGCTTCAGAGGAGAAGTAATTGTGGGTGAGGATATAGTTGGTCGTGGCAACTAGGAAGGAGGATGTTGGTTGGGAATCTGTTGGGCATTAGGAAAGATAGTGTTTAATTGTGCTAAGGCCATGGGTATTGGAGATGCTAGTGTAAAGGGAGGTTGCATCAGTAGTGGCAAGAAGAGCGCTGTGTGATAAAGGAACAGGAACTGTGGAGAGTCAGTGGAGAAGGCAGGTTGCAGGTACAGTGTGTAAACTTTTAGATGGCAGACCTCTCAGTAGTCCTGAATCGGTAGAAGTCGGTAAACGTCGGGAGGCTTCGGTAGGCACGCAGTTTCGACTGCTGCCAACATTATGTAGCTTACTGTGTTGTACAAGGTAGCCATTGTCGTCTGCTTTGTTATTGTTTTGCGCCGTTTTTATTGAGCAGTTGTGCTGAACATTATCAAAATGAGTGAAGAGGCAGTTGCTGGCCCATCTCAGGAGTCGCCAATAACCCTACCGGTAGTCCTACGGTTAGAAGGAAACCAGTATTACGTAGTGATGCTTGCAAAATTATATTGCGTGTGATTGAATGATGCGAAAGGGAAAGAGAGCAGAAAAAATTGCTTCACCCCATTTACAAATGTTCGGTGAGAGCTGCTACGTACACAGGACAAAGCATGCGTAGCATTGGAAGATTCTAACAGTTTTCCAAGAATCGTCCTGGTGTATCACCACAAACGCCTGGCAAGAAAAGGTGAGTTTCCATTTGAGATATTTTGTCCGCGATCACTTTGAAGGAGCCCCGAATTACCTTATATTTCATTTTTATACTATATGACCTGTTAAAGTATATTTAAACTTTATAATTAATAGTTTAACATTGCGGGGAATGAAATAAAAATTGCGAGCACTGAGAGTCGAACCCGGGTCCGCTGCATGTCAAGCCTTTGCCTAATCAATTGCGCTACGCATGCTACAGTGACGTAATTGTTGAAACATTGTCCATAACTCTTTTCGGGCGTTCGGAGAACAACTCACCAAGGTTTCATTGCAATTGGATAATTGGTTTGTGAGTGCATAGTAGACAAACATACATACATTCATTTATATACATATTGATTTTAATGTACATGACGATTTCAGTTTCGTTTATGAACAACATTTAAAGCGAGCTTTACTTCCAAGCCTTTCGTCTGCTTTCGTGTAAGCATGACGCGCAATTTGTAGTGCCAGCACTGCAACTGGTAGGCGTGCCTTGTCCCCCCCAACGGCTCCTCTCTGCTCACCAGCCAATGCTTGCTCCCTCCTCTCCCCGCACAACTCTGCCGTCTTACAGTTAACACACTGTAATAGGCTGAAGGTGTTGGTTTGTGAGAGCAGAGATTCTTTCATTGGGGGCACAGTAACTGGCAACAGTGGGGCATCCTGGGTGGTTGGGTTTACGGACTTCAGGAAACATGTTGAAGGTAGGAGTGTGGGAAGTGGTAGGGGTGGGGAGAGAGATGGACTCTGAGGAGAGGTTCTGGGATGGGCCTAAAGATTTTAGAAGAGACTGAATATCCTGCTGGGTATCTAGAACAGGGCAGGGTTTGTTGGCGGATGAATCTGATAGCTAGTGGAGTCTTTCTGCCAGGTATTCTTGCACTTCAAGACAACAGTGGTGGAGCCTTTGTCAGCAGGTAGGATTATAAGATTGGGATCAGTTTGTAGGTGGTGGATTGCAGTTCTTTTTGCAGATGTAAGGTTAGTTTGCATGTTGAAGGATTTGAGTATGATGGTGAGGAAACATTCAAGGTTAAGAAATTCTGGAAAGTTACAGGGGAGATTTGGGGGCAGTGGGGGTGGATCACAGTTGGATGGAGGCAGGGTTCAACAATGCCCTTTTGGTTGAGTCTGATTGGTAGGTTTGGTGATGAAAAAGTGTAGGGACCAGGAGAAGGAGAGAAGATCCTTAACAAATCCTGTACAATTGAATCTGGGAGTGGGGCAAAAGGTGAGGTCTTTTGAAGGGACTGATATTTCTATGGGGCTAAGGCTTTTGGAGGAAAGGTTCATGACTATGTTTCGTGTCTGGTTCTGGATTTTGTGTGGTGGTGGAAGGGAGTTTTGGAGAGTAGAGTAAATATAGTAGGTCTGTGAGGCGGGATTTTTCAGCTATGAGGGGATGTGGGGGAGGTTTGGAGGTTGTTCTAGAGGTGGTGGACAGTGGTAGTCCAAGGTGGGAGAGGGAAGTGAGCACAGTGGACAGTTTTTTGAGGTGACATTGTGCATGTTGGTCTAGTTCCTGGAGGGTAAGAGAATTTTGCAGGTGGAGAGAAGGTATTGCAAGGAGGTTTGGGCGTGATTGATATGGTTTTGCAGAACTGTGTTGGTGAGGGCTAAGGATTGGCAGAATCTGAACACTTGGAGGTCATTTTGGAAGGGAGGGTAGCAACTGGAGATGGGTAATTTGATGGTAAGGCCATTTGAGGGTATTCCATGAGACGAGCAACAACGCAGGAACGGTATGTGGGACTGGGTTCTGGCTAGGGATAAGGGTTCTTTTGTGTATTGATGCAGGTGGAAGGAGCAAGGATCCATGGTGGTGGCAATAATGCAAAAAATATATAAACAACATAGAATTATGTCTGAAAAATTCGCAGAAAACACCCAAATATGTGAGAAAAATCACAAAATGGATGCAACAGATGAAATAAGGGGAAACTAGATGAAATCTGAGGGAATGTGTCGATAGTGAAAGACGAAAACCGACTGATATTGGAGTGAAGCCACAAAGAGATCAAAGAAAAATTATAAATAAAAAGATTTTTACTGTGGGTTGCAGGTCTGTGGGTAGATAAGTGCGAAGAAGGGGGACATCAGAGGTGACTGGATTAGGTGAAATTAGTAGGTGCGAACTGAAATAGAGAGGAGAAGGAGGGGGGGGGGGGGCGGTTGGTAGGATGAGATGCAAGGTCATGTGGCACAGGAAAGATGCACGAAAATACGGGAGAGTGACACAGGTAGAGTGATCAATTTGAAGGTATAGGGTTAATGATATCGGCAGGAGTAATGTGGGACATAAGACGCTACATCAACAATCCGTGTGGTCTTGTAGCTGTCTGTTGTACACGGCTGAGATGGTTGATACAGTGTGGCTCGTAAGTAGAGCGCACATTGTGGTTTGTGAGGCGGCAAGAGAAACACAGGAAAGAAGAGTAAGAAGGAAGGACATTGAATATAGAAATGCATTGAAAAATAGTAACAAAGGAAAACAGCTGTTGGTCAGAATGGAAGAAAAGCTGTCAGGCAAAATAAAACAATGGAAAATCCATGATGTAATGTAACAATATTATGACAAGGATAGTTGCTACTCACCATGTAGCAGAGTCGAGCTTTCGGCCAACAAGGCCTTTGTTGCAAATAGACATAACACACACAAACACACGAGGTGGAGAGAGGTTAGGGTAGCTAGGTGCAATTGGGAGGTTAGATGGAGGGTGAGGGTGGGGTAGAGAGAAGCGGAAAAGGAGAGAAGTAAAAAGACTGTGCATGATGGTGAAAGAGAGGGCTGTGCAGTGCTGGAATGGGAACAGAGGAGGAGCTAGATGGGTAAGGACAGCGACTAACGAAGGTTGAGGTCAGGAGGGCTACTTGAACAAAAGAATTATTGCAGAGAGAGTTCCCATGCACTCAATTCAGAAAGGTGTTGGTGGAAAGGATCCAGATGGCACAGGTTGTGAAGCAGTCATTGAAATGAAGAATTTTGTGTTGGGCGGCATGCTCAGCAACAGTGTGGTCTAGTTGTTTTTTGGCCACACTTTGTGTAGATCAGATGACTGGTTTCACAAATACCCCTACCTTTGATGGGATATGTGATGTTTGTGATCGGACTAGAGTAGGTGGTGGTGGGAGGATATATCGGACAGGTCTTGCATCTAGGTCTATTACAGGGATATGAGCCATGAGGCAAAGAGCTGGGAGCAGGGGTTCTGTAGGAATGGATGAGCATATTGTGTAGGTTCGGTGGGTGGTGGAATACCACCTTGGGAGGTGATATGAAACTTCCTGGCAGATTAAAACTGTGTGCCCGACCGAGACTCGAACTCGGGACCTTTGCCTTTTGCGGGCAAGTGCTCTACCATCTGAGCTACCGAAGCACGACTCACGCCCGGTACTCACAGCTTTACTTCTGCCAGTATCTCGTCTCCTACCTTCCAAACTTTACAGAAGCTCTCCTGCGAACCTTGCAGAACTAGCACTCCTGAAAGAAAGGATACTGTGGAGACATGGCTTAGCCACAGCCTGGGGGATGTTTCCAGAATGAGATTTTCACTCTGCAGCGGAGTGCGCGCTGATGTGAAACTTCCTGGCAGATTAAAACTGTGTGCCTGACCGAGACTCGAACTCGGAACCTTTGCCTTTTGCGGGCAAGTGCTCTACCATCTGAGCTACCAAAGCACGACTGCAGAGTGAAACTCTCACTCTGGAAACATCCCCCAGGCTGTGGCTAAGCCATGTTTCCACAGTATCCTTTCTTTCAGGAATGGTAGTTCTGCAAGGTTCGCAGGAGAGCTTCTGTAAAGTTTGGAAGGTAGGAGACGAGATACTGGCAGAAGTAAAGTTGTGAGTACCGGGTGTGAGTCGTGCTTCGGTAGCTCAGATGGTAGAGCACTTGCCCGCGAAAGGCAAAGGTCCCGAGTTCGAGTCTCGGTCGGGCACACAGTTTTAATCTGCCAGGAAGTTTCATATCAGCGCACACTCTGCTGCAGAGTGAAAATCTCATTCTGGAGTATTTGTTTATGTTTTAAAATTTCACATAGTATTTGGTTTCCTAAGGTCCTGCCGTATGTTCATGCTGGTGAAAACCGTTTTTGAATGTCTGTTGTTCCAGAGATATTTGAGGTGGCAGAGTTAGGTGAGGTACCCTGCATATATTCTTTCATGTGCCTCATGCAAACAGAATCTATTTTCTCAATTTTCCTCATAATGTGGGCCAAATTCCAAGATAGTTCCATCTTCTAGTCAGCTTTACAGACTGGCCCTCTTCAATCTTCTTCATACTTGGAGGAGTTTAAGGTCATTATGAGACCTCAATTTCCTAGTGATAAGACACAATTCTAAAAAAAAAAAAAACCTTAAAAAAAAAAATCATCTATCAAGATATAAAAATTTCCAATTACTGTTAAGTATAAAACATTTGAGCTCATACCACTCACCGGTAGCTGAGTGGGTAACATAAAAATCTGGTAATTTTAAAATTGTTGGTTGAAGTCTCATTGTTTGCAACTCTTTGTTTGTACTTTTATTTGAATTCCACATTTATTGTGAAAGAATGAAAAAATATTATATGTCAATAATACTGTTCAGTCTCTAGAATTAAAAACACATTTCAATTTGATGTTTCACATTTTTGTACAGAATTGTAATTAAATGCATACTTGTATTTTCATCTGATAGTAACTAAAAATAAAAATGTTATTTTTATTAAAAAATTATGCTTTGATATTTGTTAATTAACTTTCCCATTTGTGAATGAATATGAAGACATATAAGGGCGGGGCAAAAATATGAAAGCACCGAAAACACTATATGTACATTGCCATGTCTGATGCAGTGTAGGAAATCTTTTGGTGTATAAAATGGTTTCCAGTCATTTCAGAATGGATAAATACATATACCACTCTCCCTGCAAAATATTGGCAAGTACAGGTAACTATACTGGAGGTGGACAGCAATCGCACACTCTTCTCTCCAAAGTAGACCAGAAAGGCTAAATAGTATTGAGATTTGGCACCTGTAAAGGCCAGGAGAGACACGACAGTTTATCCTCATGCACACAAAACCAATCCTGCATGATGCGATCTGTGTGAACAGGGGCCTTGTTATCTCGGTTCACAGCATCACCATTGAAGAACAAATATTGTTCATTGGGATGGATCTGATCAGCAAAAATGACATAATATTTGGCAGTAATGTGACCTTGCATAGTAACTATGGCACCTGTGGAATACTACATTATGGTTGCCCACATGTTCACCAAACCCCTGCCATGTTTCACTCTTAGAATGTAAACACGGACAAAATTGGAGAATGGTGTGAAAGAAGACTCGCCTTATCAAATGACTTTTTTCCATTGCTTTGTAGTCCAGGTTTTGTGGCTTCGGCACCTTGTTTTCCTGTTACGGCAATTTGCATTACTTGTGGTTCTGGGATTCTAGCCTGCAGTTCCCTGCTTACGGAGCTCCCTTTATGTTGTTTTGTGCTGATAGGGTTTGTGAATGTGACATTCACTTCTGTAGTGACTTTTGCAGCTTTTGTCATGTTATTTTTTGTCAGAATCCTCTTCCGTGATAGTTTGTTGTATCACACACTTTCATTCATGTTGTGTCTTAGCATACAATATTTTTCTGCTGTTCCTGTATGCTGTATAAATCTTCGATTGGTGCTTCTTGAAACACCAAGCACTTTGGATGCTGTGGTTATGGAAGCACACACCATATGCGCACCAACAATTTTTCCACATTCGAATTCACACGGCTTCAAATAATGCACTCAGAACTACACAGAACACTGTACTGACCTCAGCTGACATGTGCAATGTTTTGAGGACACTGCACAGGTGCTGCTCATGGTGAAATACAACAGTGTATCCTGCACGCTCATCTAGCATCTGCATTTGCATTCAGGCATGGATTCTTCATGCTGTTTTCATATTATTGTCCGCCTCATGTGCATTGCCACAGCTGAGATTAGAACGATGAGCTTTATGATAACTAGCCTGCTATGTTAACAGTAGGAAAAGATAGATTGTTACTTACCATAAAGATACCATGCTAAGTTGCAGACAGGCACGATTAAGAGACACTTACACATAAGTGTTTAGCCAGAGCCTTCATCAGAAAAAAAAAACACATAACATTCATTCACACAAGCAAGTACACCTCACACACGCATAACCACCAACTCAAACAGCATTGTGGTCCAAGCTGCGAGAGTTGACAGTCGTGTGTGCATGAGGTGTGTTGCTTGTGTGAATGAAAGCTGTGTGTTTATCTTCTTCTGATGAAGGCTGTGGCAGAAAGCATATGTGTAAATTTCTTTTAATTGTACCTGTCTGCAACTAAGCGTGTTATCTTTACAGTACGAAGCGATCTATCTTTTCCTACATTATTGATTTTCCTACCTCGTGATCCCATAGTTTGTTATGTTACACATTCAGCTACCATTGATTATGTTAATAAGCTAATATTTTGCACTTAACAGCAGTCAGAAATCATCTGAGCCCCAAATGAGACAAGTATGAAAAAAATTGAAGGTGAGGCAGTCCGTGAAGTCACCTTCTGACATTGTTCAGTCTTCCATGGTTTAGGACACTTTAAATGTTAAGAAAATAAAAACTATATATTATGTGCTTGGAAATCTGATGTGTGGCTTGTAAAAAGAGAGAACCTCCTATATATTACATACTGCTTCAGTTAATTGTTATCGGTTTATGTTTCAGGAAATAAGGGCAAAATCTCCAGTGAAGTATAGCAGCAAGGCACATATGGAGGAAGAAGAAGTTGTCCTGGGACTGATTCCTGCAGCAGATTGGGTGTGTGGTGGAACTCCTCATTCTCACTCATTGGCTTGTTAACACTTCTTGATGCGTGCAAACTAATGTGGAGAAGGTTTTGTGCAGTCTTAATTCTGGTGCAAGCTTTATTAAACAGCACATCAGTGTGAGAATAATTGAGGAGCATTTTTTCAAAACTTGATAAACACAAAATTGTAAACTTCTTAGGAAACATATTTTTTAAATACATAAACAAGATAATTTAACATTTACACAGCTCTAGTAGGCATGTTTCTAGTTGTGTGTTTTACTTTTCTAAAATTTTAATTCATTATTTCAGAACTGAGGGGAAACTGCCAGGTTAGCCAAGAGCGCTAATGCGCTGCTTCCTGGACTCAGGTAGGCGTGCCGAACCCGGATCGAATTCGACCGGTGGATTAATGACGAGGGCCGGTGTGCCGGCCAGGCTGGATGTGGTTTTTAGCTGGTTTTCCACATCCCCCTCGGTGAATACCAGGATTATCCCCATGTCCCGCATCAGTTCCACGACTCACAAACATTTGACACACACTCACACTGTTTCGTGACTTACACTAGACGTAGACAGCTGGGGTATACTCATTCCGCCCCAGGGGGTATGAGGTGGCGGCAGGAAGGGTATCCGGCCACCCCTTAAAATTAAGCATGCCAAATCCGTACTTAACAGTGCTGACCCTGCAGCCCATGCAAGATAAGGGCAGTAAGTCAAAGAAGATGATTTCAGAACTGAGGGATAAAGTTTCCATGTTTTTTCAGAAGTCGATAAATGCAAAGTTAAAAGTTTTGTTAATGTTAAACATTCAAGTAGATTTTTCCCCCATTTATTTTCTATCTTTAACATTAATTATGAAGAAAGCTACTTTATCGTTAATTTTGCACAGAAATCCAATACTGTACTTCAATATAACACTTTAATCTCATCACAGTATTATGAAAAGGATTGCGACCTTTCCGACAGTCTTTTTGGTGTGCCTATCTGCGACTCATCATCTCCGCTATATGACGAGTAGCAACTATCCTTTTCATAATATTCTTACATTCTGTCCTGGATTTTCCATTGTTTGACTCGGCTCATACTTTTTCACAAATGTTTATAAGCAAAAGTGCAACAAAGCAAAAATCCTATTGAATTGTGATACAAAATACTGGCTACCACAATACTAAACTGGAATTGTACTGGTCCCTTTCAGCAATATTCTTATAAAAATCCACTACTCCTTCTGGTGTGTTAAAATGCCTCATAAGTTTTAAGACATACTTTTTCTTTTCCTTGCTGATGATGTTCTTGTTTTGAAGGTGGCTGCTTTCCTCATTTATTCATTGCAGTTTCTGAATTTTTGTATCTCAACGTAAGTGTCCAATACTGACAACAATACCTCCTTCTTAGACTTTTCTTAAGCCATCACTCTGTGAGCAGTTATTTTGAAATGCATCTTTGATCATACGGCTTTCAGTGCATTAAACTTGAGATCCACTGTTTCACAATCTTATCTTAGTATTTTGACTATGCCAAGTTGTTCCATCATTTTATAGCTTTAAGCCGGGTGAAGAATATCTTCCTTTCTCTGGTAGTCATTATCCATTCTACCAATCACACTGTCAGGATTGTAGCTGTGATCACAAATAGAGGAATATGTACCAGTCCATTAAATTATCTGCTTTCTTCCATGAAGACCATTAGTGTGCACATCATAACACATTTTTAATTTTGACTGGTACAGGAGTTGGAAAAAAATGGATCATTTCCTGGCTGGGGCACCTCTCAATTTATGAGAAAATCCAATAGAGCAGAGACTACTTTGTTGCATCCTTTTGGTCCTTCTGTTTCCAGCCAAATATAAAAAGCAATCCCCTCCTTTGTCTGTGCTCGGGAATGAATCAAAATGCACAAATTGTGTAGTGAAACCTGTCTTGAACAGATTACTTCATCTACCTGAGAGGTTTGGTATTAGCCGAGTCTGTTGTATATCGAAACATTCTTTAACCACATTTGGATTTTCTGCCTTCATTATTGTCGAAAACTTTTTTTGCACACAGTTGGTGCAGCCTGTGGTTTTTTATTAATTGATTCTTTTTCACTAGATCTTGCTCATTTTGAGAATGTGTTTGTGCATATCTCTGATGTTGCTTGAAATGTTGCAGCGCATACGGATACTATCTGGTGAACTTCTTTCCTTATGCTGTACTTGATCAAAACAGTACTCTCCCGTTTTGCTTCTTTCTTGATGTCCCTCCTAGCTGACAAACCTGGGTTGAACTGTGCAATAACCAAGAGTTAATGTTGTTGTGTACATGCTAATTTATTTGTATTGTCACTTCTGGCAGCAAGTGCTTGCCTACAGTTTATGTTGCATTTTTCTTCTTTTGCAGAAAACACTGTCACTTTATTATTGTCAGTCATGTTCTGTATTGCTTTTCTTGCTTCAGGTCTCTCAGAAGCAAAGCACAGTTTGTGTTAATTGAGTTTTGCTTTAACTGGCTGAGAGCAAATACCGAGTTTTGCAAAAACTTGTGGCTTACAACAGCAAATATTGGCGTTTGATGAAGCCATTTCAGCAAGTCATGCATAGTAACAAGCTTGATTTGCAACTACAAAAATCTAAATTTTGGACAGTTTTATCAACTTTTGCAATAAGGCTCCTCAATTATGATAAGATGGAGTCTGCCTAACATCTCGGGCTGTAGTGTGTGACAAATTTAGAGGTTCACATTTTCACCAAAATCCATGCCTTTAGTGGATATTAAACAATAAATGCTATATAAATCATAAATATAATGGAAGTCTTCTAATGATACCCATTGTGTCCTGGATCTACTGGAAAAATAAAATAAGAAAACAAATGTGTTTTATTTTCAGAAATTATCTTTTTCTTAAAAATTAAAATTCTGAATTGTAGCATATCTGGATTGATTTAAAAGTTTGTGAGTGGAGTCATTATACTCATTCTGAAGAACTACTTCTTGACAATGTAGGAAAAGATGATTACTACCTACCATAAAGATGACCTGTTAAGTTGCAGACAGGCACAATTAAAAGGCACTTACATAAAACTTTCGACCACAACCTTCATCAAAAGAGAAACACACACACACACACACACACACACACACACACACACACACACACACACAAGCACAAGCACACGCACACCTCAGGCACACATGACCACCATCTCCAGCAGCTTGGACCAGAATGCAGCTGTCACATGGAATGTAAGCAGCAGTCTGGATGGGGCAGAGATGGGGAAGGGATAGCAGTGTACAGGTTGAGGGAGAGAGTAGTACTGTCTGGCAGAGTGTGCAGGGACTAGACTGCCAATAGGCACAGCATTGGGATGTTGTGGGGCAGGGAGGTGGGGAAAACAGAGCGAAAAAGGAGAGGTGTGAGGAAAGATGGGCTGGTGCATTGGCAGAGGGCAGCACACAAAGAGGGTGGGAGACAAGAATGGGGAGAAGGTGAAGGACACAGAGGGTGGAAACTGTTGGGTGGAGGGTGTGGGAACAATATCTTACAGTAGGTTGAGGCTGGGATAATTATGAGAGCAGAGAATGTGTTGTGAGGATGACTCCCATCTGTGCAGTTCGGAAAAGCTGGTGGTAGAGGGGAGGATCTAGATGGCTCGGGTAGTAAAGCAACCATTGAAATCGAGCATGTTATGTTTAGCTGCACATTTTGTCACAGAGTGCTCTACTTTTTTCCTGGCCACTGACTGGTGGTGACCATTGATACTGGTGTACAGCTGGTTTTGGTGCAATGATTACAGCAGGCTTGGTATATGACATGCCTGCTTTTACAGGTCGCACGGACCTTGATGGGGTAGGATAAGCCTGTGATGGGACTGGAATATGAAGTGCTTTGTGGATGGATTGTGCTGGTCTTGCACCTGGTTCTTCCTCAGGGATATGGTCCTTGTGGCAAGGGTTTGGAATGGACGAGGATGTTGTGGAAGTTGGATAGGTGATTGACACCACTGCAGGAGGAGTGGGAAGGATCTGAAGTAGGATGACCCTCATTCCAGGGTATGATGGTAGGTGAAGGATACGGTTTAGTTGTTTCAGTCTGGGGTGGTACTGGGTGACGAAGAGGGCACTCCTTTGTGGCTGGTTCCTGGGCGTGTGCAAAATGGCACAGGGTATCTGTTTGTAGGTCTGGGTGATAGTGCCTGTTTGTGAAGATCTTGGTGAGACCCTCAGCATAATGGGCAAGGGAGTCCTTGTCACTGCAGTTACGCTATCCCCAGATGGTCAGGCTCTAAGGGGGGCATTTATTGATGTGAAGGGGATGAGAGCTGTCAAACTGCAGGTAATAATATTTGTAGTTCATGGGTTTAATGTGGACAGAGGTGTGGATGGAGCCATCAAAGAGGAGGTGGTCAACGTCTAGGGTGGTCACATGCTGGGTTGATGAGTACCAGGTGAAGCGGGTGGGAGAGGAGGGGGCACCTACAGGGCACCCTCCTATGCCAACCCCATTAATGGGCCATCTAGAGGAGACATTACTAGCATTCCAAAATTCCAAACCCCTAGTCTGGTTCAGATTCATTAGTGATATATTCATGATCTAGATTCAGGACCATGACACCCTGTCTTCATTCCTTCACAACCTCAACACTTTCTCTCCCAGCCACTTCCCCTGGTCCACCAAAACTCAGCATATCACCTTCCTGGATGTTGACCTCCTCCTCTCTGATGTTTCTATCCACAACTCTGTCCACATTAAAGCCACTAACCACTAACAGTACCTGGATTTTGACAGCAGCCATCCCTTCCACACCAAAAAGTCCCTTGACACTGCAGTTTGTTGGCATTAAGCTAAGCTTAAGCTTCAGTTGACAATACATGGCTGGTATATTAAAGTCGTGTTGTACATATGTACTGTATGGTATGTATCGGAGATTCACATTTTATTACTCTCAATTGTCTTAATGTAATGAGCAGTATGAGACACTCGTACTGCCTACCATATGTACAAAGGAATTTTTTTTATTTATCAGGTCATCAGATGATGAGATAATCCTGCAATGTCTTTACAAGAAACAGTAAAGAAATTCAAAAGACATCTATGAATATTTTTGAGCAGCCTTACAGTATTTTTAAACTATATTTAGTAATTGCTGTGATAATCTGCCATTGCTCTTTAAGGATTTTCAATTGAATTTAGAGTTGAACAATGTCAGCAGGAAGTCAATTGAAAGTGGAAACATTGGATGCTCCCTTGGCCAGGGGATTGGCAAATGAGGACAATCAAGAGACATAGTTTGTGTGTTATGTGCCTACTTTCAGACTGAAAAAAACGTAGTGGTGGTCCGCTGTTCTCCATCGATAAGGTAATAGGTAGAACTGCTGCAGCTTTGAATGTAAACAAAAGCACTGGTATGAAGACTGGGTAGCAAATGTTCAAGAAATGAAAGGAAGCTGGAGAAATGTCAACATTTAAAATCCCGGAGAAAAGATGTATGGATAAGTGAATTACTAATATCTATTTATGTAAGGAGGATGTGATTTGTCATCATGTTTATGATTAAATGACGACTAACTGAAACCCTCAGCTGCCGACAGGTGTTGTTGATATACCTCGATGTGGAGACCTGAAAATGTGTGCCCCGACCGGGACTCGAACCCGGGATCTCCTGCTTACAGACGCTCTATCCATCTGAGCCACCGCAAGGGATACGTCCCTGCAGTCGTGCTATTCGTCTGTGTCCTTCGGTGGCTCAGATGGATAGAGCGTCTGCCATGTAAGCAGGAGATCCTGTGTTCGAGTCCCGGTCGGGGCACACAGTTTCAGCTCTCCACATCGAGGTATATCAACAACACCTGTCGGCAGCTGAGGGTTTCAGTTAGTCATCATTTAATCCAGGGAAAAAGCTGCATGGTCATCAACAGTATTCTGTTCTTTCGAGAACAGTTACTGTCTTCATATATGTTTATGATTATTAATTCAGAAAGGAACATCTGACACTAGGCAAGTTATTGGTCACACTTAAGATGTCAGAACTTTTACAAGGTAGCTACACATAGTTATTCACAGTTTTTCACTATGGATATTTCCGTGGCCATAAACTGTTGATGGCGGTGTCGGATATAGCTGCGTGGCGATGCCAGATTTTAAGGTAGATCCGTAATGTGAATATTGACAAAGTTGTGGCTTGATGAAAGCTGACTCAGTTGTGGTCACTTTGTCAAGCATGCACAGACAGACGACACAATTAAAGGAACACTGGAAATGCCTTCTGGCAAATGGGATAGATTTATTCTCCTTCATGCAGGCATCTGGAAAGGTTTTCTCCCAACCAATCCCCTGCTTTTTAAATCAAAGAGTGCTGGAGAGTGTGTGAAGATACGAACCACCTTAAATTGATGAATTTGTTTGCAGAATCACTCATACAAAATCCGGGAAAACCGTCAATAATTGTAGATAATGTTCCTTATCATTCAGCTGTTGTTGACAAGGCACTTACTGTGGCAAAGCAGGAGAAAAAAATGACTGTCTGACGTCAGTGTCATAACATTGATGTAAGTAATAACTTTCAAAAGGTGGAGCTTATAGAAAAAAAAATCTCTCTCCATAAACCACAGTTGTCCATGTACAAAATTGATGAACTGGTAAAAACATATGGGTGTACAATCATTAGGCTACTACCTTACCACTGCCATTTCAACCCAATAGTGTTAATATGGGCCCAAAGTAAACGTTAAATTGCCAGGAATAATAATAAATTTACCCTCTGCAGTTGAAGCACTCACAAAAGAAGCTGTTAGGAACAACACCACTGAAGACTGGAAAAAAAGCTGCCAATCATCTGCAGAGCATTATGAAAAGAGCTGGCAGAATGAAGCTGTTTTGAAAACTTCAGTGGAGGAGATGTTGTTGTTGTTGTGGTCTTCAGTCCTGAGACTGGTTTGATGCAGCTCTCCATGCTACTCTATCCTGTGCAAGCTTTTTCATCTCCCAGTACCTACTGCAACCTACATCCTTCTGAATCTGTTTAGTGTATTCATCTCTTGGTCTCCATCTACGATTTTTACCCTCCACGCTGCCCTCCAATACTAAATTGGTGATCCCTTGATGCCTCAGAACATGTCCTACCAACCGATCCCTTCTTCTGGTCAAGTTGTGCCACAAACTTCTCTTCTCCCCAATCCTATTCAATACTTCCTCATTAGTTATGTGATCTACCCATCTAATCTTCAGCATTCTTCTGTAGCACCACATTTCGAAAGCTTCTATTCTCTTCTTGTCCAAACTATTAATCGTCCATGTTTCACTTCCATACATGGCTACACTCCATACGAATACTTTCAGAAATGACTTCCTGACACTTAAATCAATACTGGATGTTAACAAATTTCTCTTCTTCAGAAACGCTTTCCTTGCCATTGCCAGCCTACATTTTATATCCTCTCTACTTCGACCATCATCAGTTATTTTGCTCCCCAAATAGCAAAACTCCTTTACTACTTTAAGTGCCTCATTTCCTAATCTAATTCCCTCAGCATCACCCGACTTAATTAGACTACATTCCATTATCCTTGTTTTGCTTTTGTTGATGTTCATCTTATATCCTCCTTTCAAGACACTGTCCATTCCATTCAACTGCTCTTCCAAGTCCTTTGCTGTCTCTGACAGAATTACAATGTCATCGGCAAACCTCAAAGTTTTTATTTCTTCTCCATGAATTTTAATACCTACTCCGAATTTTTCTTTTGTTTCCTTTACTGCTTGCTCAATATACAGATTGAACAACATCGGGGAGAGGCTACAACCCTGTCTTACTCCCTTCCCAACCACTGCTTCCCTTTCATGTCCCTCGACTCTTATAACTGCCATCTGGTTTCTGTACAAATTGTAAATTGCCTCTCGCTCCCTGTATTTTACCCCTGCCACCTTTAGAATTTGAAAGAGAGTATTCCAGTCAACATTGTCAAAAGCTTTCTCTAAGTCTACAAATGCTAGAAACGTAGGTTTGCCTTTCCTTAATCTTTCTTCAACAGTAACAGTGATAGTGATATTTCAGGTATCCATCATAGGGACAAGGGATGTCTGGAATTTTTCCATTATCGCTAGAGAAATGGAGCACTGTTGGATTCAGCTGCATTTTTGGAGTACACAATTTACAGTTGTAATTAGCTATGTAACAAAATTATATTGTTGTAAGTTTTAAAATTGTAATAAGAAGGTTTTATTTGCAACTAATTACAAATGAAGTTCATCTTGGGAATTCACTCTTTATCACACAAAATAAATAGTACTGTTTACAGTGCGATTGCTGCAGTACTGAGGCACTGCGTTTTTATTTCATTTCTTTCTTTCTTTTTTTCTTTTTAATCACTTTTGTTCCTTCTCAAAATATGAGTTGACCTATGTAAGATTGGTTTTCTCAAATTGATAAACCCACATAATCTTATATTTTGTTGTGTCAGAAATAAGAGGCGGATGAGAGAAATTGGTAATAGGTTCATTACAAACCTAGTGATCTATTTCCCTTAATGGAACTGTATGGGTTGTTGATTAGTACTCGGTGTGCAAGCAAAGCATTATGCGTCGTATTTAACTCAAATTATTTTGCATTAGAGATCTCCAATGGAGTCCTTATTTGGAACACGCGAAAATCTGATGTAGTCGTAAGATTTTGTTTGCATAATGTCTTCTAACTTCAATAGCAAAACAGTTTCTCGTATGTTGAAAATTTGGTAATGTTGTCAGAAAATTAATTTTTGTAAAAGTGTCTGGAGGTAAAACTGAAATCAAAACATAGTGTAACTCTTCCAGAACAAATTGATGATAGTTTCATATTTATACCTTGAATAATTTATGATTTGAGTGAGTTGAATGAAATGTGTGATTATGCTTGTATTGCATTCTGGACATGTCAGTTCTGCTCTGTGCCTCCATGTGCTCCTGTGAAGTGTCAGTCCTAAAGTAATTTTGAACAGACTACAGTCGTTCCCTCTGCTTCTCCACTTGTAAATTGAGTGAAGGAAAAAGACTCTCAGAATGCCTCTGTACAGGTCCAAATTTCTCATATCTTGTATTTGTGGTTCTTACACAGTATGTATTTTTACAGCAGTAGAATCGTTCTGCAGTCAGGCGGCTCTCTAAATTTTCTTGAATGGCGTTTTACCAAAAGACCATTGTCTTCCCTAAAAGGCTTTGCTTTTGAGTTATTGGATCATCTCTGTAATACTTGCGTATTGGTCAACAAAACTAGCAGCATACCTCTGAATTGCTTGTGTCATGATGAATGAAAAGTAAATGAATATTTTTATCCAATAAATGCCAGGCACTGGAGGATATTGTTGTCTTTCAGAAAATTGGTGTTGGCTGTGGACCCCATTGCAGATAAAATAGAGCAGGAAACAGTTCAAATGAAAATTGTCTGAAACTTTCTGGCAGATTAAAACCATTTGCTAGCATGGACTTGAACTCAGAACCTTACATTTTGCGGGCACTGCTATTACTGATTGAGCTTTCCAGGCACGGCTTGTGACCCATGACATGTCCTCACAGATTACCTTCCTCTCACAGTACCCAAACTTTTGGATATCTGCAAGACTAGAATGCCAGCTACAGAAAATGGCTCAGCCACAGCCTAACAGTTGTTTTTGAAATGAATATTTTACTCTGTGTGAACTGAAAGCTTCAGAGAGATTAAAAGCTGGTGGATTTCTTGGATCCAGGAATGTAATATTTGAGTTGCACTGTCAACCATTGTCAGAGTGAAATCATGCATTTCAGAATCGCAAACACAGAAATCTGAGGTCCAAAAAGGTGCTACCGTTTTAAGATGCTGGACTCGCTTTTGGGAGGATGGCGGTTCATTTGGCTGCCCTGGTTTTACCCTGAACTTTGCTAAATCACTCAAGGCGAATGATAGGATGATTCCTTCAGACAGGTCACATCCAGTTTCCTCCTCCGATCTGAGCTTAAACTCTGTGTCTGATGAACTCATCCTCTACCTCCTCCTTTACACATCAATAAATGGTTTGCTTCTGATTGGTTTGAAGGTTGTTGAACTGCTAAAGACTTCAGATTAGATCATACTGAAATCCTAGTTGTCAAATCTTAAGCGTAGAGCTTAAAAATAGTTTTCCTGTAGTACTTAACTCACTGTGTGAATTTCCCAGTTAATTTTTGTCTTTGTTTATTCTGATCTTTCGAGCCAGTTGGTCATTCTTTTCCCTGAATTCACTGTTTACAGTGAGTAGAGTCATTTACATTGAGTGGAGATACACATTGAGATGACAAAAGTCATGCAAAATATACACATATACAGACGGCACAGTATCACATACACAAGGTATAAAAGAGCAGTGCATTGGTGGAACCAGCATTTATACTCGCGTAGTTCATGTGAAAAGGTTATTGTTATCGCCGCATGACAGGAATTAACAGACTTAGAAAGCGGTGCTAGATGCACGGGACATTCTGTTTTGGGAGTCGTTAGGGTTGGAAATCATTAGGGTATTCAATATTCCAAAATCCACAGTGTCAAGAGTGTGCCAAGAATACCAAATTCCAGGCATTATCTCTCACGGACAACCAGTGGCCGACAGCCTTCACTTAACGACCGAGAGCAGATGCGTTAGCAGAGAGTTGTCGGTGCTAACAGACAAGCAACACTGCACAAAATAACTACAGAAATCAAAATGTGGGATGTACAACGAATGTATCCATTGGGACAGTGCTGGAAAAGTAAGGCATTAAGGTCTGTGGCAGCAGACGACCAATGCAAGTGTCTTTGCTAACAGCAGGACATTGCCTGCAGCGTCTTTCCGGGGGCAGTGACCACATCAGTTGGACCTTAGATGAATGGTGGAAAACTGTAACCTGGTCAGTTGAGCTCCGATTTCAGTTGATAAGAGCAAATGGTAAGGTTCGAGTGTGGTGCAGACTAC
Organism: Schistocerca americana; assembly: GCF_021461395.2. Taxonomy (NCBI): domain Eukaryota; kingdom Metazoa; phylum Arthropoda; class Insecta; order Orthoptera; family Acrididae; genus Schistocerca; species Schistocerca americana. Next base: position 158,757,218 of record NC_060127.1, on the reverse strand, counting down.
ACGAAGCCGTGGATCTGAGTTGTCAACAAGGCACTGTGCAACATGGTGGCAGCTGTGTCTACATGGAATGGACTGGGTCCTCTGGTCAAACTGAACTGATCATTGAGTGGAAATGGTTACGTTCAGCTACTGGGAGACTTGGAGGAAATTTGCAGCCATTCAAGGATGTCATGTTCCCAAACAGTGATGAAATTCCTGTGGATGACAATGCATCATGTCACCAGGCCACAGTTCATCGTGTTTTATTTGAAGAACATTCTGGACAGTTCGAGCAAATGATGTGACCATCCAGAATGCCTGACATGAATCCCTTCGAGCACTTACGGAACATATTGGAGAGGTCAGTCTGTGCATGAAATTCTGCACCAGCAACACTTTAGCAATTATGGTTGGCTATAGGTGCAGCACGGCTCTGTATTTCTGCAGGGGAATTGTGACGACTTGTCGGGTCCGTGCCACACCGAACTGCTGCACTAAGCCGGGCGAGAGGAGGTCCGACCCGATGGTAGGAGGTATCCCATTACTTTTCTCACCTCATTGTAACTGAGAACAAATGTCAGCATCAACATGTGTTAGTAGGAAGTTACAAAACCCACAAGCATAGCCAGTTTCTAATTTCAGTTTTCATTGAGTACACTTTCTAATCACATCTAGTTCTATTTGCACAACATTTATGTTAGTGAATAAGTTTTTTCTTTAACCTAGATGAAATTTACCAATGTTACTGTTAAATGTAGCCTCCACCCAACAGGTGGAGAATCGGCCTCTCGAGGAAGGAGGTGAAATTGAACTTGCAGCAGTTAAGAAGTTACAACATTGCTTGGAAGCTGATCAGGTAACCAAATTAATTACATTTTCATAGATTAAATTTAATTCACCATTGAGGTGTATGTTGTTATTCTTCTGAAAACATTTATTCCTAACTTAGGGAATTAAATTAGAAAAATGTGAGCATCAGTCCTTACTGTGCATAGTGTGCGTTGACAGGAGTTACTGTACAGAATGAACGAGAACTCCACTGACAAAATTTCAGTAGTTGTTCGGGGATATTTTCTGAGTATTTTGGTAGAAAGGACCTGTGGTCTCTCGTGGCTCGTCACAAAGTAATCGCTTTTCATGCAATCTCTTACCGCAGTTATCTTCGCATCTGCATTGCAGTGAAATTACCTGCGCATCAGTGCAGATGTGACAGTATGGGTTGCCGTGCCTTGTTGGGAAATGAACTTGTTTCATTCATTTACATTACTGGCTGTCGACAATGGTAATGTCCACATCATCCTTGTGCTTATCTCAGTACTGCTCTATTCTGTCTTGGGTTTGTTTTTCCAGCAGTGTTAGTTGTACGTTAAACACAGCAGTATGGGTAAATTTACTGGTGGAAAGTTGTCCGTAATGCTCCTTGTGTGTGGAATCGCTGAATGCTGTGGAAGAGTGGCACGACAGTGTTTTACTGAGCTGTTCCCCCAGTGACAGGAACGGTGTCACAGCGCATAAGGATTTGTGCATTGGGCTGTGTTCTGTATTTTAAGTCTTGGTAATTTTTTATTACAAGTTTCTTCACTGTTGTGAAGATATTTTCACAGAAACAAATGTAAATGGGGTAACAAAGTGAAAAAAATCCTAATTATGTTATTACTCTGTAATAATTATATTATTACTCTGCATGAGTCCCTTATACCAAGATATTCAGAAAACACCACTCAACAGGCTCTGAAATGTCATCATTGGAGTTCTGGTTCACCCTGCATATTTGTGAAGGTAGATAATGTGTTAGAAATTGAAAATCAGCTGAGTAGTGAATCAGGAAAAACAGCAATTATTTCAAAGTAGTGACTTAGTGCACAAAACCAATTGTAATGTGTGTTCTGTGTACTTATGTTCCTATAACAGTTTTATCATTGTAAAAAAGTGATTGTGTGTGTATGTGTGTGTGTGTGTGTGTGTGTGTGTGTGTGTGTGTGTGTGAGAGAGAGAGAGAGAGAGAGAGAGAGAGAGAGAGAGAGCAAAAATATATATTTAATTTTTACCTTGAGTAAAAGAGACCACTCACTGAACAGCGGAGGCGTTCAGTTGCCAAGAGGCACACACAAAAGAGAATAAAAACTATACTGTTTTTCAGAAGAGCTAGAGTGCGCTTGGGACGGGTCGGATGCCTGTCCCAGTCCATGTAGGTGATAGGAATTTATATGTTTGGGAATCATATCCTGCATTGTTTTGGTGAACACCCAGCAGCTTGGTGGCTCAGAGGGCCTCAGTTCGACCCTTGGACTATCGGTGCTGTGGCTGAACACTCTGGCAGGTGGTCTCATTAGGATGATGGTGGAGCAGTAGTGGTCTCATGGCAGAAGCTGGCACTGTGAAGATGCTGACTCAATTATTGACCTGGTCAGGTGGCCAGTGTTCATGTACACCAAAGCGTGCTGGGTGTCTCGAACATTAACTGAGGAACAACTGTGTGCTGTGCATCTGCTGGTATGCATATTCTGACACCTACAGCACCATCTGTTGGTCAGATTTTTGTCCAGTTTTTCTTGTTGCAGCGTTTCCTCCGTGTCAGTAATATGCTGTTCAAACTTGATGTCATTATTATCTGTGGTTCTCTTTCTACAGCATTTAGTGCAAGTTTTTTATTCACAGCCGAATGGAGGTTACTTTCTGAACCACCCTCATACTATCCAGTAAAAATACAATGATTCCTACTTGTGACAGTTCGCCTTCTTTATTTCTTCGTTGATTGTCCTCGGTGTCAACATACTGGCTGAAAAAGTACGGGGTGGAAGTGCAATACTGTCTACTGTAAATGATGTAACCGATAGATGCACAGTTGTGTTTCACAGTCTTTTACTTTCACTATTCAAAAACCCCCAATAATACACAGTTATGTGGCCAGTGCACTATTATTTAACTTTCGATAAGCCTAATTAATAGGTTGCAAGTGAACATCCACGTACTGCTACAATAGTTTTTTGTTGAACATGTATGAGCAGTAAAAACTTAACCACAAAGTTCACAGTTCTTGAAGAATGGAAAGCTACATATGGAGCAGACACTGTCACTGTTTTAACACACGGCCTAACTGTGTAACACTTATTTCACAGTTAAGTTGAAATATTGTTGTTGTTCTAATCAACACAGGTTTCTCATCTAAAACTCGGCTGTGGACTGACTGCTCGGGACCAAAAATTGGGCCCTTATATATCCTCACAATAATAGGTGCTGAAACTAAACATTGTTCGAAGTTTAATTTACAGAAATTGCAATTAAAACTTAACTCATTCGATTAACTGAATACATTGAAAAATTGGTTCTTATTAACAGTTTCTTCTACTTCAAGAGTTAGGCCAAATCATTTGTTCAGATCATAAAATTAACAAATATCGTTACACAAACAGTACTTTGGACAAAACTGTGAATTACTTTGGAACTAATTAAGGGCTGGCTTTGCTAACATGTTTTCGAATAGAGCCAAATAAATACTTTAAGAGTACTATTAGATGTTCCTCCAAATGTTTATAATTATTACAGAATTTATATTTGTTTACACGTCAACAATAGAATATAAGTTATGAAACAATTACCGATTTCACCCTGTAACAAAAGATACTAACTAGTAATAGTCAAAATAAATTAGAAAATCAATTACATATATAAAACTAATGACATAATTAGATCTGGTGTTATCAGGGTGTATACGACCCGGGACAACTGGGAGATCTGGGAAAAGCCCGGGAATTTTTTCATCCAGGAGAAAACTGGGAAAGACCCAGGAATTTTTTAGAATTCCGGGAATTTTTCATTGTTTTTGTTTTGAGTTAAATTTTTGTAATTTTGACTGGTAAGAACTGATACTGTAACAAAGGATATTAATGTATCCCACTACTACAGATAATACTGCAGCAATAAGACATGGACGAGAGAAAAAACGAAAATAAAACATAAATTGCAAAGGAAATGCGCCATATACAGCAACAAAACATAGTGCTCATACAAGCGTCTACCAACAGCAAAATGAGTCAAAGGCTTTAGGAAGACTATGCGATGCTTCGTAACAACAAATTGCCTCCGATGAGCGTGACGTCACAACTGTTTACATTAGATTCGTTTTAGCAGTTACGAGCGGAATCAAGCGCATGCGCAGTTGAGTAGTACCTTCTCCCGTTTCTGGCTACAGAAATGTGGCTGCTGGCTGTGTAAGCAGTCGCAGCAAACAGCTAGATGCTACCGGGAAAAATTTTACTGGAGCGCCCAAGTTGCCAGATTCATGCATGCGCAGCAGGTCCAGATCTAGGAGGGGGAGGGGTGTGGGCAAATTCATATTCTTGAGGGGGAAAGACGTTGTTTCACAAAGCGACTAGCATCCAGAGCACTTAAGTCTATCGATTATTCATATGACTTTGAAACGCATACCTGTCGCTTTTTGAACACATTATAAGTTGATTTCTGAATGAATCGTAAGTTGATTTGTGAATGCGTGCATAGTGTACATGATGTCTCTGTCAGGGCAGTCCTTGTCGCATGTAGAAACAAACTTTCCTACAGACAAAAGCGGCTATACGAGCTGACCGGAGGAGAGCCGAATGGCTGAGTGCCAACCGCTGTCTGGTTGATTGGGTTTGCGAATGATGAGCGTTGTTATAATTATTAGCGAAATCCATAGATTCAGACTACAGAAGTGAAAATAAATGAATAACAGGTAATAAAGATTACATATTCCCTTCTCGGTGTATCGAAGAAAATGAAATTTTGACGGAAAATTTTTGGCCAGATCGCTATACTAGTAAGGGCCAGTTGGACAGTGCCCAGCTAGCAGCCGCTTTAAGTTCTAGTCTGGAAGAAGTGCGGAAAACGCGTTGTACGAACATGTAACAACGCCTAACCAAAGAAAAAACTGGTGATTCTAGCAGAGTTAGTGAAGTTAACCTGTGAATAAGCTTTGACATTGGTAGGAATAGTTACAGAATTAGTGATAACAACCTGTTTGTTAGAACGAGGAAGGAGAAGAAACGGGGGACATTACACAAATTATGGAACAATATGACAATTCCAAGTTTGTATAAAAATTCCCTACTACTACTTTTCGATCATGTTTGAGAAACTGGAGCGTATGAATAAGTGTGAAACTATCCCCTAAAGTAAAGCTTTTTGCTTGTAGTAGGCCTAATAGGCATTTGATATTGGTACTTTGTGAATTATATTCTGTCGTTACAAAAAAGACCGTTTGTGCCAAAACAGTCTTGTTTATTTAATGTATGTTACAATTGTTGCCATGACAAAATAGACGTAATTAGATTGGGTAACCACACCTGTCTTGGGCCCTATTTGTATTAACAGCTTTTTCAGTATTAGACAGCAACATTTCGATTTTTCATGTAGCAAAACGTTTGACGAACTTTCGCAAAAAGGAAAGCACGCCATATAAAGCTGTAGCAAGATTAGAGAGAAAAAAATTCCAGGGGCTAAGGATTGTACAGGGTGTCCAGAGAAGGACTCCCTGATTTCAAAATTAAATATCTCGAAAACAAAGATCGATAGAGGAATGCAGTAAACGGTATGTTTATTGTGAAAGCTGTAAGAAGTTTATACAGCAGTTTGAAATAATAGTTACAAAAGCTGTTAACAGATGGCGCTGTATGCTGTACAGCTCATATCAGCAGACACAAGTGAAATAATCGTATGAAAACAATCTTTGCAACACAATCACATCACAATGTTTTCAAAATGTTCACCATTGGCACTACAGAGGTGGCGCAAACGAAGAATGAAATTCGCCATCACATTTCGTAGTGTCCCAACCGAAATGGATTCACATGCCACAGAGATCGCCGATTCAAGCTCGTCCAGCGTGGCGAAATGCTTCGGGTAGACCATGTCTTTCACTGTGCCCTACAAAAAAAAGTCACAGGGAGTCAAATCCGGCGAATATGGAGGCCAATCCATGCCTGCACCAGTAAATTTGGGATATTCCAAAGCAATGACTTGACTCCCGAAGTATTCCTCAAGAAAGCGAAACACTTGTTCAGTCCGATGCGGTCGGGCTCCATCTTGCAGAAACCATTCAGTACCTGGTCGATCCTCTAACGCTTGCTGTGTGGCGACAAATTGTTCCAAAATTGCAACGTAATGTGCACCAGTGACCGTTTCTCGAATGAAAAAAGGGCCAATAATGCCTCTGCTGCATACTGCAGCCCACACAGTAACTTTAGGAGAATACAGGGGTTTCGCTTCACACCAATATGGCTTTTCGGAACCCCAAAATCGCCAGTTCTGCTTATTCACGTATCCATTCAGGTGGAAGTGTGCTTCATCTGTAAACCAGATGGAGCCAACATCAAATCCTTCACTATCAATCATTGTGAGCATCTGATTAGCAAAGGCAACCCTTTGTTGCACAGCTTGTACGGGTATGGCCTGGTGCATTTGAATTTTGAATGGAAACATGTGTAGGCTCTTTCTCAGTATTTTCTGCGTGCCGGAGTGCGTCAAACCAGTCTCAGATGCAATTGTACGGACGGATGACATTGGATTTCGCTGAATAATTCCAGAAACTGTGGCGATATTTTCAGGCGTAACTGCGGTTTGCTTGGGGCCAACATGCCCCACTAGATTATCAGTTACGCTGCCTGTTCGTTGAAATTTTGCGAAGAGCGGACGAATGGTTTTCGCATCGAGTCCTTTTGGAACATTAAATCATGCTTGAAAACTTCGCCTTGTTGCCTTAGGACTGTCTTCTAACCTGTGGTACTCTAGCACCAGAAAAACGCATTGTTCAATGGAGTACATGGTTTTAATCTCTTTCTTCGGCACGCTAACCTCCTTTCACATTTCAATAATGGAACTGATCGCTCTGGGCTTCGGATCACTATTTATACTAGGCATTACGTATGGCGATTACAGCGCCATCTGTTAGCAGCTTTTGTACCTATTATTCCAAACTGCTGTATAAACTTCTTACAGCTTTCACAATAAACATACCATTTACTGCATTCCTCTATCGATCTTTGTTTTCGAGATATTTAATTTTGAAATCAGGGAGTCCTTTTCTGGACACCCTGTATATTGTCTTGCTTGTCTCATGTCTTTACTGGGTCTATGTGTCCCATATTTAATTTTATGTCACACAAAGCAGCAAGTTGTTAGCTGATAGGGAATAAAGAGTGGATATTTTCTGAAGAGTTTTTTTTTTTTAACAAAAAAGGAGGACAGGATTTCAAACTGGCTGACTGCAAGCAGGAGAGGCACCAAAGGTCATTTTAATTTCCATTGTCCTGAATATGGTTTGATGGCATCCATTACAAAATACAAAATATACATGTTTCAATTCCACAGAGCGAAGCACAGTGACGTGCGATAGAAGAATGCTGCCACCTGTTGAAAACCTTACCTTTGGACTAAAGATCACCATCATCCTCGACGTAGTTCCCATCCGCACGTACACACCGGTCCCAGCGCTCTGCCACTGGTCAAATGTTTTCTGGAAGTCCTGTTCTTTGAGGGTGTTTATCACCGCCAGCGATGCTTCTCGAATCCTCTCTGGAGTGTCGAACCGACAGCCTTTCAACTTGAGTTTCAGTTTTGGGAACAGCGCGAAGTCGCAAGGTGCCAAATCTGGCGAGTACTGTGGGTGGGGTATAACCTCTGTGTTGTTTTTTTTGCCAAAATGGTCCTGGTGGGCAAGGACGTGACAGGGTGCGGTATCGTGATGCAGCAGGCAGTTCCCTTGATGCCAAAGTCGGGGACGTCGTTGCAGCACATTTTCATGGAGGCATCGCAAAATGTCACAGTAGTATGCGGAATTTGCTGTTTGGCTGGGGGGGACGAATTCTTTGTGCACAAATTCCTTGGTATCAAAGAAAATGATAATCATGCTCTTCACCTTTCTCGCTTTTTTGGGTCTTGGAGAGCCCGGGCTCTTCCACTGGGACAATTGTTGCTTTGTCTCTGGGTCATAACCGTAAATCCAGCTCTCGTCGCCAATTATAACCTGTGACACGAAGGTTGGATCATCAGATGTGGTCTGATGAAGGTTCGTACACACTTCAACATGCTCTGCCTTCTGATCAGCAGTCAAGATCCTTGGCCAAAATTTTGCGGTGACACGATGCATGCCTAATTCATCAGTCAACATTCGTTGACATGTCCCATAACCAGTACCCACTTCATTCTCAAGGTCTCGAATGGTTCGATGTCGATCAGCACAAACCAGTTGTTGAAGTTTGGCAACAATGTCTGGTGTTGTGCGGCTAACGGGCCTTCCATTGTGAGCATCATCTTCGACATCTGTACGGCCGGTCCTGAACCGAGCGTGCCACACAAACACACGTGTATGGCTCGTGCCCTGTCCCCCAGACACTTGTTGAATCATTGCAAGGGGGTCTCCACAGCACTTTTCCCGAGATACGCACAGAATTTGATTCACAAGCACTGTTCTCTTCACGTATCCATCGTAAAATCGCCACACACCAAACACAGAGATTTACGGAAATCACTGTGGACACGCTAAAACATCCTCCCAGCTGAATGCCACTCTGCACACTGACTCATCAGATATGTAGTTCTCACCACCTAGCGGTGCAAAGATCTACTACTCCCTCTTTCCAGATGGCAGCACCAGTCCTGAAAATTTTGGATTCCACCTCTTATCTGATAAGTGTTGGCAACTGTAATGAGTGTGTGTAGTATGGTGTCACATTGGTGTTGGATGATTGTGGAAGAAGGAGGAGGGTGAAACCCTGTGCTGGCACATAGACTACTCCCCTCCAATAGCAACCCGGAGGCTGCCGAGTGTAACGTCCCCCTCCGACAGACAAATCGTCACCGACAGTGTCGTGCCCTCGGTTTGTGATACTCTGCAGTGAGGTTTGGAATTTAATCCAGGACACTGGTGCAAAGACTGGTCATTAGGAACTTTACACCACCATTCCTTATCTGCTTTGCCATAAAATAAAGGGAGTGCAGCCAACGGCCACACCCAACATATCTTAAATTTAGTGATATGATGGGAACTGGTGTATTCAATGAAGAAAGGCTGTTGGCATCTTGTAGAGCTCCTATCAATTTTTATACACATTTTATATGTGACTACTTGTAATAAACAACAATTATGTTTGAGAATGAAGTCTTTTGCAATGACACGGATGTATAAAATGTTCTCAGACTTCTTGCCATGTTAGTTCAGATTAAAACTTCAGGATTTCAACGATTACCTTAATTGCCGTTGTCACGAGCAACTGACTGTCGAAACTGCTGCTATGGTGACCTTATACAGCCCATAGTCAACCATGTGCTGTATAATGTCACCACAGCAGCAGTTTCGACAGTCAGTTGCTCCTGAGGAAGTCAGTGGAGGTAATTGTTGAAAGCTTGAGGTTTAACTTGAATTTATGCAGGAAAAGTCTGAGAATGTTTTATACAATAATTGTGACTGCTCACCATAGTCCGATGCTTGGACAACACGGTGGTTTGTCCCCATGCCCATCAACTACCACTTAGAAATGGCACAAGAGCCAAAATTAACCAGCAGTGGAAGATAAACAATAATTATGTTCGAAGACAAATACTTTATAATTTCAGAAATTTTGTAAGGCTGTGCCATGTGCCTAAAGGAGAGTAATCTTTTAAGACCTCTTTGTCACATATCGTACACTTATTTCTATTTAACTTCACTTTTATTGCAGGTGATTTTTAATGCCAACTTTACCTGACACTGTCTCTGCAAAGATGTCGGGCCCCTATTCTGACAACTTGCAGATAAATGAAATGAGGCACCTTTGAAATTTGAAGCAGTCCAATGACCCATCTAAAAATATTGTAGAATTCACAGTGTTAGCCATATTTTATTTTATTTGCTCAGATAATCTATTTCAGCTTTGCAGCGATCATCAGATCACAGTGGCTATGCCTCCCCTTCATCACTGTCTTATAATGTTAAAGACAAAAATACTTTTCTGTGCCAATTAAATCGAATGCGATCAAGGCTGTGAGTTTCCCAATAAATGTTGTTCTTCGGCTTCTGCCACTGTTGTAATGTAAATACTAAGCAAGCATCAGTAGAAAGACAGAGAATTTGGTACAGTTTTGAATGCAATGGCCTTTCCAAAAGTTTCTGTGTTAATTGTGTTGATTTATAACCTGTTTGTCCAGAAATAATGTATTGCTTTCTGCCCTGCAATTGTTTTCATTTTAAATTCACAAACTTCTGGTTTTCATTTAATTTACAGTCTACAATTTGGTTAGGAAAAATACTAAAAAAAAAAGTTAAAAGAAAAAGAAACTCACAAGTATGTTTGGATTACAGTTCATTTATACAATACACACTTTATGCTTCTCAGGTATGAATGACTTTGACTAACTGATAAACTGTGTATTTATCTTGTCCAAATATAATTATATATTTTGTTATTATTTTATGTTTCTACTAGAATATAAGTATAAATAATTAAATACATACTAGTATAAAATTAATTGTGTATGGGAAATCATGTGAAAAATTTTTTCACTCATGTGTAAACCAGAGTAAAACTTTAAATTATTGATTGGAATACTTGGAAAACAGTAATTGAAATATCATTAAAAGACTATGAGCGCATTACCACTGCATGAGAAATTGCTTGAAATAATATTTGTGCTTCAGAAGACATATGCACTGTATTTTTCACAGTAGGTTTTGGTTCTGCTATTACATGAAGTTAATCTAAACATTGGTGGGTAAGTTAGATTATCAATAACTGGGAAGCAATCATAACCATCTTATGTCTTGTCATAATGGACAGGGGCAGGAGGATTGCGATATTCAGATCCTTTTCGTGCCTCAACTTCAGTTTCATCCCCAGGTAATTTCTTCATGTGAATTGCCATTTTCAGTAAAAATTTCAAGTCCTTAATAGCTTTTTGAAAAGGAAACAAAGGAAAAGTTCGGAGTTGGCATTAAAATCCATGGAGAAGAAATAAAAACTTTGAGGTTCGCCAATGACATTGTAATTCTGTCAGAGACAGCAAAGGACTTAGAAGAGCAGTTGAACGGAATGGACAGTGCATCGCAAGGAGGGTATAAGATGAACATCAACAAAAGCAAAACGAGGATAATGGAATGTAGTCGAATTAAATCGGGTGATGCTGAGGGAATTAGATTAGGAAATGAGACACTTAAAGTAGTAAAGGAGTTTTGGTATTTGGTGAGCAAAATAACTGATGATGGTCGAAGTAGAGAGGATATAAAATGTAGACTGGAAATGGCAAGGAAAGCGGTGCTGAAGAAGAGATATTTGTTAACATCAAGTATTGATTTAAGTGTCTGGAAGTCGTTTTTGAAAGTATTTGTATGGAGTGTGGCCATGTATGGAAGTGAAACATGGACTATAAATAGTTTAGACAAGAAGAGAATAGAAGCTTTCGAAATGTGGTGCTACAGAAGAATGCTGAAGATTAGATGGGTAGATCACATAACTAATGAGGAGGTATTGAATAGGATTGGGGAGAAGAGAAGTTTGTGGCACAACTTGACCAGAAGAAGGGATCGGTTGGTAGGACATGTTCTGAGGCATCAAGGGATCACCAATTTAGTAATGGAGGGCAGCGTGGAGGGTAAAAATCGTAGAGGGAGACCAAGAGATGAATACACTAAGCAGATTCAGAAGGATGTAGGCTGCAGTAGGTACTGGGAGATGAAGAAGCTTGCACAGGATAGAGTAGCATGGAGAGCTGCATCAAACCAGTCTCAGGACTGAAGACCACAACAACAACGCAGCAATAGCTTTTTGTGGAGTTTTATTTCATTTTGTGGTTATCCTGTATTCAGTTCACCTGTTCACTGTAGCTAAGCCAAGGAAATGGAGAATGACCTTCAAAATCCATTTCTTTGTCCTAATCAAAATGTGATAACACTCCATGGCTGTCCAGATGTGCACAATGTTTTTAGCACTCAACCTTGTGTTCTGGGTGAGTCCCAGAGCATATAGACAGCATTACAAGCCAGTTGCTATCTTCCCATTGTACTAAAACTATCTTGTCATAAGTTCGAACACTCTGTACCGATTCTTGGATCATACCAATTATGTAAGTGAAACCAAAGAAATGCTTAAGCCCAATGTGATTTAAGTGATCTCCTTTATTGAGAAGGCTAAGGGTTCACTTTGAGTAACTCACTTGGTACTATTCATTGTTGTGAACATGCACCAAGATATTGGTTCACTGATGATGATTTTGGCACAGCAAGAAAAGTTTCTGATTCATTATTGCTTGACAGTGGTTGACAAATCACTGATAGAATTGAGTCAAAACAAGGCCCCAAGATTAGGCAATATTCCATTAGATCTGTTGATAGCCTTGGGAGAGCCAGCCATGACAAAACTCTTCCATCTGGTGAGCAAGTAGTATGAAACAGGCAAAATACCTCAGACTTCAAGAAGAATATAATAATTCCAATTCCAAAGAAATCAGGTACTGAAAGGTGCAAAAATTACTGTTCATCAGTTTAATAAGTCACGGCTACAAAATACCAACACAAATTCTTTACAGAAGAAAAACTGTTAGAAGTCGACCTCGGGGAAGATCTGTTTGGATTCCAGAGAAATGTAGGAACACGTGAGGCAATACTGACCCTACAAATATTCATAGAAGATAGGTTAAGGAAAGGCAAACATATGTTTATAGCATTTGGAGACTTAGAGGAAGCTTTTGACAGTGTTGACTGGAATACTCTCTTTCAAATTATAAAGTTGGTAGGGGTAAAATACAGAGAGTGAAAGGCTATTTACAATTTGTACAGAAACCAGATGGCAGTTATGAGAGCAAGGGGCTCAAAAGGGAAGCAGTGGTTGAGAAAAGAATGAGACGGGGTTTTAGCCTACACCCGATGTTATTCAACCTGTATATTAAGCAAGCAGTAAAGAAAACAAAAGAAAAATTTGGAGTGGGAATTAAAGTCCAGGGAGAAGAAATAAGAACTTTGAGGTTTGTGAATGGCATTGTAATTATCTCAGAGACAGCAAAGGACTTGGAAGAGCATTTGAACGGAATGGACAGTGTCTTGAAAGGAGGATATAAGATGAACATCAACAAAAGCAAAACGAGGATAATGGAATGTAGTCGAATTGAATCGGGTGATGCTGCGGGAATTGGGTTAGGAAATGAGACGCTTAAAGTAGTAAAGGAGTTTTGCTATTTGGGAAGCAAAATAACTGATGATGGTTGAAGTAGGGAGGATATAAAATGTAGACTGGCAATGGCAAGAAAAGCATTTCTGAAAAAGAGAAATTTGTTTACATTGAGTATAGATTTAAGTGTCAGGAAGTCCTTTCTGAAAGTACTTTTATGGAGAGAACCCATGCATGGAAGTGAAACATGGACTCTAAACAGTTTAGACAAGAATAAAATGTGGTGCTACAGAAGAATGTTGAAGATTAGATGGATAGATCATGTAACTAATGAGGATCTACTGAATAGAACTAGGGAGAAGAGAAATTTGTTGTACAACCTGACTAGAAGAAGTGATTGTTTGGTAGGACACATTCTGAGGCATCAAGCAATCACCAATTTATTACTGGAGAGAAGTAGTGTGTGTGTGTGTGTGTGTGTGTGTGTGTGTGTGTGTGTGTGTGTGTGTGTGTGTGTGGAGGGAGGGGGGGGGGGGTCAGTAAAAATCATAGAGGGAGACCAAGAGATGATTACATTAAGCAGATTCAGAAGGATGTAGGTTGGAGTAGTTGCTTGGAGATGAAGAGGCTTGCACAGGATAGAGTAGCATGGAGAGCTGCAACAATCCAATCTTTGGATTGAAGACCAAAACAGCAACAACAAGAACAACAACATTCTGCTTTTGAGAAAGTTTTCTGTGTCACTGCTTTCCTCTGAAGATGTTTCTTTTATATCACTCACCAGCAGTTGTAATGCATGTTCAGTGTTAGTGTTGTCATCTTCAGACAGTTCACTATAGCTTGACATTTGGCTTAAAATACTAAGTATTTCACTCTGGCAAAATATGTTTATAAATTGGCATTCGAGGAGCAAAAGCAATCATTGGTTTTGAAGTGAAAGTGTATTTTAATTGACATTTCTTATCTCAGAATTAATATGCACACAGTTCTGCAGTTGAACATGATAAAAAACAAAAACAAAAGACAAAAGCGATAGTTGGTATTTGTTCCACAATAAACACATACTTCAAAGAAATACAAAGAATGATGTACAGTTGTAGTTACTGCTTCTCTTCTGATAAGAAAACATTAATGTCATCATTCATTTAAACAATACAATGAAAAATAGCAAAATATCTTGCCTTGTCATGACAAGTCTTGCCAACCTACTGAACTTTGTTTTTAGAGCAGTTTGCTGCCAACAGTTGGAACCCGAAATGCAACCATTCTGACAAGGAGAGACTCATGTGACTGATGTGAATAGGTATGAACCACAGAAGTGAAAACAAAGAAAATAATTTTACAAACCGACCCACACGGATGTGACGGTAAGGGTTGAAAGGAACATACGAGGCTTGTGGCAGTTAATTGTTAGCAGGATTTTTTAAAGTTATCTGTTACTTCAAATCCCCTAAGATTCTCCTTTCTGGTCCGATTTGTGCAACACAGTGAAGCAATGTACAGTTTTAGGTCTTACAATATGTGTAACATTTGCCTGAATCTCATTGTTATTATGCCTAAACAGATGTTTTCTCCTTTCTGGCTTAAGTGATTACTGATCTTTTTCAGTGGATTGCTACAGCAATACTAATTCACTGTCATTCTAAAAATTATATCTTTCGCATTCCACTGAGGTGACAAAAGTCATTGGACAATGACACGCACATATACAAATCACGAAGCTACCGCATACACAAAATATAGAAGGGCAGTGCATTGACGGAGCTGTCATTTGTACTCAGGTAATTCACATGAAAAAGTTTCAGATGTGATCACGGGAATTAAGAGATTCAACAACCATATGGAGGGTGTTTCAACGGTACCAAATTTCAAGCATTACCTCTCACCACGAGCGCAGTGGCCAATGGCCTTCGTGTGACATCTGAGGGCAGTGGCATTTGCATAGAGTTATCAGTGCTCACAGGTAAGCAACACTGCATAAAGTAACCACATAAACCAATGTGGAAATTTGGTGTTAATGGGTTACGGCAAGTGCCTTTGCTAACGGCACGAAATCACCTGCAGTGCCTCTCCAGGGCTTGTGACTGTACCGATTGGACTCTAGATGCCTGGTCAGCTGAGTCCTCATGTCAGTTGGTAAGAGCTGATGGTAGGGTTCGAGTGTGGTGCAGACCTCATGAAGCCATGGACCCAAGTTGTCAGCAAGACACTGCACAAGCCGATGGTGGCTCTGGTTGCTGTGTAACATGGAATGGACTAGATCCTCTTTTCCCAATGAATGAATCGTTGACTGGAAATGCTTATGTTCTCCTACTTGGAGACCATTTGAAGCCATTTGTGGACTTCATTTTTAGGGATGACAATGCACCATGTCACTAGACCACAATTGTATGTGATTGGTCTGAAGAACATTCTGCACAGTTTGAGCGAATGATTTGCCCACCCAGGTCATCTGAATGAATTCCAGCAAGAATTTATGGGACATAATCGAGAGGTCAGTTTGTGCACAAGATCTTGCACTGGCAACGCTTTTGCAGTTATGGAAGCAGCATGACTCTGTATTTCTGCAGGGGTCTTCCAATGATTTGTCGAGTTGCTGCACTACATCAGGCAGAAGGAGCTCCAACAAGATATTAGGAGGTACATCGTGATTTTTGTCATCTTAGTGTAATGTACCATCTTTGGTCCTACTTTTATCAGTGCCACATAATTGTTAAAGGATAATTAAAATGTTACCTTTACTACTTGTATATATTAGTTATGGTCATTGTGTTGCAGCTTATGGAAATAAAACCGAAGAAAGAAAAAGAGGACATTGAAGAAATTACCCTTGATTCAGAAGAGGAAGAGGTAAGGTTTATTGAAGGATTAAAACTTTCACCTGTTGACTAACCCTGAGAAAATTGTGAAGTAGGTTAGTTTTTGAGGATATGAATATAATAGAGGGAAACATTCCACGCAGGAAAAATATATCTAAAAACAAAGATGATGTGACTTACCATACGAAAGCCCCGGCAGGTCGATAGACACACAAACAAACACAATCATACACACAAAATTCTAGCGTTCGCAACCAACGGTTGCTTCATCAGGAAAGAGGGAAGGAGAGGGAAAGACGAAAGGATGTGGGTTTTAAGTGAGAGGGTAAGGAGTCATTCCAATCCCGGGAGCGGAAAGACTTACCTTAGGTGGAAAAAAGGTATACACTCGCGCACACACACCCATATCCAACCACACATACACAGACACAAGCAGACATATATAAATGTCTGCTTGTGTCTGTGTATGTGTGGTTGGATATGGGTGTGTGTGTGAGTGTATACCCGTCCTTTTTTCCCCCTAAGGTAAGTCTTTCCACTCCCGGGATTGGAATGACTCC
This sequence comes from Schistocerca americana, assembly GCF_021461395.2. NCBI lineage: Eukaryota > Metazoa > Arthropoda > Insecta > Orthoptera > Acrididae > Schistocerca > Schistocerca americana. Next base: position 158,740,748 of record NC_060127.1, on the reverse strand, counting down.
TTACCCTCTCCCTTAAAACCCACATCCTTTCGTCTTTCCCTCTCCTTCCCTCTTTCCTGATGAGGCAACCGTTGGTTGCGAAAGCTAGAATTTTGTGTGTATGTTTGTGTTTGTTTGTGTGTCTATCGATCTGCCAGCGCTTTCGTTCGGTAAGTCCCTCATCTTTGTTTTTATATATATTTTTCCCACGTGGAAGTTTCCCTCCATATATATATATATATATATATATATATATATATATATATATATATATATATATATATATAGGGAAACATTCCACATAGGAAATATATATCTAAAAACAAAGATGATGTGACTTACCAAATGAATGTGCTGGCAGGTCGACAGACACACAAACAAACACAAACATACACACAAAATTCAAGCTTTCGCAACAAACTGTTGCCTCATCAGGAAAGAGGGAAGGAGAGGGAAAGACGAAAGGATGTGGGTTTTAAGGGAGAGGGTAAGGAGTCATTCCAATCCCGGGAGCGGAAAGACTTACCTTAGGGGGAAAAAGGACGGGTATACACTCGCACACACACACATATCCATCCACACATATACAGACACAAGCAGACATATTTAAAGACCATATAAATTAAACTATTTAACCATAAAATTAAAACCATTTAAATATGTCTGCTTGTGTCTGTATATGTGTGGATGGATATGTGTGTGTGTGTGTGTGTGTGTGTGTGTGTGTGTGTATACCCGTCCTTTTTCCCCCTAAGGTAAGTCTTTCCGCTCCTGGGATTGGAATGACTCCTTACCCTCTCCCTTAAAACCCACATCCTTTCGTCTTTCCCTCTCCTTCCCTCTTTCCTGATGAGGCAACAGTTTGTTGCGAAAGCTTGAATTTTGTGTGTATGTTTGTGTTTCTCCCACTAATTCCCAAAATGCGTCTCTATCCATGAAAAATCCATATCCCACTGCCAAGTCAAAACCACATGCATTGTGAGCTTTCCCTCCAAACACACAGGAGTTTTCATTTATAAAACTTTGTTTAGTTCTATACAATCGCTCCATCACATTTTTGCTCTTCTGTTTATTTCTTTTACCGTACATCCCTTCATTGTTTTCAAATGATCTTTCAAAAACTCATCAACAAGGCCTGTGATTTCACTTTCAGATTTTCTACGTCTATGTTTACATCTTTCTGTAAACCACTGTGAAGTGAAGGGGTGCCCCCTTGTACCATTTATTAGAGTATCTTCCCATTCCATTCACTTTTTGAGCATGGGAAGAATGATTGTTTAAGTGCCTGCTTGTGTGCTATAATTAATCTAATGTTGTTCTCAGGATCACTGTGTTAGTGATAATTACAGGATTGTAGTGTATTCCTAAAAACAGACAGACCAGTCTGTTCACCGTTCGCTGAATGTCCTCTCATTCCCAGAGCTTCTCCACCTCTGCTATTCAATGTGGCAATGCGTTGTCATCCATAAAAATGAATTCAAGCCAAATGCACCCCTGAAAAAGGGTGTGTGGGGAACGAGTACAGTGTCACAATAATGTTGACCACTGGGTGGACCACATTCAAAGATTTGGATGTCATTACACATGTAAGATGTTATTCCTCTCCACATCGTGAAACCTAAACAACCAAAACAATTGTGTTTGACACTGCTGGATGCACCCGCATTTGCTGAGAGGTGGGGACACACAATGCACCCGTGAGCATTGTCAGACATGATCGTTTTGATATTCGGGTGTTATGGTGTGGGTAGGCATAGTGTTGCTTGGGTGTACTGATGTCCAAATTTTTGAACACAGTGCACATAGTGGCCAACGTTATTGTTACATTGTCCTTCATGTGCATGTTTTCAGGGGTGCATTCGGCCCTCACTTCATTTTTATGGATGACAGTGTTTGACTGCATCAAAATGTCTTGGTGGAGGAGCTCTCGGAATGAGAGAATATTTGCCAAATGCACTGGCCTGCATATCCCCCCTGACTTAATTTCCATCGCACACATTTGAGGTATGCCGAAGAGATGTACTGCGGCACGTCCACGTGCACCGACTACTGTCAAGCAGCTGCCAACTGCACTGGTGGAAAAATGGAATGTCCTTCCACGAGGACTTCTTACCGACCTTGTGGCTAGCACTGAAATACGTTGCAGCGCATGCATTGCCGTTCGTAGTGATCACACATCCTACTAAGAACCGTGATTGTCTTTTGTAATGTCCAGGGGACTATGAAAATTGTAGCAACTTCAGTGTACTTATTGTCTTGCGTCTCATTGCATGTTTCTTTCAGTTAGGTTCTGTGCTATACTGTAGCAGTTCTTTCTATGTGTGGTCCAAGTTTCATTGAGCTATGTTACTTGGCAGTTGAGTGTTTGCACACCAGTGTTTAAAGGCCTTTACACAACTAGTTCCCCATGCCACTAACAGATGGCACTAATTGTCATGTTTACAAAATGTTTACGAATACATTGCGATTCTGCAAACTGAATTATCAAACCAGATTGACAAATAAAAGAAATGAAATTATGTTGTGCCTTTATTTCTTGAACGTATGTGTGTGTTTGTGTGTGTGTCTCAACTGTATGTTAATGTTGTCTTGAATTTACTGTGACATTGCAGCCTGCAGAGCAGACAGGAAATGGTCTGAGGAAGTTCTTTGCTAGATTCAAAGAGGCAAGGGAAAAGACAAGTGAATACTGTGAAAGTGTTGAGTAGCTCTTGACCCCACAATGGATGTCAAATGGCTGATTATTATTATTATTATTGGCGAATTCTCCCCAGAAATGGAAGATGTTAAGCAAATAACTCGATCAAATTTTCTTTTGAGTTCTTCTTATTCTTCCAGTAGACTTACATTCTTTCTGAACAGGCTTGTTTGTGCTCATCTGACCACTTTGGTCTGTACTGTTTTTCTTTTGGTTGCTCTGATACAACTTCCCATTCGTCTACTTTGTGTCTGAGGTGTGTCTTTCTAGAATGTCAGCTGGTCTTATGTCATCTTGGATATTCGGGAATCGCCGGAAAAGCATGAAGAATTACAGCTGGTCTTATGTTTGCATTATTTAAGTTCTCTCGAATTTCATCTAGCCAAGGTGTGGAATTCTTAAGTGAGGTTAAATAATCAATTATTCTCTTTGTCAACCGATTTTATGATAGTTGGCTGAGATGGCCAAAGATTTCATTCACCTTTTCCTAATATCAGTTTTGATGTTTGAAAATTTTGTTGTTTTAATTGATTGTAGCCTATATGACCGTATTGGGTGTATCTTCCTCCTAGAATTTTTGCGGTGATGTTTTTCCCTTCTTTTTTGATGTCTTCAAGTTGTTGTTTTCTGTTAAGAGTTAGTGTTTCACTTGTATAGAGGATTACTGGGTTTATGACAGTATTGTAGTGTTGAATTTTTGTACCTCTTGACACTGATTTTTTTGTTGTCGTGGTTTTGTGGTAACCTTGACCCTTTTTTAATTTTTTGGAGGCGATGTTGCTTTGAAATTTTTTCAATACCTATCGGTTCAATGAATTCTCCAAGGTATTTAAAATATGTGACCCTGTTTGTTTTACCATATTTTGTTTTCAAGTTCTCAGTTTCTGTTTTTGAACAAAATAATTCAGTTTCCTCAAATGAAATTTGTAAACCTACTTTTTCTGGACGTTCTTTGAGTATTTCCAGCTGTTTGACTGCAGTCTGCTCATCCTCTTTTAGTATCGTTAGGTCATCCGCAAATGCAAGCTATGGTATGTAGAGGTTGTTTTTGGCAACGCCCAGTCAGCTTGGCTTCCAAACTCCACATTCGTTGAGTTTTTTCTCTCATTCTTCCATAACTTTGTCTTGAACTATGTTGAACAGTATAGGAGAGAGTCTGCCACTTTGTCTCACACCTGTTTGTATGTCAAAGGGTTCTGAGATCTCTCCCATAAATTTTGCTTTAGATTTCATGCCAGATAGTGTTTGTTTTATGATTTCTCCTGTTTTGGGATCTAATATCCTCTCTTCTAAAATTTTGAATAGTGAGGGCCTGTCTGTTGAATCGTATACTTTTTTGTGATCTACATATGTGCATACTACAGATTTTGTTATTATTATTGTGAAATAGCCTCACAATTAAAAATTGCACATTAATCAATGGCTACATTCAGTCTGATTGTATTTCATGTTTATTTATAGAGTATAATTCAGTCAGAATGAAAAACTTGTTGAAAACTAAGAAATTGTGAGACAAAATTGCTGACTAGTACTTACCTTCACTAGAAGAATCAGAACTGCCAATAGAATAATATAAAAGTACGTACTCTATAATAGCTTTGTGAACTAATAGTTCCATCTTCCAGAAGGACAGAGGAATTATTATTATTATTATTATTATTATTATTATTATTATTATTTCACTGGGGCCATCTAGTTCCACATTAAGTATCATTATATTTGGCATTGAACTTTGCTTTCTTTGAAGTCCAGGTTTCTTTTATTATTTGTGCATATGCTCATATGTCCATGGGACACTACATCTTCTTTTTGGTTGCTCAGCTTAGTGTAGCCCATATGCCACTATCTTCTTATGGAAGAGATCTGTATTGCAGACATCTTTGAGTTTGATTTTATGAGTCGGAGGTCTCATTTGGTATTTCTTAGCTAAGACATTGTGGTTTTGGGATTTGAGTCAAAAAAGTGAAATGTGTTCTTGCTCAGCCTGTTCCCATCCATTGGTTTGAAACAGCTGTAATATCATGTAAGTCTTTTACCTATTGCATCTGTAATTTTTCTATTGTAGTGGGTCGGGTGTGCAGTGACTGCTGTGTGTGGCCCATCCTTATAATGGTCAGGATGGCAGTGGCCCCTTATCCGGGCATTATGGGCATGATGGGTCGACAGTGGCTGTGGGAGTCCTTTGTGAGGGGAAGATCAGTACAGTGAGACAGTTGGCATGCATGTAAACTTTTTATTACACCAACAAGTTAGAGATGTGTGCCCTCACCCTGTGGCGTGGCCAGGGGTCAATCTCTGGGCTGATGGTGAACAGATTCTGCATCTTCTGTGTAGTGGCTTGGTGGTGCTGATGCAACAAATGTTGAGTCTTCAGCTGGTGGTCACAGTTCTCGCAGTGGCGACTGGCACTGGTTGGTGAAGCCTCCAGTTTGGTAGCATTGTGTATAAGTGATGGGCTGATGATGATGGCTGTCCTACAAACACTGGAACAGTCTGGCAGCATGGCGGCCACTGGTTATGGCCACCAGCTCAATTTTCTGCCTGGTGGTGCAAACACTGTGAATAGATAATTCCACAGTGACTGTTTGGGTGCCTGACAGCAAATGAATGCACCTCTGGTTAGCGAATTGCTGCATCACTGGCTCATTATGAGAGCCTGGCTCATTATGAAAGCCTTGCCGTATGTTTACGTATCATGTGTTGTGTTCCGTGTGTTGGTGGTGTCATTAACTGCGTATGTTGTACCACAGCACTATTGTGCCATAGACCACCCTTTTTTTGGGGTAGATGCTAGTGTCATATTTGGAGTCCTTATTTGCCCTAATGAATCTGCACTCCCTTTACTCCATTTTTTTGAGGACAACTTTGATTGCATTCAGGGATAGGATTTTGGCTGCATACATAACTACTGACTTCGGAACCATATCGTAAAGATGTATCTTAGTGTGTTGTGAAAGGCATTTTGTGTCGCAGATTTTGTGTGATATTTGGTAGGCTATTTCACTTTATGTATTTGTTCCTTAAATGCTTCCTTGTCTGATTCACTTTTCTTAATAATATCACACAGTTACTTAAATTTTCCTAATTTGTTGATGTGTCTACATTTCGTCTGGAGTTTTGGAGTTTGGGGCGTCTTTGATTTTAGTCATTATTTATGTTTTTCTTCAAATGGTATATGCACGCCAGTTTGTTCAGCGGTTTCCTGGAAAAGTTTTATTTGAATAGTGGCAGTTACTACTTCATTTTAAAGAATGGGAATACCATCAGCAAAAGCTAGACAGTCTACCATGATTCTCTTGGATTTAGTTCCAATTCTCGTCGGGCTGTAGACAGGTACTATCAATCTTGTTCGCCAGATACAGATGATTTTTTTTTTAAGGACACATTCAAAAACATCGTAGATTGTCCTTTGCCTTCTCCTTAACTCTTATTTTGATCTCAAAGGAATTTGAGAGGCACCACAGGAACTTTTTCGTAGAGTTTGTATCCATTAAGGTGGCTCTAATTAATGCTAATTATTTAAGGTCATTGCAGAATTCATTAAAGATGTTTAACAGAACTTCATGACCTATTGAGTCTTAGGCTTTCTTGAAATCTGCAAGAACTGATGTACTCTTTAGACTTGATGATACTTTTGAGGTTATGGATCTGTTGTCTTTGCTGGGTGTTATTATCCTTTTTTTTAATTTTAATTTTTATTTTTATTTTTACAATCATATTGACCGACTAGGTTCACGTTAACAACTTCAGTTCCTCTTCTTCCCTTGTTGTTGTTTCCTATTTTCCCATTATTCCTCGATTTTCTCCCCATGAAGTCTTTTCCTTTTTTTCTGTCCCAATTTTTTATTTCTTCTGCTTTGAAAGCCTTCCAAATTTAGTATTTTCTTTTTAAAATGGATTCTTTATGATATTTTCGATTCTTTGATGTTTTTTTTTCTAGATCTTTCCTTACTTCTGTAATCCATGCTATTGTCGATTTCTTCTTTCAGAAATATAGGAGTATTTGTTTTGTTTGTCTATTTCCATCCATTCAGTAGAAGTGTCCGAAAAAGGTTAATCTTTGTTTGGCCATCAGGATCATCACTGATGCCATTCAAGAGCTCCTGAGTGATGCTCACGTGATGGCTCTTCTGATCAAAATTGAGAAGTTTTGGAACAAACTTTGTTGACCCAAGTCTCATGCCCAAAACATTCAAAAAAATTGCATGACATGAGCCGACTGGTATGCCAACATCCTCAGCAACTTCTCTTGTGGTAATTCGAATATTTTCGAAAGCTATTTTCTTCACAGCTTCGGCGTTATCATCAGTTGTTGATGTGCTGGGGTGTCCAGAGGAGCGAGGTTTGTCATTGGCGTCTTCTCGGCCATCTTAGAAGAGCTTGCACCACTTGTAAACATTTTTTATATTTAGAGTAGACTCACCGTATATGCAACTGTCAACATTTCAAGTGATTTAGAGCACTTGATTTCATTTTTCACATAAAATTTGATGCAAATTCTTTGCTCCATTATTTATAATAATCGAAAATCGCCGAGCACACTAAAACACATCTAATCTTTCCACCTGTCAAAAACAGTTGCAGTATGCTGCACACTTAAAACTGTGAACATATGTTCAGGACATGTGTACCAACAGAACAAAAAAAAAAGATCTATAATAAAATGTACTTTGCCCACGCAATTTGAAAAGTCACCTTTCTATTTGAACAGCCCTTGTATACATGTGTTGTGATGTTGTCAGGGCACAATTTGTTCATAATACTGCATTTAATTTCCTCATACTGGCCGTTTACGCAGTATATCACTTATGGGTATAGATGTTGTATGAGTATATAGTATTTATTTCAACTATGTATGCCACATTATGCAGATATGGCTGCATAACTTACTAAGCCACTGATTGATATACTAGTTGATAATAAGCAAATGAGTAGTTTAATACCCATTATTAATGTATGTATTTTTATACTTAGAGTACATGTCCTTATATGCTAGTCACACTCCATAGATGTTTAATGTTCACTTGTTAGGATAATGTAACATAGGGTTTGTCTGATCTTTGTATATTTCTTGGAACTTTACCTTTGTTCGCTTCTGATTACTGTTACAGAAGCACTTTTGTTCTACTGATAGTGCATAATGCATGTAAATCGGTTGTATTACTAAAGGAAAAACATTAATGTAATGTTTTCTTAAACAAGACTAGAGTCTCACTTCATTATGTAATGATGCAGTATGTAAAAAATGACATAGGAAGTTGTTACTTATAATGTTTATCTCCTTTGTAATTGCATATTATCATTTTCTATTTTGGTAATAAGATCTTGTTATTGGATACCACTATGATCAGGCTAGGAATTATTTGGACACCGATACACAATGATGTTTTGGATGCTATTTTTGTTGTTACCTATAACTGCTCCCAACCTCTGACATTATAATAGAGTAATTGCTATGTGATGATAGATGTTCCTTTGCATTTGATACTCTTTGATTATACTATATTTGGTGTTATACTGACAATTTATATGTTTCTTATCTGCTATTAATGACAATATCTGTATGAATTCCATTGAAGTCTGTGTTATTGTTTGTATGCTCTCCATCGTGACATTTATTTATATTGAACATAAGATAACACACCATATGATATTAACTACATTGCAAATTTTCTCTGGATAGCTTTGCAAGAACTGTAGGTGATTCTCTCTTCATACAGACAATATTTATACTTTCCATTTGACTGCGTATACTACAAAAATTTATGTTTTTACTTCTAGTCCTCCAGTAATAACACTTGTAACAAGTGAAATGGGTTGAGAAATAAAGTTGCATGTGTACAGCTGAAGCCTTAAGATGCTTTACATAAAAAACAAAAACTAAATTGGGTGTAGTGGTTTTTGTAACTGCTTTATTGAACAAAGTGTTGGGTTGGGCTAAAACTTCAGTATATGGAAGAAAAGTTGGCGGTGATAAATGAGCTGTTGTGGTGCCCCTTGTGCATAACACTGAACACGTTGACAGGACAATATCGCATAAAGAATAGATGTAGCAGTAATTTGTGATCACTTAAATAATGCTGTTTCTTTGGCGGCTCACCAGAGTGCACGAGGGAGCTGGCCTAGGTGCCCTCTGTAAGTGGGCCTGAGAACTGTATGTACGTGCACTCTATGAAATTGCATACACCATGATTGAAGGTACATCATTGTCATTTCTCATAGAGGCAGGCAAAGGCCAACAATTTTGTCGCATAATTTTGTAGTTTCTTGAGAGAGTTTTCCCTTTGATACAGTTGAGAAACTTATTGATACATCTCAATGCTCCCACGTGTCATCTCCACGATTCTCCAGCTGATTCCTGCTCACTTCATTGACAGTCAGGAAGTGGAAACTGTAAAGTAGTACACCAGTGCAACCTCTGTTTACGACTTCACTTCTGCTGTAGTTAGTCAGTCATTTGCATGTGCCATGGATCATAATTGCAACCTCTTACTGTGATGTGGAATGAGTCAATTTTACAATTCATTTCAGAGTTTAAACTGGATTTGCTCCGCTGTGAGTCACCATTTAACATTTCCGTTTCATTGCATATTCAAATTGGCTGCATTCTAAATGGGTGTTTGTGCATGGGGCAACAACACCCAATTTTGGAGATAAACAAAGTTACAAAAAATTATTAAAAAAAAGAACAGGTGAAATATTTTTAAACATTTTTCTTGTGATCTTTGACCAATCCTGCATATGAAAATCATTATTAATGGTCAACATATTAAAAACAAAGATTCCATGACTTACCAAATGGGAAAGCGCTGGTAGATAGGCAAAAAAAAAAAAAAAAAAAAAAAAAAAAAAAAAAAAAAAAAATAAATAAATAAATTTCAAGCATTCGCGACGAACAGTTGCTTTGTCAGGAAAAAGGGAAGGAGAGGGAAAGATGAAAGGATGTGGGTTTTAACGGAGAGGGTAAGGAGTCATTCCAATCCCGGGAGCGGAAAGACTTACCTTAGGGGGGAAAAAAGGACAGGTATACACTCACACACACACACACATATCCATCCACACGTATACAGACAGGATATGTGTGTGTGCGCGCGAGTGTATACCTGTCCTTTTTTCCCCCTAAGGTAAGTCTTTCCGCTCCCGGGATTAGAATGACTCCTTACCCTCTCCGTTAAAACCCACATCCTTTCATCTTTCCCTCTCCTTCCCTCTTTCCTGATGAAGCAACCATTGGTTGCGAAAGCTTGAAATTTTGTCTGTGTGGTTTTGGTAAGCCATGGAATCTTTGTTTTTAATATATTTTTCCCATGTGGAATGTTTCTTTCTATTTTATTTATATCATTATTAATGGTCATTTATTTTAAGGAGTTAAGTCTCTCTCTCTCTCTCTCTCTCTCTCTCTCTCTCTCTCCCCCCCCCCCCCCCCCCCTCCCTTCTCCCCTCATTCTTTTTAACAGTGATTTATACCTTTTGTATGAATTGCATTATATATGCATGATTAGTAATGTTCCCACTGTGCACTGTACAGGTAGGAGATGCGAATGCTTGAGTGTGATGTAAGTTGTCTACTTGCAGTTTTATGGCATGTTGATTCTTTCTCTGGGGCAGTAGCAATGCTATAAATGAGACAGTTCAGCACCAAAGGAATTGGTGCTATTTTACTATTCAAAATAACGAAGTTCTGGTAGAATTTGATTCCTATTCTCAAATACTACTTCACATGGCCACACTGTTCACATACCAATATTATATACACATTAGGATCTCTCTCACAGTCATATCCCATATATCTAGCTACTGATTTCTCATGACCATAAATGATAGTTTATCTGTAGCAATAACCAATCAACTCAGCTACAGGTACCATGATGATCAGCTCATGATCAGACACATTGCACAACACTATAATTCCATGTAGCACAGTCTGGCACACGTGATAAGTCAATGCAGTGTGGTATGCATGAATATAAATAACTTTGTGCCTAAATGTTTCAAAACAGATGTGGAAGTGCATCACACTTTCCTGTTGCATCCATACATGCTTTGACAATTAATTACTCATTACTGCCATAATAGAGCTTTCCTCATAACACTGTGCTCCATGCTCCGCTGAGGATGCCATCTCCTACAAGACTGTCTTAAGTATTAGGTTGATGCTTAAGATCATAGTGTTTTTGTTTTGTGTATTGGTGTTCTGGTTGCTATGGGTTTATTTATTGATTGTCATTTTTTATTCATTGTTCACTCACTATTTGAGATTACAGATTGTCATTTTATCATTAGCAGATAGTGAGTGGAGCTGTGGTTGCTAGAACATGGAGTGGCAAGTAGAGAAATCGGAACATTTCTGACGTATTCTTCTGTTTGAGTTCAGCAGAGGGGTGACAGCAGCAGAGGCAGTCAGGAACATTTGCACCATGTATGGGGATAATGGCATTGGACAGAGCACAACAAGAAAATGGTTTTCTCATTTAAAAGAGGAAAGTTTTGATATTAGTGGCTCTCCACATTCACGAGGACTTTCAGGGTTTGATGAAGACTGTTTAAACATATTAATCCACAATGATCCACGTCAGTGAACTTGAAACTGGAAAATAACTGATAAACTGCGACCATTCCACCACCGTGCGGAATTTACATGCAGTGGGAAAGGTTCAAAGATCAGGTGTAGCCAAAATAAATAAAATAAAAGAAAAACAGTGTGCATCTCTGGTAGCTCATCATCAATTGGGTCGTGAACAACACTGGCAATTCCTATCCTGTCTCATTACTGGTGGCAAGAAATGGTTTCTTTAAGCCAACATAAGGAAGGATGGTTGAGACTGAACAAAGCAGCAACTTCCTGGTGTCTGATAATGTATTCGGCAAAAATTCTGCTAAGATTAATGAACAGAGGATTTATGTCTAAAGTTGAGTATTGGTTGAAGAACAGTTTTTCCTGAGAAAATATGCAATTCGTCTGTTACGAATAATTGATAAAAGATACCTAGAAGAAGGTAGGGAAGTTTATGTCTTTTTTGTTGACTTGGAAAAAGCTGCTGATAGAACCGGTGGAATAATCATAGGTATCCTGAAGCACATTGGTATTAATTGGAAAGAAAGGAAAATAATAAGCAATCTATATATGACACAAGCAAGAGTGAGCGTAGACGATGAGTGTCTGAAGGAATTAAAAATGGGAGAGGGGTTGGATGAGGCACTTGTCTTTCACCTGTTTAATGTCTATTTACATGATCTGGCTTACAGCAGCTTCCAAGCAGTCAAGTGACAGGAGGAGGAAAGGTGTAAGGCTTGCTGATGACGTGGAATTACATATAAAAATGAGAAGGTAATTAAAACTGTCCTTAAAGGAACTGCACATTAGCTGTGAATTATATGGAATGAAGATAAACGTGAAGTCTACTAAGACAGTGGTTTTCACAAGGCAATTAAGGAAATGAAATGTGATAATTTATGATGATTTATTGAAACAAGTTGATAACTTTGGGTACCTAGGATGCAAAATACCCAATAACATAATGTATAATCAAGAAATTAAAATGAGGATAGCCGTTGCAAAAGAAATGATTTCTAAAAGGAATAATATTTTCTGTGGCTCAGTAAAAGAAGGATTAAGAAAAGGGTTAGTGAAATGTTGTGTATTGAGTGTTGTCCTGTGTGGTGCCTAAACATGGACACCATAGTGAAGAGGAGAGAAATGCTTGTAGACTGGTGATAAGTGGATCTGGGGAAGATTGGAAAGGATGAAGTTGAGGGAGAAAATAAAGAATGAGGTTGTATTACACAGGTTGGAAGAGAAGGGTTAAAGATGGGAAACAATGAAGAGAAGGAAAATAAGTAGGTTGAAAAACCAGGGAAGTAGAGACTGCAGAATAAAGGATCCTTGACAGGGACTGGTGAATGGAAACAAGGACAAAAGAGCAAGAAGAAGGTACCAGCTAAGTGACAAGATCGAGATAAGTAAATTATATACGGCTGCAGAAAGAATGGAAAACCAGAAAGACTGCAGAATATTGAAGTTACTCTCAGATTTTCATGATGTGATTCATTAATAGTGTGCTTCCCGGTATTCAGCTAAATAGGCAAAAAATGTCATCACATCACATCATTCCATCCTAGATTTTCCATTGTTTGATCATCACAATACTAAAACATATAAAAAAATGTTTTCTTTGTTGTGGTATAACAACTGGACTCTCATGACATTGATGTTGAAAGACATAAAGTTGATTATTTTTTGAACTGACCTTCTGAACTCACACTGCCTCTTACCCAGAAATGATCAGCTGTTCAGTAGTAATTTAAGAATTGCATTTTGACCTATTATTAATTATTTTTATTTTGCAGATTGAAGAGGCAAAAATGAAGCCAGGAGAAGTGTTTAACGTGGAAGCTGATACTCCATTTCAACAAAGAAATGAGGTAACTAAATGTGCTTGATGCAACATTCTATGTTGTATAATACCGGAAGTCTTTATCAACCAAAACTAATTTTGGAATGCATACATATTTTATGTGATTTTGTTCACCATATTTGATGTAGATGGTGCTGATGGTGTATTAGAATTCATTAGGTGTGAAATATATAGTTCTGTTAGTCACATTGAGGTGCCCCTTGTTGTAGTCCATCCAGTTGTACTTCACAGTTATTAAGGAATTTCATAAGACAGCTCAAATTCAGTTAAATCCTTCTGAGCAGTTATACATAATGTTAGCTTTCTGCTGCCGTAGAGCCTCATCTCCTGGTGGAGAACTGTTCGGTATGTTGTAGTATCCTAGAACATATTTTTAACTCAAACATTATGACATTCCTAGACCAAAACAAGCTTCAAAAAGTATCTGCATGGATTCCACTTGTGTGAAATGCAATGTGCTTTATACAAGGTTTCCAAATGGCATTTGGCACTGAGCCACATCATAGACTGCCACTCTAAATACTCTCATGTAGAGTAACTTCACAGATATGTGATTGACTTGAGGATATTTGACCATTTTCTTCAGGGTTTTTGTTTTCTTTCGTATTTTTAGTTCTGTAGGAGCAAATCTCATGGTTATGGAGTGAGTCAATATGTGGAATTAACATCAGAAAAGTTAATAATGAGTAAAATAAAATTTACATTAATCGTATGCATACAAGAAGCTGCTTGAGTATATATTAGGAAAATCAACAATACAACACAGGAATTAGCTTAATTTTTTTCCCAGGAGCACCTCTGACAGGATAGGAAGAGTGAGCCATTCCAAAAATCTTCAATTTAGGCTTGAAATAACAAGGATTACTCCTTCTTTTTTTTAATTTTTGCAGTAGCTTATTGAAAACTGATCCAGCAGAACTGTATACCTTTCTGAAAAAGTCAAGGAGACATGATCCAAATGCAGGTTGTATTTCTGGCTAGTTTTAACTGAGTTAAAGCTGCTCGTTCTTGAGAGTAAGCTCATATTATTAACAACAAATGAGATTAAAGAAAATTCCTGGACTCTAGAGGTTCACAATCTTACATCGCATATTTCTCAAATTGCCCGGTTCCAAATCAAAAATGGGAAGACTTCCCCAGAATATGCTGTCATATGTCATAAGTGAATGAGACTAATTTTCATGTTGTACCAACACTTATTACAGATACTATTCTAATGGTAAATATAACAGAGTACAGTTTTTGAACAAGATACTGACACGAACTTTCCATGACAGCATACCATCTGTCTAAAGACCTAGGAATTTGGATTGTTCAGACTCACCAATCATATGCCCATTCATGTAATCAAAATATCAAAGCGACATTTTAAGTAATAGAACCCAGTATGCTGTACTGGACAGTGAAAGTAACACTGGATGTGGCCCAAGGAAGTGTAACGGGACCTCTATTTTTTTTTTTTTTTTTTTTTTCCAGTAGGCACCAATGATTTATCAGATGGGATCAGCAGCACAACCTGTTCACTGATGGTGAAGATGGCTGCAGGAAAATATTTTCGTTGGATGCTCATAGGAAAATGCAGAGAACGGACAAAATTTCCTCTTGATGTAATGAATGGCAGCTCATTTTTAATTTCAATAAATGCAAGATAATGCATGCATCAAAGAGAAATAAAGCAATAGTTCCCAATTACAAGATTACTGATGAACATCTTGAACACAAGTATTGTACAAGTACTTAAAGCTAAAAAGTGATATGATATGACACAGTCATGTAAAATCAGTGTTAAGGAAAGTGAATGGAAGACTTAGATATGTTGGTAGGCCTCAAGTCAAGGCTGTGACCAATGCTAGGCTATTGTGTATGCGGCACTTGTCTAGTAGTCATGACAGTAGACATTGATTGTATTCAAAGATGTGCTGCTATACTAGTGACAGTTCTTTAGGCTGGATGACAATGTGTGATGGCATCAAACAGTGATGGCATCGAAGAGCACTGGTGGAGGAGGTTTTTGAATTAGAGGCCATTCAGTGAATGGACTGGCCTGCCCATTCCCCCGAATTAGAACCTGTCGAGCATGTGTGGCATGAATTGGGAAGATGTACTACACAGCAGCCCACCTGCACAATGGCCATCCAGCAGTTGTCAACCAAATTGGTGGAAGAATGAAATGCCCTGCCACAAGAACTCCTTACCAGCCATGTAGGAGCATGGAAGCACATTACAGAGCATACATTGCCATCCGTCATGATCACACACCCTACTAAGAAACATGCCCCAGATTTTGTAAAGTTAAGGGAACCATCATGAATTTCAATGTTTTGATAGAGGTGTCATTTATGTTTGTGTCATTACACATTTCTTTCTGTACGATATTGTTGCAGTTCTTTTTTGTATGATCCAAATTTAGTTGAGCTATGTTACTTGGCAGTGGCACATCATATAGAAGTTACTTTTGTCCTTAAGTTTTGCACACCATTGTAAATCGAGTGTCAGATTCCAAACACACTGACCTCTATCTCAACACTTTTGATTCTTTACCATCCATTGCAAAGGAACTCCGTGCAGAAGACTGTGGGCCATAGAACTTGAACAATGTTGGACAAGGAGAGCCTCACTGAAGAATTACATCCTCTAACAATAGGATACCAAAAGAACTGTATCCAGACAGTCAAACTGAATGGGCATTACAGTCAAAGAGATTGAGACTGAGAAAGGAGGGGGGAGGCAGCTAATCACTTACTTATCTTAGGTTGGCCCAATCTGTGCAAAGATTCAGAATCGCCATCAGAAATGTAATGTCCATCGTAATGGTGTAATGAATGTCAACTTGAAGCTTCCTGGCAGATTAAAACTGTGTGCCGGACTGAGACTCGAACTCGGGACCTTTGCCTTTCGCGGGCAAGAGCACACTCCGCTGCAGAGTGAAAATCTCATTGTGGAAACATCCCCCAGGCTGTGGCTAAGCCATGTCTCCGCAATATCCTTTCTTTCAGGAGTGCTAGTTCTGCATGGTTCGCAGGAGAGCTTCTGTTAAGTTTGGAAGGTAGGAGATGAGGTACTGGCAGAAGTAAAGCTGTGAGGATGGGGCGTGAGTCATGCTTGGGTAGCTCAGTTGGTAGAGCACTTGCCAGTGAAAGGCAAAGGTCCCGAGTTCGAGTCTCAGTCCGGCACACAGTTTTAATCTGCCAGGAAGTTTCATATCAGCGCACACTCCGCCGCAGAGTGAAAATCTCATTCTGGAATGTCAACTTGCTTTAAATGTGGAAAAAATGTAAGTCAATGCAGATTAATCGTTTCTTCTTTACACGATCAGGCCCAAAGGACCACGTTGTACTTTGAGAGATTGCCTCCACTTCAGCTGTTTTCAGCTCCTTTCTGCCATTCTTACAGCAATCCCTCTCTCTGAAGGTCTTTGGATACGCAGTCACTCCATCGAGTTGTAGGTCTTCCTACGGCCTTCTGCCAGTTGTGGTGGTGTTGAGTTCAGTTTTCGGCCATCGGTTGTCCTGCATTTGATCAACATGCCCTGCCCATTGGAGTCGTCATGTCTTCATTACAGCCACAATGTTTGGCTCTTTGTAAATATCATACAACTCTGTATTGTGACGAATCCTCCATTTTCCAATCTCATTATTGTAAACTGGTCCAAAAACCTTCCTAAGGACTTTCCTTTCAAATATCATCAGTCTGTTCAGATCTTGCTTGGTTGTTCTGCAGGTGGCACATCTATATAGTACTACTTGCTGTAGGAGTGTTTTGTAGATTTTTATTTTGAAATGTCTTGACAAACTTCTGGTTTTGAGGAGAGCATTAAGGCCATGGTAACAGTGATTACCTGCCTGTAGTTTTGCCTGTATATCCATTTTACTCGATGGTTCGTCTCTGAATACTGTGCCCAGATATTTGAACTACCTGACTTGATGATAATAACCTTCCGTTCTCTGTAAGGATGGAAGTTGTTCTTGAGTTTCATTATGTCTACAGTGTAGAACCATGTATTCTGTCTTGTCACGATTGATTTGAAGCCCAATTTTCCTCGCTGTTGTTGCAGATTAATAGGAAAAACAATCCTGTCCTATAATATTCAAATACAGTATTAGTGGTGTGCTGCTTGACATAGCCACCTCAGTTAAATAGTTTGGTTTAATGTTGCAAAGTGACATGAAATTGTATAAGCTCGAATACTGCTTGACCGTTTGGGATCTATGCAAGTTTAGATTAAAGAAAGACATCAAAGCAATTAAGAGAGTGCTGCTATATTTGTTGCCAGCAGGTCTCATCAACACACATGTATTATGGAAATGGTCTGTGAAATCAAATGGGAATCCCTGGAGGGAAGGGGATCTTTTTCTGGGCATCACTATTGAGAACTTTCTTCGTGGCCAGGCCTGCAGTGTAGAATGTGTCAGAATATGTCATAAATGTCATAATATGAATGGTCTATATGGAAATTATCTTATTTCTTGTACTGTGATTGTTAATTGCTAAATTCACTTGTGTTATTACATATACACCTACATACATACTCTGCAAGCCACCGTATGGTACACAGCAGTGTGTTCCTTGCCGCTAATCATTCCTGTACCAATTACAAATGGAGTGAGGGAAAAATGACTGTATGATTCCATATGAACCCTGATTTCTCTTATTTTGTCATTGTGGTCCTTATGCAAGATGTATTGTTCTGGTAGTAGGATTGTCTGGCAGTCTGTTGCGAAAGCCAGTTCCCTAAACTTTCTTAATTGTGTTATAAATTTATTTTTGGATGCAAGTTGTTGAGTACTTGATGAATTGTTAGAATGTCTTCCTTGTTTCCGTCTGTTAGTACCAAAGTGCCATATACACTAGACTCTCACTAATCAGGCCCTCAGTAATCCGGTGCACATCCAAAAACACACGCACAGTGAATTATCGTGTGCATCAATAAACAATGCTTTATATACTGTATTTGAAATTGTAGCTTTCTTTACAGTTCTGAATCATGTCTTTTAAAAGGAAACACGTTACACTAGACCTCAAGCAGTAACTCAAAATTTTAGATAAGTTAAATCGAGGTTCTTTGCACAAAGCCATTGCTGCTGAGTTCAGTTTTGGACGAGCAACTATTTATGACATCAAAAAGAAAGACGATGTTATTTGGCAGTACCCAACACAAATGGATAGTGAGTTGGGAAAACGGAAGGTTATGCGAAAGAGTAAGAATGATGAACTGGACGTAGCTGTTTATAGATGGTTCATACAACAATGCAGTAAAGGAATTCCAGTCAGTGACCCGATTATAAAGGAAAAAGCAGCTGCATTTAACAAACAACTTGGCGATAGTAACTCGTTTGCAGTGTGCGAAGGTTGGCTATCAAGTTGGAAAATACGACGTGGCATTCGGTAGCTGACAGTCACTGGGGAAAGTCGCTCAGCTAACGATAAGGATGCTGATGAGTTTGTAAGCAAGATACGGAAGATAATAGACTTATGACCACAGCAGTTGAGTCCCATAGTGCTCAGAGCCATTTTTTGAACAGAAGATAATAGAGGAAGAAGATTAATTGCTGATGCCTTGTATAAAGTTGATGAAACAGGACTCTTTTTACTAGATGCTTCTTTCAAAAACATTAGCTGCGAAGAATGAGAAGGAATCTCATGGCTACAAGCAACAGAAAGAGCGCATAACTTTAATGGCGTGTTGTAATGCAAATGGGGGTCATAAACTACTGCTTATGGTGATTGGAAAATCCCAACATCCACGTTGTTTTCAACACACTGACATAAATACTCTACCAGTGCAGTGTTGCAATCAGAAGAAAGCGTGGAGGGACATACAAATATTCTCTCAGTGGTTCCATGAAACGTTTGTACCAGCAGTGAGAAAAGAGCTACAGAAGAAAAAGCTTCTGCTGAAAGCTATCCTTATATGCAAGCACTCTTTCTCCCACACAATGTGACAGCCCTAATTCAGCTCACGGGCCAGGGAATTTGGGAATCAATTAAACGCCATTATCGACATTCACTTCTCGTCTCCTTGCTGAACGAAAGTAATAGCAACTCTATCGAGACTATGCTGAAGGAGTGGAAAGAAATTAACATACGTGATGTTGTTTTCCAAGCAGCCGAAGTATGGGGTAAAGTGGAGAGTGCTACCATAATGAAGAGCTGGAGGAAATTGTGGCCATCCATTGATGCCGAGTTGGATCCAGTAGTGAGTGACAGCAATGAGCCAGTCAATTCGGAATTATCAATTACTTTTTACAGTGACATGTTCTACAACCTTCCAGGATGAGAAGAAACTGATGATGAAGATGTTACCAAGTGGCTGAATGAGGAAAACTCTGATACAGACCAAACTTTAACAGATGAAGAAATAATCATAAGTGTGAAAGAAAGTAATGATGAAAGTGATGAAGAAGAGGACACAGGAGGAGAGAGCATGAAGATTTCTCACACTGTTGTTGCTGAAGCTGCCAAGGTGTTCCTGGAGTACATTATGCAATAACCAGACACATGCAGTACGGATGTAATGCTTGTAAAGCGGTTGTGTGATAAAGCATGCCACCATTGTGTATCATCATTGCGACAATTAAGAATTAGGGACATATCTCATTGTGAGTGATATGACTGAATAATGATGTACAGTATACAAGGACTAAGTTTTCTTGGATTTAATAAAGTATATCCTCTATGTTTTAAAATGGTATCCTTCGCTTTAATAAAGTACAGTACACTATAGTCCCCTATGTTTTCGAAATAAACAAAAAACAAAATAAATGAATAAAATAAATTTCAGACACTCAGTAATCCGGCACCCATATGTGCCAGGAATGGCTGAATTAGCCAGAGTCTAGTGTACATATCTATTGTACTACATAATTTATCTAAAAACAAAGATGATGTGACTTACCAAATGAAAGTGCTGGCAGGTCAACAGACACACAAACAAACACAAACATACACACAAAATTCAAGCTTTCGCAACAAACTGTTGCCTCATCAGGAAAGAGAGAAGGAGAGGAAAAGACGAAAGGAAGTGGGTTTTAAGGGAGAGGGTAAGGAGTCATTCCAATCCCGGGAGCGGAAAGACTTACCTTAGGGGGAAAAAAGGACGGGTATACACTCGCACACACACACGTATCCATCCACACATATACAGACACAAGCAGACATATTTAAAGGTCTTTGCAAGTTGTACACAGAATACCAAAGGGACGTGCCATAACGTGTTGGAAGAATTAGAAATATATATGCACACACACAAAAAAATCATCCAAATGCTATTCTTAACGGACAGAATGAACATAAAAATTATCTAGAAAATTTTAGTGACATTTTGAAACATGAGCACAGATATTTTTGTTTTAAAGTAAATAAGAAACAAAACATATCTGTAGATACACATCATAACAAAATTCTAATACATAAATCCTTTAACATTAAAGGAGACCACTCATTGATAAGCAGAAGCATCAAGTCACCATTAGACATACACAAAAGAAGGAAAACTGAGAGCGAGAGGGAGATATGAGGTTAGGAGAGGAATATAGGGTGGGTGGCTACTGTTTCAGAGGGAGGCCAGTTTATAGGCTAGGAATGCAGGAGGGGACATGGCAAGTATAGTTGTCGTGGCCGTTGGGAAGCGGTATGTGGTGAATGCTATGTGAGGACATGAATTGGGAGGTGGTGACAGGACGGAGGAAGGGGAATCTTGGGTGTGGGGACAGTGGGTTACATGAGATTGAGGCCAGGTCAATTATGGGAATGGAGGCATGTTGTAAGGATAAATTAAATCTGAGTAGTTCAGAAATACTGGCGGTGGAGGGAAGTATCCGTATAGCTCGTGTTGTGAAGCAGCCATTGAAATTGAGCATGTAATGTTCAGCTTCTTGTTGTGCCACAGTGTGGTCTACTTTGTTCTTGGCCACAGTTTGGTGGTGGCCGTCCCTGTCGGATAGCTGGTTATATGCAGTGGCTGCAGCAGAGCTGGTATACAATATGGCGGCTTTCACAGGTGGCCTCACCGCTGATGTGATAGGATAGGCCTGTGACAGGGTTGGAGTAGGAGGTGTTTGGTGGGTGGATTGTGCTGCAAAACCTCTTAACTGAACAGAAAGAAAATCGAAGAAACATTCTTGATAGTATTGCGAATGTACTCGAATGGTTCAGTTGTGTGACCACAGGTGATGAACCTTGGATTTGTGAGTACGATCCTGAGACAAAGCGGCAAACTCCTTGACTAAAAAAGCTCAGATGAGTAAATCAAACATCAAAGAAATGCTGATTTGGTTTTTTGACAGTAGTGGTATAATGCATGGAATATGTTCCTCCAGGACAAACTGTCACCCAAGTGTTTTACATAGATGTCCTCGAAAGGCTCAGAAAAATAGTGAATCGAGTAAGACTGGAAATTGCAGCTAAGTGGATTCTGCGTCATGACAACACCCCATTTCAGCTACTTTCGTCACGAAATTCTTGACCTAAAAAGGCAGTCCTGTTGTTCCTCAGCCCCCTCCCTCCCAGTTCACCTGATATGAGTCTTTGTGACTGTTTTCTTTTTCTGAAATTGAAAAAGTCTTAAAAGGACATCGTTTTGGGACTCTGGAGAACATCCAAAAGAATGTGACTGGCATGTTAAAGGCCGTACCTGTTGAAGCCTTCCAGTACTGTTACCAAGACTGGGAACAATGACTCCGCCGTTGTACAGCTGCCGAAGGGAACTACTTTGAAGGGGCAATATTGTTGATTGAAACAAATAAAACCTTTGGTAGAAAAAAAAATCTGTCTCACTGCTTTTCTCATATCTCATATACAGGAGCATTAAACTGATAAAAGGCAAGTGAACATAATGTCACAAATGTAACACAGGCATTAAACCATATATTAATATCTAACTGTTCAGTTCACTCTATCACAGCTGAGGATAATGAGCAGGTCCACCATGTCCCCTTGACAGGCTCATTTTTGGCGCTCTAGAGCAATATGGACAATTATCTGGCACTGTGCTCTGCAGTCACATAGGGATGTAGGCAGTGTACCCTATTTAAAGAGTAAATCCACACTTCTGCCAAAGACTGTACATATTCTGTTGACAGTTTACCAAACTTTACATGGGAAACCAAAGCAGCTAAGTTTATTAACAATGTTGATGTGGTTATTAATAGTTGCTGGCACTGTGTTGCTCCAAACATTTGCCCATTCACACTGGACATTAAAATTGCTGGAGTGTAGAATATTAGCTAACCTGATTGTATGACGATCAGACTTCAGTCCTATTGAGCATGCACTAGCAGTGTCCTTGTGGATGGGCAGAAGCAACTCACTAGTGACCTCCTCATATTCACATACCGAGGGCTTTTGCTGGTGCAGCTGCACAGGAGAAATGTTGCAAGGTATTGGCAGCCAATCAATACGAGTAGATTTAATGCAGCCAGTGATGATTCTCGTGGGTGTGTGAGTGCCTAGTTTACTAACATGATGGCTGTTGAGCCATGCTTGTGCGCCATATTCTGCTGTGCTATACACGATTATATCCATGGCTGAGCATTGCAGATTTGTCACTGATACACCCCGTGTCGAACCACAGAGCTTCTGCCCAATTCTAGTTTGGAAAGATTGTAAGTAAATATTCAGATTACTGTATGTGGCTTCAATTGATACTGTTACATCAAAAGTGACCTTCTCTCCACCAGTTTTTTACTGTCCTTCAAATTAATGACTTGAGTCAGTTATAGATTGTCTTTATGTTGCAGGTTGAAGAGATAGAAACAACAGAAGAGAAGCATCATATTGAGGCACCTATTTCATTTTCTGCAGGAGAGGAGGTAATTGTGAATTTATTCTGGAGGCAAAATACTGTGGAGCGTAATATCGAAATTTGTGCGTTTGCCATAAACTGTAAGGGTGATTCAAATAAAAACCTTAAAAGTGCAGTAAAATTCCTAAGACTCGTACTATCGATTTGTCATTTGGCACTAGTTATCCTTATGTTTTGACAAATAACCAAAAGTTGGCAGCCTCTTGTTACTGCACAGGAAAGGAAGCTTACAGGGCAAAGGAGGCTGCCCCGTTGTCATTTTACACTGCGTTGGAGCAGCAGTTTGTGACACATTTTTTTAGTAGTGAAATTGTGGAAATGCCTTGCAGGATGAAAGCTCAGTACATTCATTTGATGTGTGTCCCTGCAGCAAGCGTATGAATTTTGCAAGAATTTTAAAAGGGCACAAACTCTGTGAAAGATGGTGTGCACCAGGTTCAGATGCACCATGTAGTGCCAAATGAAAACATTGTGCAGCGGGAGAGCTTTTGAAGGAAACAGGCATATTACTGTAAATGAAATAGCCACTATTTTTGATATTACTGTTAGTTCAGCACAGAATATTGTCCACGATTTGCTCCAATTCAATAAAATGTTCACAAGATGGGTTGAACTGAGAGATCTTTGTGTCAATGCCTGTGAAGAACTTTTGTGTATTTTCTCATCAATGGTAATGGGTTTATGGACAGAATTGCTACAGAAGATGAGACCTGGGTGCATTATTACCAACTTATCAAAAAGATCGAGCAACAGATGGTGCCGTAGCTCTTCACTAAAACTAAAAATAAATTTGCACTCAGCTATTGTCAGGAAAATTCATTCTAACTCTTTTTTGGGGTGCAAAAGGGGTAATTTTAGAGGATTGCATGGAAATAGGATTAACAATGACCAGTAATTCATACTCAAATCTGGTCCGAAATTGTGAAGGAAAATCGGAGTGCATGATTGACTACATTGGCAACCCGAAGAATTCTTCTCATGAGATGTTCATGCATTTCTGAAGCAGTGGAATGCCTGGATTACGTGTCTTGAGGACTACATAAAAAAATGACATATCTGTAATATTTCTGTATTGCCTCATATACGTAATAATAAGTAAGTGAGGTTTTTATTTGAATCACACTTCTATAATATTGGTAAATGCTTGATAGTAGCAGAATAAATACTTATGCTGGCTGTAGTGGAAAGTGGCATCCTTTAATAAACAGTTCAACAGGGGGTGGACCCATATCAGAAGTTAGAATTTGTGAATGTTTCTGTTGTGTTTTTAATTGTAATCAGTTGTTAACTATAGACTCCACAAGGTAATTCATGTAACATCACGTTTACATTTCCAGGATTAAATTTTCCTCATGCTTTACACCACTTTTTGTTGGTCCCATAAAATGTCCTATGCTTATGATGTTATTTTGCAACTACTTTTATGTTAACATAATTATAAGTTTTTCAGCACTTACACATAATGTCAACTAAAAGATACTTGACGGTAGTAGACAGGTTATGGTGTTGCCTCTTCCAGATAATATGTGAACTGATTTCAAGGTGTTACATATCTGGTACCCCTAGTGGAAAAGACATGAACCTCATGGGATTTATTGGAAAATTATGTTTTAAAAAGTGCAGTAACTGTAATTTGCAGGAAGATGTTACCAAATTGTATGTGGTGTTTAGGCCATGTCATGATGATATTTATCAAAGGGAGCTTTATGGGTGGGTCCACTATCAAATGTAAGCAATCAACACACACACACACACAGAGAGAGAGAGAGAGAGAGAGAGAGAGAGAGAGAGAGAGAGAGAGAGAGAGAGAGAGGGGGGGGGGGGAGGGGGAGAGAGTGTTTTCTTAGTGAAAAGTTTTCTGATTGGCTTGATGTGGCCTGCCACGAATTTCTCTCCTATGCTAAATTTTTCATCTCGGAGTAGTATTTGCACCCGATGTCCTCACCTACAGCTTTACAGCTCCCTCTGCTGGTGATTATTTCCTGATGTCATAACATATGTCCTATCATTCTGTCTCTTTTTATTCCTGTCAGTGTTTTCTGTATGTTCCTTTCTCTACCAATTCTGTGAAGAACCTCCTCATACTTTATCTTATCAGTCCACATAATTTTCAACATTATTCTGTATTGTCACATTATTCTGTATTATCACAACTCAAATGCTTTGGTTAACATCTGTTTTGGATATATTTATGGACTAGAAAACAAGTCAGTGTAAATTCACCAGAAGAAATTGAAACAAACTAGGATTCTGAATTTTTTGGTAGGAAAGTAGAAACTACCAACATGTTGATAAAATATCAAACTTACATAAACCTTCTTCTTCTTCTTCTTCTTGTAAAGTTTCCAGCTCTTGGTTGCATCTGCTCAGAATATCTTTTGCTGACATCTCACTGTGTTTCTCTCCCCACTCTGCCCCAGTCTTCTCCTCTCTCTTCTTCACACTTTCCTTCATTCAGATGATCCATCTGTCTCTCTGTCTTCCTCTGTGTGTTATGTCTCCTATTCTCATTTGATGAATGTGTCTTGATATCCTGCCAACAAGTTCATACAATCTTAATCTTGTCTTTTCTATGGTCTCTTGCATGTGTTTTTCTTTCACTGTTTCTCTCTCCATCTGATTCTTTACTCTATCTAGTTAGTCCTGTATTGCTTCTTTGAAATTTCATCTCACAAACCTGTATCCTGCTCACTTGCTTTTTCTTCATTACCCTTGTTCATGATGCGTGTGTGTGTATTAGGGCATAATATGCAGACCATACATGCATACTATAGTGACTACTGCACAGTGAAGCCACCCAAAATACTGTAAGACCTATTTATTGGCACCAAAAGTACATGTTGCAAACAATTGATCCAATTATAACAATCCAAACAACGTCCAGTTGTAGGTCCAAGTTAGTTGTAGCACAGAGTACTAGAATATGGCCATTATGGTGCAGCTAGTGAAGTGAAGCATGAAGCTTGCGCTGTGGCCTAAGTAAGCCACTGTAGTTCAAATGAGCACCAGTTGACCCACTGTGAGGATCGGTGTGCACACCTGTGTTAGAGACTCACTACAGGGAGACAGGTGCCATTCGTGGTGGCAGATTCTGGAATGTATGCCACAGGCTAGCGGCTGAGTCTTAATGACGAAACATGGTGAGGTAGAAGGAGGAAATTGTGTGATATTGTTGACACAGCTACATGTAAACTGTGCATGCTTCGAGTTGTTGACTGACGGGTGGCATAAGCAACTGCTGAAGGATCGCTGCCTGATATGGCGATGCCTAGCAACGCGCAGGCATTCCCACACATACTAGAGCATAATATACTTGGCAAAACATTTGTTTGCTTTTTCATGGTACATCCTTGCTTTATACCAGATTTCTTACACTCTGCAGAAATCTATGTGCCTGCCTTATGCTTTCGCTCCTCCTGCCGTCCACCATTACATTCCTCAGATATTTCAAAACTTCTAGTTTCTTTTCCCTCTAAAATTGGTATTCGTTGGTACTCCCATCTTATTCCTCAGTTTGCCATCACTTCATACTTCTTTCCATTAAATTTCAATCCATACTACCCCACCACTTCCTCCCATAAATTTAGCCTTTCTTGTACTACTTCTTCTCCATTTACCCTCACTATTAAATCATGTGGAAAAATCCTTATGCAGAACCAAAGGTTTCAAAGTAAAGGTCAGTACAATTAGTAAAATGGGTTATTGATATTTTATAAAGTAGATTCTGAAGAAGTAATTCCCCACCATTTACATTTTCCCGGAATTTACACCATTTCTTTAAAGTCTTGTTCTTGCCCCATATTTCCAGGGGTCCACATGTTAGTCTGGATTTGGCAATGTTACTGGTAGTGGGTGGTGGGATGCCCTTCATGTCACCAACCCCTTCCCCCTTGAGCAGAATTTGTAAATTCCATCTGTCTGCATCTAGTGTTAACCCATGTGAAATTTTAACATCATTTTTTAAATGTTAGCGAATTGTGTAACTGTCGGGACGTGGATCCTAGCCAGTATTCATCTAGTCGGATGTGGGAAGCCGCCTGAAAACCACATCTGGGTTGGTTGGCCCACCGAGCCTTGTCATTAATCTGCTGAGCAAATTCAAGGTGTGCACACTCCAGGACAACTGGGAAAAACCTGAAAAGTTTTTCATATCTGGGATTTTTCATTGTTATAGTTTTCAGTTAAATTTTTGTAATTTTGGCTGGTAAGAACTGATTCTTTAACAAAGAATTTTACTTTAGGCAGATACTACGGAATAATACTACAACAGTAAAACATAAAGGAGAAAATAACACCAAAATAAAACTATATTTGCAAAGAAAATGCACCTTTCACCGCAACAAAACACAGTGCACTCACAAGCATCTTCTGACAGCAAAATGTGTCAAAGATTTTTGGACAAAGACTGCGCAATGCTTTGTAATGACCATCTGCTTTTGATGATTGTGACTTCGCAGCTGTTTGCAGTTCTAATAGGTTGTGGGAAAATATTGCGAATTGTGGTTTGAGAAGCATTACTTTCAAAGTAAATTTCCTTTTACGCAAGGAATTATGTTATGTTTGAGAATGTGTGTTGAATTGCTTAAAGTATGGAGAGTTCAAAACTTAAAACTTTGAGGACCAGCCACTGATAAAAATTTCAGGCCAAAAGACCATCCATTTATACCATTATTTAAAATTTTGAAGGCACGTTTGTATTGGGTGTATCTTAAAGGGTAATGTACATTAAAAAAGAACAACCTTCAAGGTTAGTTTTTCATACTTATTTTAATTCTTTCATCGATTAAAAATTGTGCTGTAACAATGGCAAAAAGTATAATTAAATGGCTTTTCTGTCGCAAAGTTGAAGTGGTTGATGGAACATTTATACAGCCAGGTAATCCATGAAATTTTTAGTGCAGAGGAGTGAAATTTATAATCGTGCTTGTCATAAATATTCAGTTACTGCCAATTAAGCTTTGCTCTTAGGATCCTGCCTAACCCCACCTTTGGAAAAAAGGCAAAAATATTTTGATGACCAATGTTATATGTATAAGATTAGCTTTTCTTGTGGATATACTGTATGTATATTTATTTAAACCTTTAACTTTTCCTAATTGAGTGTTCACACTAAATAACAGTGATGTTGCTGTTGGCTGCCTACCTAACATGTTCTATACTCTGAATATCTGCTGTCATTGGCTGACAAGATCATGAAACATGGGCTATGATTGACTGACAAAAGCACATTACAGTCTCAGTTTCAGTTCTTTGGAAGCTATTGTGCTGTATTTGATGGAGCTCATATTTATACTTCCATAATATGAAAATATGCTAATCAAATATTTTTACAAAATGCATTGATTTTTGCTGGGTTTCATTTCTTAAGTGCAAGTTTTACAGCTCCCCTAACACAGAAAAAGATTCAATAACATTTTTCTGGGTTTGTTGACCCCATTGTCAATATATATAAAACTACCGACACTTCGGTGAAGAAGGTCGCTTGCAACGGGGACCAAAACGTCGGTAGTTTTTTTATATATATTGATGATGCCGTCACAAACCCAGAAAATTTTATTGAATGTGACAATGGCCTCGGAAGCCTATGTTTATTCAGAAAAAAAGGTTCTTTTACCCAGGGTGTAGCATATTTTCAACCAAAAAATATATATTTTCACCTGGGAAAAAGTGTATTCTTAACTGGGAAAAATCTAGGAACTTTCTTCCTTGTCTGTGTACACACCCTTAGATTCGATGCGGGGTTCTCTCACCTCTGCAAATCTATGAAGTGGGGTGCCAATGTGCACGGCTGCTAGCCATGTGATTTTATTAAAGTCCCTTGAAAAGTCTGTTGTTTGCTTTGCAGACCTTGGTGCTGTTACTACTTTGTCATGTAGCCATTCAGTTGGAATCGTGAGACCAAGTGCACCCCTTTCCAGCCTCTCACCAAGGAAAAATATGTAGCAGTACTAAGAATTGAATGTGCACGTGATAAACACACTGACCACTTGACTACGGGTGCAGACTTTGCCGATATAAACAACAAAAAATGTGGAATCGTGTGACTTATTTATTCGTTTTCCCACATTCATTATTTCCAGCTGTGTGGTCAGATTTTGTGCAGCATAGAATTGCACATATTTTATTTTTATATTTTTTATCAAGTTTGATATACACTGCTAAAGTATGGGGAGTGTTAGAAAACTGGTGATTGTTGAAGAAGCGTGAACTTGTGAGAGATTAGATTATACTTATAATTGAGAATTGCAATGGACCAGTTTTGTTCTTCTGCACTTCAGATATTAGCCTTTGCCCATTACAGTGCTCATCTCTGCATTGGCCTTTCATGCAACCTTGGCCTGCTGGATTATAACTTCTGACTTCGTAAGGAAGTCTGCTGCAGTTTAATTTGTTGGGATGTTCTCTCCATTTCCTTCTGTTGCCTTCAGTTTTGATTTTTATGATAAATATGTTTAGTTCCTTCCTAATGTTGTTTCTGAATCTGTGTGCTCTGGTATAGCCTTCTACAACCCTAAGAAATCTCATTTCAGCTGCCTGGATCTTACTTTCTTGTTGTTCAGAGATAACACACATCTCACTTCTGTCTTGTAGTGGGGGTATGCCTATTACTTTACAAAACTTTATTCATGTTATTTTTGGTGTCTTGTTTATTGTTCTTCATATTTCTGCAAATTTTGCTACTTTTTTCCTATATCTTTGTCATACCTGTGTGTGATGTCACTAATTAAAATGACTGACCTGTTATACTGCAGTATTGTTCACCACTGTTTTTCTTCTTATGGGGCCCTCCACTGTACCTGCCATTGCATTAGTTTCTTTGTAGATGTAGTCATAATTTAGTCCTTGGATGATCTGTTTAGAAGGTAAATTCCTTTTTGCAGGTCATCGTATTTTTTGTTAAAATTGTGTATCATCTGCTTAAAACACATAATTCAGAGTAGTTTCTTAGTTTCTCTGTCTATTCTGAGACCTGCTTGAACCTCAACTTTCCATTCAGACAATAAATTGTGTGTGTGTGTGTGTGTGTGTGTGTGTGTGTGTGTGTGTGTGTGAGAGAGAGAGAGAGTGAGAGTGAGTGAGTGAGTGAGTGAGTGAGTGCATACGCCCTTGCAACCTCGTGCATCTCTCTCTCCCTCCCCCCCCCCCCCCCCCTTCCATCCCTCCATACCTCTCTCTCTCTCTCTCTCTCTCTCTCTCTCTCTCTCTCTCTCTCACACACACACACACACACACACACACACACACCTGACCCCCTTTGAGTGATGAAAGGTGCTGCCAGCTCCTCATTTATACCTAACATGATTATTACATCATCATGAAAGTTTTTTAGGTGTTTGTTAAATGAAGTGAGTATCCTTTTTTTCTTTGTTATATTGCTCCACAGTTTTCCTGTGTTAATTGCATGAAAGGTTTTTTTCCAAATGTTCAAATACTAAGTAGGTTCTCAAATTCTGTGTGTTTTCAATGATCTGTTTCATCAGATAACTGCAGGTGTTGTCGATCTCCCTCTAGGGAGATCCAATTGTTCTTCGATTCTTTCAGAATAATAGGAGGGATTAGATTACTGGACACAGCATACAATGCTTATGGTTGGACCCTGAACAGCAGATTTCAAGTAATGAACCAATTTTGCAATATTAATATGATTTTTTGTGGTGTAAATATGTACACTTTTCAAATTCTATTTGTATTTTGCAGAAATATGTAAGTTCCGCTTAAGACCATTTGTGGTCCTCCTTTCAAAGTTAACAGAGCATATGTTCATGTAGTTTCTGTTGGCTCTTTGGCTGAGTAGCTTCACATTTAAAAATGAAAAACACACTAAAAATATTATACAGGACATAACTTAGTAACGCAGGTTTCACATGAGGTATTTAGCTTTACTATAAGGCTATAAAATAATTTTATCACTAGCTGTATAGCTTTTAAATGGTGATTTAAGTTACCTTCAAGAATCTGTAAGATGTAATATTGGATTTGTCTTGCAGGATGGAGAGATGAAAGTGAAGCAAGAAGAGGAGCTCCAAATTGAAGCATCGACTGATTTTCCTGAAGCACAGGAGGTAGTATTTACTGTTTGCGCATCTCATAGTTTCTGTGGTGGCTGACTGTGAGAGCAGATGCTCTCTTGACCAGTCTCCAGCAGACTCTTGAATAGAAGTTGATAATGAATCTGCTGCTGATTCAGCTAAGTACACAGGGATTACAATTACAAACAACTTAGTGGTGGAAATATTTATTGCATCACAATGAATTACTTCGTCTTTTTGTCTTTTGCAGCAGTTTGCTTCAGGTTATACCAGTCACATTGTTGCTAAGCTTTGTTGACATATTCTTGCCTTAATAATCTGACTTCTTCACACATGTTTTCCAACAATACACAACTCTTTGTTGTTGTCGTTTGGTTTTACAATGAAACCAGTATTTATACTGCCATTTTGAGTTGAGACTTTGCAGTGAGAAGATGGGCAGGTCAGTTGAATAAACACCAGAAAAGAAAGCTGCTATACTTGCTTATTCATCTGTTGGTCTCATCACCAGAGAGTTAGCCTCTAAGATAGGATTTAATCAGTCTACAATTTCAAGGTTACTGAAGAAATACAGGGAAAAAGGAAATGTTGATCGTGAGAAAGGAAGAGGTCGGAAAAGGGCGCCAACTGCCAAACAGGACAGGGTATTGAAAAGGCTTTTGCTCAACGATCATTGCCTGTCATCAACTGAACTAAAGCGAGACTGGGAAGAAATGTGTGACATCTCAGTAACCAGTAGAAATAGACTACTGGAGGCTGGACACTCAGCCCGTCGTCCTAGAAGGAAGTCTTTATTGACCAAGATAATGCGACAACAGGGACTACAATGGGCAAAGGCACATGCGACATGGACACCAGAGATGTGGAACAAAGTAATCTTTTAAGATGAGTCCAAAGTTAATCTGCGTGACTCAGATGGAAAAGTGTCTGTGCGTCGAAGAAAAGGCGAAGAATTTTTGCCATCATGCATAACACGTACAGTCAAACACCCACAAGGACAGATGGTTTGGGGGTGCATTTCCAGTCACGGAGTAGGTCATCTGGACTTCATCAGTGGCACTGTCAGCGCAGATACCTACATAAGCATCCTTGAAAGGAATCTTATGCCAACCATTAGCGACCAGTTTGGAGATGTTTCCAAGTGCATTTTTCAGGATGACTCCACTCCTTGCTTTGAATGTGAGTCCTGTGAGTAATATTTGTACCAAATGTGAAGCAGATTACTTTCTTGGTTAATTATCATGTACTTCTATATTTCAGGTAAAATCTTTCCTTCGACAAAATGTGGTTCGAGTATTAGAGTGGCCTGGAAACAGCCCTGATCTCAATCCTATTAAGAACTGTTTGAAGGTTATGGGAAATGCTGTCGCCAAAAAGAAGCCATGGAATAAATGGGAGCTGTTGGAGACCCTTGTGTGTGTGTGTGTGTGTGTGTGTGTGTGTGTGGTTTCATGAACTGAGTGAGGAGTACATTAAAAAGTTAATTCTTTCAATCCCTTCACAATGCCAAGCGGTGATTAAGATGCGTGGTGGAGCAACAAAGTATTAAATGCAACAGTGTGTTCGTATGAGGCAATACAAACACTAAAATCCATCAGTGTTATGTTAAAACATTAATATGCAGTGTTTCTTTCAAAATTAGTATTCATATTTCAGAATAGCTGACATAACCACTTACACTCATTATTGAAGAAAGTGTTAAATTATAAAAAACAAACATTTTTATAGAAGCAAAAATTAAGAATAAAAACAAATTGACAAAAAGTATTGTGTATATTCATTTCCGATAGAAATCAAGAGAAATCAGGCAAATTTTGCTCTGTTATTCAAGGATTGTAACAAAAATTGTTAATTGTGATGCAATAAATATTTCCACCACTGTATGTTGGAACCATAAGATAGGAAATGTTGTGAGGTGGACCAAAGACTGTGATTTGTTGGCAGAACACTTGGAAGTTCCAACAGTTCTACTAAAGAGACTTCCTGCACAACGTTTGTCTACTCTGTTCTGGTGAATTGCTGCATGTTATGGAGTCTTTACCAGATATGATTGATGGAGGACAATGAAAAAGTTCAAAGAAGGGCAGCTCATTTTGTATTACCCCAAAATAGGGGGGAAGAGTGTCTTGGTTTTGATAAGTGAGTTGGGATGGCTTTCATTAAAAAAGAGTTGTGTTTCAGTGTAAAAAGCATCCAAAATAGAAGTTTTAATGCCCAGGGTGCAGTTAATACATATTCTGATTACTAGTTTGAGCAAAGTTATATTGCTATCCTCAAATCATCAGCT
Organism: Schistocerca americana; assembly: GCF_021461395.2. Classification (NCBI taxonomy): domain Eukaryota; kingdom Metazoa; phylum Arthropoda; class Insecta; order Orthoptera; family Acrididae; genus Schistocerca; species Schistocerca americana. The sequence goes on along the minus strand of NC_060127.1, from coordinate 158,707,537 downwards.
ACATGAATTATAAAGCCCCTACAGGTGGCACATTGCCTTGTGGTTATTGAAAATGTAGTGGTAAATTCACAGTAAAAGCACTCCCATGCAACACTAAGTTCACTAAAATGAAAGTCATAACTGTGTCAGCAAATCACAGAAGTATCAAATATGTCAATAGAGCATGTCCACTAAGGTCAGATGTGTGTATCTGTTTTGGAGGCTTTTTATATTGATATGAAGATTGCTCTCCTTGTGACTGTGTCATGTTTCATCACATCAAGGTCTTTTCATGTAATTACAATCATTCCAATGCTGCTGTCACTGCTGGGGCCATTGCTGGAAAGCTTCTTTTGGTATGGTGCACAGCTGCTGAATCAAATTCTGGATGATGTCTTCTCTGTTCTGAAATACAGACCCTTTCAGAGTCTTTTTTCAGTTTAGGGAAAAGTCAGAAGTCACTCGGTGCTGGGTCAGGGAAATAGGGAGTCTGACAAACTTAAGCTCTGTTGTGTTTGGCCAAAACACTCTGAATTAATTGAGAGTGATGAGCGGATGCATTGTGGTGCTGAAGGTGGCAACTCCCCACTGCCCAAAGTTCAGTCATTTGCATCTAACTGCTTCACAAAGGTGATACAGGACTTATTGGTTGCACCGCCTACTGACATTAGTACCTGCTGGGGTGTACTCATGAATGGTCATGCCATTGGAGTTATAAAAGTTGGGCAGCATGACATTCACATTGCTGTGGAGCTGCTCCTTTGTTTTGGGCCTCAGGGATAATAAATGCTTCTGTTGCACTGACTGGAACTTTGTTTCTGGGTGGTACCCATAAACCCAGGACTCTTCATCAGTGATGACTGTGTCAAGAAAGTTGAGATTACTGTCCACTGTATCCAGCATGTCCTGTGCGATCTAGAAACAAAATTGTTTCTGCTCATTTGTTAGTAAATTTGGCACAAATTTTACTGAGTCCTCCTGAGGTCCAAATATTCTGTTAAAATTTAATGAATGGATCCAATGCTAATTTTAATCTCATCTGCAGGTTCTCTGATCAAGATTTATCTGTCCTGAAACACAAGGGTCCGTAGGTGATCAATAACAGCCTCATTTTTGGGTATTGAGGGCCTGTCTGAACGTGTGTTGCTTTTCACTAATGAGTTGCCGTCTTTGAAGTGGCTGTACCAGTCCTTTATCTGTACAGTACCCATTGCTTCATCCCCAAGCATTTGTCAAATCTTGTGGATCGTTTCAGTTTAAGAATCGCCAAGCTTAAAACAAGAGTGGTTGCAATAACAGTGTTGAGCCTTTTTTGCCTTTTTGCCCTCAGCACAAAAACAGATGACTGCCACTTACACACCTGTCAATGTCTAGAAAGTGACTGGTTTTTGTACAGTCATGAAAAAATTCAGACACTATGTATGCTTAAAGACAGAGAGCATGCCTGCCCAGTACCGTTGTTGGTTTCAGTAATAAAAAATAAGGTTGCATAGTTTTTGAACAGCCCTCATACGTAGATTTAGATGTACTTTTGGGACCAGAGATTACTTTACATGGTGAAAGATGAACAAGGTGTATGGAAATGGGACTTTCCAGAAATTAAGAAGTATGCCCAGAGCCCTAAGTGGGAGGGAAGAACAAGTTAGAAGTTTCTGATTGTAAAACCTAGAACATTTTATATGTGCATCCTTGCTTTTACTGATAAAAAAAAAAAAAAAAAAAAAAAAAAAAAAAATAAATCTTGAAAAACTCCATTTTTGTATATGATTTTTTATAAATTATCTGCCTGTTGCAGGATGAGGAAGTAAACATGCGTGAGGAGGAAGGGCCTCATATTGAAGCAGTTACTGTGTTCTCTGATAGTGATGAGGTAGGTTCCTGTGTGAGGATCTTTACGTGAATATCTTACATTGTGCAAGGTTAATGTGTTTTTTGTAAAACAAGGTAAACATGCAGTGGAGATGTAAAAAATAAATTTTTATATTGCTATATGATTGGAATGTAGTTCAGTTGAAGGTACCCGAGTTATATCTGGAGTCACCAAATATGAAATGATAGTTACGCAGGTGCTTAATATTACAAAGTAGTAATATTGCTGTCATCTATACCTTATCTCTCTTCTGTGTCTAATTTTATTGACATGAGGCCCAGAATGCTTTTAGAGACTAATAAATAGCATGCATGCATTTTTCAGTGTAATATATATGAGTTGCATTGTCACACAGTTATCCAAATCACCAAGCTCCTCACTGTGGTGAGACTGTCAAGGAACAGTTATAGTTGATGGAAAAATAGATGCATAATTATGTTTACATGTGAAAATCACTTATGGCTCATGTGGTCCCACAGAGTTCAAGGAATAAAAGAAAAGGTTTTTATCTATTTGCTTGAACTTGTAACTCCTACAGAGAATATACAGAACTCTGCCCGTAAGTAAAGGTACAACTTGTTGGTTGCTATAAGATGAATGTCGACAAAATGTAGAACAAAAGTGACGGAGTGTAGTCGAATAAAATCGGGCAACACTGAGGGAATTGGACAGGAAATGAGACACAATTTAGTATACACTGATGTGACAAAGGTCATGTGGTACCTCCTAATATTGTGTCGGACCTCCTTTTGCCCATCATAGAGCAGCAACACAACATGGCATGGACTCAACAAGTTGTTGAAAGCCTCCAACAGATATATTTAGCCATGGTGCTTCTATACTCATCCATAATTGCAAAAGTATTGCCGGTGCATAATTTTGTGCACGAATTGACATCTCGCTTATTTCCCGTAAATGTTCGATGGAATTCGTGTCGAGCGATCTTGGTGGCGAAACCATTCAGTCAAATTGTCCAAAATGTTCTTCAAATCAATCATGAACAATTTTGGCTGGTGACAGGGAGTGGTGTCATCCATAAATATTCCATCGCCAATGGTCTCCAAGTAGCCAAACATAACGATTTACAGTCAAATGATCAGTTTGTTTGGAGCAGAGAACCCAGTCCATTCTGTGTAAACACAGCCCACACCATTATGGAGCCACCACCATCTTGCACAGTGCCTTGTTGACATCTTGGGTCCATGCCTTCATGGGGTCTGTGCACAACTTGTACCCTATGATCAGCACTTACCAACTAAAATCGGGACTCATCTGACCAGGCCACTGTTTTCTAGTCAGCTACATTCCAACCGAAACAGTCACAAGCCCAGGGGAGGAACTGGTGCTGTTAGCAAAGGCATTTGCATCCGTCATATACTGCCATAGATCATTAACGCCAAGTTTCGCCACACCATCCTGAGGATACGTTCATCATATGTCCCACATTGATATCTGTGGTTATTTCACGCAGTGTTGCTTGTGTGGTACTACCGAGATCTGTATGTGTGCATATAGCTATCCCATGACTTTTGTCACCTCATTGTATGAGTTTTACTATTTTGGCAGCAAAATAACCAATGACAACTAAACAAACTGTACAGGTACGTGAAATGCACACTGACAATATTGAGGAAAGCTTTTCTGAAAAAGATAAATATGGAAGCATCAAGTATAAATTTAAATGTTATTTTCTTGTCATGTAGGCTTATACAACTATAAACAACTTTGACAAGCAGAGAAAAGAAGTTTTCGAAATGTAGTGATGCTACAGGAGATTGCTGAAGGTTTAATGGATAAATCGAATAAACCAATGAGGAGTACTGAATTGAACTGAGGAGAAAAGATCATTAAAGCACAACTTGATGAAGCAATAGGTTTATGGGAACATCCTGAGGCATTAAGGTAGAGGAAAGTGTGAGGATTAAAAATTGTAGAGGCATACCAAGACTTTATTACAGTATGCAGGTTCAAGGGATGTAGGTTGTACTAGCTAAGACGCTGAGATGAAGAAACTTGGACAGAACAGATTAGCGTGGAGAGCCGCATCGAACCAGACTGAAGACCACAACAACATGTTGGAAGATTATATTGCCAAGGATAGAGAGAGAGAGAGAGACACAGATACAGTCTGAGGTACAATATTGCCTGCACCCAAGTGGAGTACGTATGTTCATCTGTAAACAATGTGATACTCAGTTCTGTCGTTTTCATTTTGATGTTGTAAATCTGCATCCTATTAGCTCAATTATAGGTAAACTATACACATTAGAATTTGTTTCGACTGACTTAATTCTTTCTTGAAAATTTTAAGGTGCCATTTTCTAAAATGTAATTATTTTGTCTGCAGGTAAACCACTTTCAGGGAATATGAGAGAGAAATGTGTGCCACAGTATAAAGATTTTCATGTCATATGTGAGGGCCACATGAATTGTGATTTTTAATTTTCTTTGGAGTTGTTCGTAGAATGTAAGGGTTGTGTTGAGCTCTATTTTGCTGGGTATTTTTCAAGTGTATTAAACCAAAGTATTTTGTTTAATTCATCATATGTACAGGGTGAAAAGAATGTTAAATCTGTGCCTTTCGTAAACTACTGCCCAAATTGTAATTGGTAGTTGAGGATTCATTCATATTTTTAAAAAATGTAAATAGATGAATTGTTGTGTGAGGAGGTTGTATGTGAAACAAGTCAGTAGGAAGTGATGTAATGTGGCATTTGTGCCCTTGTGTTTTAATCTGATAAAAAAAATTTGGTGAAGTTGTGCAGTAAACTATAAATTAAAAGAAAACTTGGGATCCATGTAACTCCTCCTCCTTCCACAAGCCGATTGTGAGATGGCACAGTGGCCAGCACACTGAACTCGGATTCAGGACAACCGTGGTTCAAATCGGCATCTGGCTGTCATGATTTAGGTTTTTCCTAATTTACTTAAAGTGCTCCAGGCAAACCCAGGATGTTCTTTTGAAAAGGGCATGGCCAGTTACTTTCCCCGTCCTTGAAACAATCCAAAATTGTGCTCCACCTCTGATGACTCAATGCCAATGAGACATTAAACATTTCTGTATTCCATCCCCCCCTCTCCCAACCCACAAAAAAAAAAAAAAAAAAAAACAATCCGCCTTTTTTCATAAAATAGCTAAAGAATGTGCCATTTCACATTGTGTTGTGTGATTTACAAAATAGTGCTTATGTTACAGGGTGAAAATATACACGTGAAGGAAGAAGAAGAGCTCCAGATAGAGGCAGTTACTGTATATTCAGATACCGAAGGGGTAAGACACCTTTGACACAGAAATAGCTTACGCTGTAGAATTTGCGGTCTCAAATGAAACCAATATACTGTTGTTTAATACACGCTTGTTAGTGTGGGAACACGTGCGCACCCACAAACAGACGTTGAAAAGTTTGCTTTCCTTGTCACTTTTACTGAGAAACCTCCAATGTGATCTTTGTGCATGTGCTTTTGTGTGTGTGTGTGTGTGTGTGTGTGTGTGTGTCTGTTCTCCCAAAAACCGAGTAGGAGTGTGACATCTTTAGCACTTGTAGAGCATGTATTCTTTATTCAGCTGAGAAACTTTGCTTTCTCATCTCTTCTGTTGATGAACTGAAGCACTCACCAGTGACCAGTGTACAAGAGACTTTTGTCAGCTGAGCCCCATTCTCTTCACAGTCTGACAGACAGAGTACAACTGCTTTCAACTGACATATGTGAAAAAGGTGTGGTAAATACCGTGTTGTTTCTGCTCGAATGTGTATCCGCAGGCAGGGTATGCAAACAGCTGACGTGTGAGAGGTCAGGAGGTAGGGCTGTAGCCCGTGCTGTAGTACTGGCCTGGCCAAGTGCCTGCATGCAGGAGTGGCCGTGTGCCTCATCAAGGTGCATATGGCCCAGGACAACAGGAGATCAGGAAAATATGTGCGACTTTTTTCATCCAGGTAAAATCCAGGAAATTTTTTAGAATTTGGAATTTTTCATTGCTTTAGTTTTCAGTTAAATTTTTGTAATTTTGTTTCGTAAGAACTGATATGCTAACAAAGGATTTTACTTAGCTCACAACTGTAGAGTAATGCTGCAGCAGTAAAATGTAAACAGAAATGCTGGGAAGTTTTATGCTGCTGTAAAAAACCTGTACCTATCAAAGGATTGATAAGTTTTACAGCTGTGAGGGAAAATGTAGTGTCTCTTTAACATGAAAAAGTGTACTTCCACCCAAGGTGTAGAGTATTTTCATTCAGAAGAAGTGTACTTTTAACCAGGAGATCTGGGAAAAATCTGGAATTTTTTTTCTTGTGCGCTTATACACCTGCTCATGTATACCGTATTTACTCGAATCTAAGCCACACTTTTTTCCGATTTTTGTAATCCAAAAAACTGCCTGCGGTTTAGAAACGAGTGCAGAGTAAGTGGAAGTTCTGAAAAATGTTGGTAGGTGCCACCACAACTAACTTCTGCCGTCGAATATATATAGCGCTACACAGGCACGCTTTGCAGGCACAAAGATAAATACTGGCGCCAAAACCTCTGCGTCAGTAAATAAATTAAAAAAAAAAAGGTAGAAGACGAGCTGTTTTCCTCCACCTCGAGTTTCGACCACTGCATTTTCATACATTATCCATCGAAATAAATACAAATTCCGTATTGTTCGTCTTCCAATGGTGCAGCGTTTCAATGTACTACGAAAATCCGACTGGCAAGACTGCTAGGGATGTTTGTCAATACGACCAACTCTACGTTCTGAATTTTTTTCCTAATAAGAATAATACGAATATAAACATTTTGCCTTGTATTCTGTCGTGTTTGTTGCTATCTCATTTAAATTCTGTCTGCCTAATAAACTACAAAACTAGAGTGAGACAACAGCAAATGCAGAAGAATATACATATCATGTCATGTTTATATTCGTATTATTCTTATGCCTAATAGTGATACAGTCAGAAATGAGGCACAGCAATTGATTAGATTTTTGAACGTAAGATGACTAATTTCTGTGCAGAATGTAATGTACTAAAGAGGCGTCTACAGGGATTTTCAAACGGAGAAAAATTTTCACTAAACTCTCATTCAGAACATCTTCAATCATACGCAGTCTATTATTTGGTTCTTGTTGATCATTATCAAAGAAAGCAGCAGTGTAAGTAACAACAAATAGCAGTCTCTTGCCATTGTTTCGCTAATGAGACAATTCCCCTCTCTTTTATTTTTTAATTGTAAGCGGCAGTAGCACACACAAAAGCAAGCCGTGCCGCGAGCGGCAACAGGCCGTAAACACTCGTCATCAGAATGCGACAAACAATGCGTGAGACAGTATAGTAATGCATCTTCAGCTTAGAGTGACGTAAACACCTATAACAAAGAGAACGGCACTTATCAGATAAAAAAAAAATCGAGCAATCAATTCAAACCAGACGAAGCACGTGGAAAAGGAAGGGTACCGGTACCCGTACAAATACGGGCGGAGCGCCTGACACATAGCAATGGCTACCTGGTAAAGCTTAACTGCTAAGCTTACGACTCGAACCAAACTACTGTAGCTGTATCGTCATTCATTCGACCTGAATTGTGTCTCATATTACAATGGACCAACTTTGTTTCGATTTGGAGGTGCGGCCTAAAACTTTTCTCTCCCCTCGAATTTCGAGTCTCAAATTTCAGGTGCGGCTTAGATTCGGGTAATTTTTTTTTCCTTGATTTCGAGTCTCATTTTTCAAGTGCAGCTTAGGGTCGAGTGCGGCTTAGATTCGAGTAAATATGGTAAGCAGAATGTGAGCAATAGAACCACCAGGCTGGTAGTAGTTGTGCCTGCCTAACGGTAAGCTGATGATTGCTTATGGACAACCATGCCCCTTGTAACAGGCTGTTATAATGTAAAGTATAAATTAGGAGTGAAACCCTATGGCCACACCCTCCACACCTTGCTGTCAGATGGTGGGCGGCACCTCACTGCCGGGCTTCAGTAGTTCGAGTTACCAGTGGGAGTGTCTCTCCCAGGTGAATTTGTGAGGTTGCCAGTTGGGAACCCTGTCTGTATATTTGCTTTTCTGTGGTTTCACTAACTTGTATAAGGTGAATGCTGCGATAGTTCTCTTGAAAATGACACATACAGTTTCCTTCTTCATCCTTCTCCAACCCAAAATTGTATACCATCTCTAATGACCTTGTTGTTGACAGGATGTCAAACCCTGATCTTCGATTTGCACATAAATAGGATTGCTAAGCTTTCACTGAATGCCCTTCAGAAAACCACACACACACACACACACTTGATCACAATGTCCTGACCTTGTTCTCAGGGAGTATGGGAAACTGAGGGAGTAAGCTCTGCCTAGCAAAGTCCAACTCACAGATACATGCAGGGAGAATGAGAATGCTGAAGGAACAAGCTGCTCTTTCACTGCTCAGTGCTGGTGCCGCACATGTGTGTACTGATATGGCATTGCATGGCATGGCACAAAAATCACTTCGTAATACGTATGGCTCACATAGGTACTGCATTGTTAGATCACCAGCAGCGACACTCAACACTTGTGGCCTGAAGTCGACCAGTGTCTACTTCCTTCAGCCAATCCGAGAATAGGCAACCCTCATTCTGGATGTTGTGAACAAATTGTATAGATCTGAGTTGAAGGTTTGTATGGGGTGAATTGGACAAGGGATGAAAGGAAGTGAGGAGGGAGAGAGAGGGTTGGAGGGAAGGGAGGCTTACCTTTGGTGGGAGGGAGCGGTAGCAGGTAGCAGGAGGTAGCAGGAATGTGAAACCATTCCACTTGTTCTGGCTGCCAGGGGGGGGGGGGGGGGGATTTGGGCATCGTGCAAACATATAGAGGAGTGGATTGGGAAGGGTAGACAGACTGGAGGAAGAGGGAGGCTTTGGAGAGGAGAGTGTGAGTGCAGAATGAGTGATGTCTGGGTCACAGTGTAGGGCTGAAGGTGGGTGTGGGCAAGGGCTGGTGGAGATTGGGGACAGGAGGATTGTGGGATCAAAGAAGATGTATGGACGGTTTCCGTCTGCATAACTTAGAGATGCTCAGATGTTTAGAAATCTTAAAAAAGCCTAGGTAGAGTACAATGATGGCTCATACTGCAGACATTCTTCTATGTCAGTAACAGTGAGAATGTCCTTTTTCAGATTATGGTGTGTATACAGGGTGAACCAGAATGCCATTGACAAACTTTCAGATGTTGTTTGTGGTACCTTCTTATTTTGGCACAAGGGATCCACAATCTCTGGCAGCTCATTACAGAGCTATTACATTTTTGCTTTGTTTCTTGCCCCTATTAGCTTTGTTTCTGTATTGCTCTGAAAATAGTGCACAACAGTGCAAATGTTAATGGTATGTACTGTGTTCCTTGTTTCCACTAGCTCACTGTATCTGCCATTGACAACAGTAATGCCCTCTGTAACTTGTTGGACTCAAGTTTGCATTTAGTACTGCTTGTTTCTGTGTAGGGTTTGCTCTCCGGCAATGTTGTTTGTGTGTTAACAGCGATACACAGCAGTACTATGGATAGGGCTACTGATGAAAAGGTGGCCAGTATCACCTCGTGTATCGGTTTGCTGAATTCCATGGAAGGGCCGCACAGTGATGCAAAGTTGAGCTGTTCTCGCAGCAGCTCCAACTGTGTCAGCTGTCCGTAGTCACCTACAAGAAACCATATCCTGTGGTTTGTGTTGTATATTTTGGCAGTTACATATTACAGGCTTTTCCACTGTCTTGAAAGACAGGTAATTGTGCCAAAAAATTGAATAAATCATGATTACATTATTAGTCTGTAATGAGCCACCAGAGATCCTTATATAAAAATACTCAGATGATATCCCTGAACAATCTGTAAAAGTTGGTCAGTGGAATTCTGTATATTACTTCTGCATTCTGTAGCTTTGGATGTAGACTAATGTGTCACATTTACTAAATGCATGATTCTCTCATTTCCCCACTTCTTGATCCCTGTAGGCAACAAACAAATCGAATGCTCCTTCATACGTACACTATCTTTCGTTCTGAAGATATTGTTTCGGTGCTAAAATTATGTGACTTGGTATTGTCGCCACGGACGAGTACCAAGTACAAAGGTGGATATGGCTTGGCCACACAAAATTTCTCCATCTTTGGTGAACAGTGCAGGCAACGCCTCAGCAACTACCAGCAGGTTCTAATACCTCAGCACTGTTGCCTGACCACAGTGCAATATTCACATTTCTGCAACCACATTGCAGTGAAGTTGACGGCAAGACTATTGCAGCCACACAGTGCCCTAAAATGTGTCCCTTGTAAGTGCCCCTTTGGAAGACTATGCCGTGGAGATTACTAATCAAGCAGAAGTTACTTCCTTCTCTTATACAGTTTTTGTATAGAATAGTGCCAAATGATTTTTTACACAGAATTCATATCTGTCAGTGGTTTTTGTTGTAATGGAAACATTTAGACTGAAGTTTGCTAGTTTGAACGTTTAGTGAGAGCTTAATAAGTTGATGTAATGAAAAATTAGTTTACGGTGATTAAGAAATATTTCAAGACACAAAGGAATGAAAGACACTAGCTGCCAGTGGGCATATATGTATATCAGTTAGGCAAGTTGAAAATTTTTGGCAAACCAGTATTCAAACTCGGGTCTCCTGCTCGCTAGGCGGATGTGCTGACCACTATGCCATCCAGACACAGTGGTCATCCTCATAGACTACCCTAGTATGCTTCCCATCAAATCCAGATTCTCAACTTATAGCACATACTATTTAAATAGTACACTGGTCATTAGCCTCATTACCCATGGCATTTTGCATGTTCCTGTAACAGTGTCAGCTTGGTGTCCATCTGCACTGAAGAGTTCATTGGCTGTCATTGCTCCTTTATTATATATATATGGTGTCTGTTCCTTCAAACCACACCAACCTTGAACTCTTACAGGAATCAGTGAGATGCCACAAGTAATGGGCCTAATGAGCAGGGGCACTACCTCAGTAGAGTGTGGTATAAGTTGACAATTTTGGTCCGACAGGCGGCATGCGAGGGTAGTGCGTGGGGTTGTGGTGACCGATGTGTCCAGATGGTGGTGTGGCCAGTACATCTCCCTAGTAAGCAGGAGACCTGGGTTCAGACATTTCTGAAAGAACTGAAGCTATAAAAAGAAATTTTTATGTTATTTTACAGACATTGATTCCGTATATCAGAGTACTCAGTTTAGATATTTAGAACACCCTGCAGATGTGTGATTATGCTGAATGGCTGTTATGCTTTGTTTCAGAATTTATATTCACCTCCCCTGATGAGTCAAAAGATTATGACTATATGCTTAATAAGGTGTTGGTCCAACTTTGATGCACAGTATAGCAATGAAGCATGGCTTGAGTTCAAAAAGACCATGGTAGGTTCGCAGAGTTATGTCGTACCAGAAATCTACACAAAATTTGTGCAGTTCCTGTAAATTACTGGCTGTTCGTGTGTGGGTGCAGAGCTGGTGCCTTGTAGCTTCATAGATTTACTTTATTGAGCTCAGATTAGGCAAATTTTTGTGGACAAGACATTAACATGAGTTTACTGTTGTGCTCCTGAAATCACTGTAGCCCTTGTGGCATGATCAGCTATCATGTGGGTAGATACTGTCACATTGGTGAAGAGATCAACTGTGAATGCAGCTGATCCGCAATAATGTTCACGTAGTTCACAGCTGCCACTGTGCATTTGATTATTACCATAGCTACCACAGAAGCCCAAACAAATGTCTCCCAAAGCATTAAAGTGCAACCTGTGTCTGTGATGTGCTGCACATTTTGAGCAGCCGTTCACTTGGGTGATGGTGTGCGTGGACACAACTGTCAATCAGGTGTAATGAGAAATATGCTTAATCCAACTGTGGGACACCTCATACATTGATCCACAGTTAATAATGATGGTCAACTTGGGAAAAAATAGAAATCATCTGCTGAAGAGCCCCACATTCAACATTTATGCTGAACGGTGTACTCCAAAACACTTTTGCCCATACAAGAATTATATTTTGTCATCAGATCTGCCACAGCTTGCTGACTATCGTACTTTGCAGAGCGGGCAAGCATCCAACCTTTGTATTCTGTGATGAGTAGTGGACATCCATCACTTTGTCATCTACTTGAGCTTTCACCATCCACGAACCACTTTCCAAGGATGCTCAGGGAAGTAGCATGCATATAGCTGACCAGCTTTGCTGTTTCTGAGATTCTTGTTCCCATATGTCGGGCCATAAGAATCTGTGCTTTATCAAAGCTACTTATGTCGGTGGATTTCCCCATTTGTGACCCATATTGTCACTGGAATTATTTTCCTTTTGTCTATGCTCCACTTATACTAGGAGGTCAGAAGCAGTCTGTGCTGTAAAATAATTGTTAAGAAAAAAATTTGATACATTACACTGTTTCTGAGTTTAATTAGCATTGAAGTTTGGGAGTCAGGCCATTGCATACTCAGATTTAATGACCCACCAGAGACGGTGTCATCAAACATACCTTCATTTGGTTTCCTAAAACTGAACAAGACAGTGACACAAAAATTGGACACAGTACAGTAGTAAGGATCGAACCTGAGCCAAAGGCTGAGCAGTCTTGTGTGCTATCGTCTGTTCTGTGAGGACAACTGACACTAACTATGTATGGTGGGCCGCACAACAGGCTGATTGCCTAACTTCAATGGTATTTAACTCTGAAATGGTGCAACATATCGAATTTTTTTCCTAGCAAATATTTTTCAGCACAACCCACTGCACAACATCCTTACAAGCTTTTCAGACTGTTTGTGATATGCTGTATACTCTCCTACCATGTCAAGTGCTTGCAATGCCACCAGTTGGTGTTGAGTCTCTCAGTGGGCAGTGACCATAATGTTTCGACTCATCAGTGTATTTTCTGGAATGATTCTTTTTGGTGTTATTTATTTATGAGAAGTTTTGAAGTTGTTGTTATAACTTGATCAGTTGCTGCCATTATATCTGTTAGAGTGCTAATGTTTTCTTTTCCACGTTTTCTTACAGAGTGAAGAGGACTGTGCATCGGGCAAGAAGGTTCAAAGGTTTGCATTTCCCTTCATTATTCTAGTCACAGTATTCTTAATAGTGGCTTTAACTAGTAATACATTTAGACTGATAGTGATATTTACTAGTAATGTCTCACAAACAAATTGTTGTCAACATGGAGATAAAATAATTTGAAGTGTTGATTAGGAAGCACATTCAAGTGTTCCTTTTAATTATTGTTTTTCTGTCTGTACCATCTGTTTTTCACCCTCGTTGCATCTCTTTCTGCAGTGGAGTGAAGTTGTTTCCATGTCACATATTTCATCTGTAACTAAGTGGTATTTGAAACTGTTTTATTTCACGCTATGAGGCACATTCAGAAAGCAAGTATACTCTGACCATAAGGGACTGCTGTTTTTTGGTTTTTGGGGGTTGGTAACATTGAGTGATAGAGGGGGATCCCCTGACCAGAGTGAACATTGCAGTAACAGGTAGTTTGTATATTCACTTTGTACTGTCAAGTTGCATGAAAGATGTTGGTAAGAAATCCCAACGAGAGTGAGCCACATGCTGTTATTCACTTCCTATTCGCGAAGGAATAACACATACTGTAATGCTTTTGTGAATAAAAACAGTTTATGGCAAAGGTGTTATGAATAGAACAAGCGTATTTAAGCCGTGTAAGGAGTTCAATGGAAGCAGAAAAAATGTTCATGACAAACAGAGGAGTGGAGGACCACCAATTTTGACTAATCAGTTGGTGCAAAAAATCGAGGAAATTGTTCGTGAAGGCTGTTGATTGATGGTGGATGAAATTCCTGCAATGTTCCCACAGCTCTCCAGAACTCTCTTATATGAGGCACTTGCAGAAGTGATGGGATACTGGAAACTGTGTGCAATATGGGTCCAAAAACAGGTGACAGTGCTATACGAGAAGAATCGGGCCAGTAGTGCCGGTGAGTTTCTTCAGTGACTTGAGCTGGAAGGTGAGGATTTCCTGAGCTCTGTTTTCACCAGAGATGAAATATGGGTGCCTTATTACACACCTGAGACAAAAAGGCAGCCATCACAGTGGCATTGCACCAATACCCCTATCTACCAAAAACTTTAAAACCACAATTTTATACAAAAAATAATCATGGCATAAATGTTTTGGGCCTGAAAAGACATCACTTTAGTCGAATTTCTGCCTCAGGGGAAGACCATCAATGCACAACGATATGAGAGACCCTAGAAAATCTGAAAAGGAGCATTCAAAACAAAAGGAGGGGAATACTGGTGAGAGGAGTGTGCTTGCTACACGACAACACCCGTCCTCACACAGCCTTATCCATCAAGATGCTCTTGGACTTATTTGGTTGTGGTGTTTACAACTGTGTGCGTGTATCCCTGACTTTGAGTTTTCTGATTATCAACTTTTCACCTTCCTGAAGGCACACAATGAGTGGAAGTAAATTTTCAACTGACAAGCAGAAACAGGTTCTGCAGTGGGGGAAGGAACTGGTGGGAAAGTTCTTCAAGGAAGGCATAAAGAAGCTTGTGCCACATCTCAGCACATGCGTTTAATGGTATGGTGATTACGGGGAAAAATAATCAACAAGTGTATGAACAGTATCCTGTAATTGTTTCCAAATACACTTTTTCTAAAAAAATGTAAAAATCTAGGACACTTAGTTTTTGAACATGCCCATTAGCTGATAATGCTCACTTATTTATTCCAATCTTTTACAGTCATATATACTTGCATTCTTGGTGATTTTTTAGGGCTCTGTACCTCAGTTGGTGTTCCTGTTTGTCCGTCAGTATGTTGAGGACACTTTTTCTCAGGAACGGGCCAAGGTATCAAGGTGAAATTTATGTCAGAAAGTTTATGGTGTCTTGTCAACGTAGAAAATTTAAGCTTCTAAGTCAATGCAAAAAGATACAGCCATTTATGTCACTCTGTATTTTGATACTTGCAGACTCCCTCATCAGAATGTATGGATGAACATTCAACATAACTAATTAAATTTATACAGCATTCTTGAGTGAGAGATGTACTTGCATTTGTCCAGTTTATGTTTTAGGGCTTTAGGTTGTAGCCCAAGTCATAGTTCTCTTTCTAAAGGGCCCCTCACTATCTCAATATTTATTGCTCCGTTCTGATATTGACTGTCTTAGAGTGTTATTGATGGTTTTTCCAATATATTGAAGGCGACTGCAAAGTTTTAAAATTATTGACATTCACACAAAATATTGTGCAATAATGGTGGTGTTGTACAATACACAGCAATTCCTGCTGAGAGTTCGTGATTGATTGGCGCCATAAGAATCATCTGTTGATGTTCATTCAGGAGAGTAGTTTGATTACATATTTAATACCTGTTCAGGAATTAACAGTAGAAACATTTGATAAAAGTGTTTAAGTGCAGGGAAATAACACCGCAACTGCTTATTTCTTCATTTTAGAAGCTTGAATTATTTATTGGGGAAACACATAATGGCACTTCCTTCCGATCATTTACAGTAATTTATGTTACTTTTTCAGGTTTCCAGATCTGTTTCAACATTGCGGGAAGTGAAATCCAATGTATATTTGAAAAGTATCTTTTCTGTGTACAGAAGGTGTAATGAAGTTCACCAATTCATCGAAAGATTTCTTGTTGACCCTTCAAAAATTCTGAAAGTTATGCAGCTCCGCTGCAAGTTTTCTAAGCATGTTAGTACGGCTGTGTGTTGAACACCTTTGAAGCCATTTTTTTGCTCACACCACTTTGTCTTGCTTTTATTTTTGAAGCACATATTGATCGCAGTCGCAATCTGTTTCAGCGCTGACATGCTCACTACTAAGCCAGCGTTCTAACTGATGTGTTCCGGCCGTATATATTACACAATAATATTGTGCCATTCTTGGCCTCACATTTTTGCACAGTATTATTATGCAGTATATATTGAGCATGTGAAGCCAACGTAATGTTTTGTCTTCCAGTGCTGGAGACTATCATCAGAGGGTATGACAACACAGAAATCAGTTACAATCTCAAATAAGTTCAGCATGCCACACTGTTTACACATATCCATACAATCGTTGGTTTGTGGCATCATGAGACTGCTGCCTCAAATTGCGGAGTCTTGTCAATGTGTGTTATGGAGCTTGTAATGGGAAATAGTCGGTGCTGTTTCTTTTGTTTAGCACTAAGGTTAATTTGTCTATTTTCAATCCTTGGTCTTTTCTGTTTAAGTTGTTTTTGTGCTTTAGAATTTCTCTGCTCCTTCTGTCCATCCTAGCACAGTAATGGCTGGATATTGATATAACCATAGTATTAGAGAAACGAATTTGGTGGTTCCCTAGTCCCAGTGCACAATCTGCTATGGTAGATGTATCCATGTTGCTCACAGGACAATAATAGCTCTAGTGTTCCATTTTTCTGTATTTCCTGTGTATACTTGACGGCATGTGCAGTGGATTTTGTATACTGCTGCTGTGGGAAGTGGCACGCATATGTACTTTGCCCTGTTTGAATATTTGCTCATGGATGAACTAGCAGTTGCAGATTGTGTTCTGGAACCAGGGAACCACCAAGTTTGTTTCTCCAATACTACAGTTTTAACAGGATCCAGTCATTACTGTGTTAGGTTGTAAAGAGAGGGCATAGAAACATAACTTTAACAGAAAAGAACAAGGATTGCAATTAGTCATTTTGTGGCCTTTAGCAATAAATAAACATACAGAACCAACTCTTCCCTTTTACTAACTTGGTAACACACTTTAGTGCTACTCCACGATTTTAAGCAGTAGTATGATGACATCACAAACCGACTTTTGTGCATATATGTACATACTGTTTGACCTTCTGGGCTTGTTTGAGATTGCAGCTGCTTTCTGAGTTGTTATGGCCTGTGATGACATTACCAGCATAGGAGAATGAAACTTTAGGCAGATGCCCATAAAACAAAAATCATTGGGGACTATTTTGATCTCGCTGAGTGGGTCTAAGTCACGGTATGCAAAACATCCGAGAACCACCTCTGGAGTGAATAACACTCTCCACAGACCATGAACTAAACATCTCATTAGGCTATCAGCGCACTGGACACCTTGTGTCATTTTACAAGAGGGAAAATGCTTAAAAAAAAAAAAGGCCAACTCCAGATGTCTATTGCACTGAGTTCCCTTTGTAACTTTCACTTGGAAACTGGTTGAAATGGACATGTAACCACTGACTGGATATGAAATACTTGTATGCTGGGTGCTGCTCCACTTGTACGTATTTTGTAAAGGACTTCCCGTTTTGCACCCTGAGCTGCACTTCAAAAGTATTTATTTGCCAGACTGGTATTCAGGCATACAGCCCATCATCGGTGGCGTATACTGTGCATGTGCACGTCAAACTATGTGGGACAATAATCCAATGCTACTTCATTGTGATATTCAGTGGTGACGTATAATTGTTTGAGCACTGTAAATTTGTATTATTTATTTCTTGACCTCATCAATATCTCTCAACTGGACTTTGTTTCTGAAAGTTCTGCAGTTATTACTGGAAGTTAAAGAGTGCAATCCAATATCAAAATTTTTGAAATAAGTATAATGCTTCTCATAAATGAGGTATGTTGTATTACATTGACCAAACATAACAAAGTTGGCTTGTTATAGAGAACATCACAAATACATTAATACAGACTATGTCTTAATTAACAGATACCAATTGAATATACAGATAACAGGTTTCTTCTTTTCCCTGTGATGTCATTGGCAATGTCAGAGCCACTCTTCTCCCATGGTTCACATCGTATCTCCAAGGCTCAACCCAATGACGAGGAATAAACTGCCCAACCAGGAGATACCACGAACATTATAAGATTGCTATCGTTGTTCTAGCTCGCAGATAAGCTGTGTTCATCCACTCCAGAATGCATGCACATAAATAAAACTCAGATCTGGACGGCGGGCTATAGTAGTTCATTAAGTAAATAAATTTTCAATGGTGACAATGATCATTTGTTGGGTTGGGTAATGCTTGTGCAACATGTTGCTTGACCAAAGTGATTTGTTACTTTATGATTATTAAAAATGTCAGTCTCTGTGGGTCAGAGATTGTTGCGGGCACACTATACAAAATTGTGAAACACTAACCAGAATGAGAGTGGTTGCATCTTTAAACACAATTGCCAGACAAGTTCTTGTATCAGTTGTGTGTGAAGTGCTATGTCACTTGTCTCAGCCACACTTCTGGGTTGTATCAGACGTTGTTGCACTTTATATGGCCCAGATGATGGAGTTACACCCAAATAATAACCTATTAAGTGCAGCAGATGTTGTGTAAGAAGATGTACCTTATCAGTGTAGATCTTTTTACACCCATTGCTCTACACTGTGTCGTATGGCTGCGAGTGATACAGCATTCCTTGTAGGCATGTTGGACAGTCTGTGTCAAGACACCAATAAATTGACCAAATTCATTCACAGTGCTTTCTTGAGCACATTCAAAAACACAATACCTCATTCTGCCATTGCACATCATCACCAGTCTCCAAAGATGATATGAATGATTTTTTGTTAGGTGAACTTATTAATTTAATCAAAAGCAGTGTACCAACATTATCTTTCCTCCACAGTACATTTTCCTAGGTAATGAAACATTCACCGCAGATATTGCAGAAATGGCAAGTGCTATTGATGTGTGGTTTTCACAGATTGGGTTAGTAGTCAGGTGCTCATAATGTTCACCAATAAACAGGTTGTAAATATACACTCCTGGAAATTGAAATAAGAACACCGTGAATTCATTGTCCCAGGAAGGGGAAACTTTATTGACACATTCCTGGGGTCAGATACATCACATGATCACACTGACAGAACCACAGACACATAGACACAGGCAACAGAGCATGCACAGTGTCGGCACTAGTACAGTGTATATCCACCTTTCGCAGCAATGCAGGCTGCTATTCTCCCATGGAGACGATCGTAGAGATGCTGGATGTAGTCCTGTGGAACGGCTTGCCATGCCATTTCCACCTGGCGCCTCAGTTGGACCAGCGTTCGTGCTGGACGTGCAGACCGCGTGAGACGACGCTTCATCCAGTCCCAAACATGCTCAATGGGGGACAGATCCGGAGATCTTGCTGGCCAGGGTAGTTGACTTACACCTTCTAGAGCACGTTGGGTTGCACGGGATACATGCGGACGTGCATTGTCCTGTTGGAACAGCAAGTTCCCTTGCCGGTCTAGGAATGGTAGAACGATGGGTTCGATGACGGTTTGGATGTACCGTGCACTATTCAGTGTCCCCTCGACGATCACCAGTGGTGTACGGCCAGTGTAGGAGATCGCTCCCCACACCATGATGCGGGTGTTGGCCCTGTGTGCCTCGGTCGTATGCAGTCCTGATTGTGGCGCTCACCTGCACGGCGCCAAACACGCATACGACCATCATTGGCACCAAGGCAGAAGCGACTCTCACCGCTGAAGACGACACGTCTCCATTCGTCCCTCCATTCACGCCTGTCGCGACACCACTGGAGGCGGGCTGCACGATGTTGGGGCGTGAGCGGAAGACGGCCTAACGGTGTGCGGGACCGTAGCCCAGCTTCATGGAGACGGTTGCGAATGGTCCTCGCCGATACCCCAGGAGCAACAGTGTCCCTAATTTGCTGGGAAGTGGCGGTGCGGTCCCCTACGGCACTGCGTAGGATCCTACGGTCTTGGCGTGCATCCGTGCGTCGCTGCGGTCCGGTCCCAGGTCGACGGGCACGTGCACCTTCCGCCGACCACTGGCGACAACATCGATGTACTATGGAGACCTCACGCCCCACGTGTTGAGCAATTCGGCGGTACGTCCACCCGGCCTCCCGCATGCCCACTATACGCCCTCGCTCAAAGTCCGTCAACTGCACATACGGTTCACGTCCACGCTGTCGCAGCATGCTACCAGTGTTAAAGACTGCGATGGAGCTCCGTATGCCACGGCAAACTGGCTGACACTGACGGCGGCGGTGCACAAATGCTGCGCAGCTAGCGCCATTCGACGGCCAACACCGCGGTTCCTGGTGTGTCCGCTGTGCCGTGCGTGTGATCATTGCTTGTACAGCCCTCTCGCAGTGTCCGGAGCAAGTATGGTGGGTCTGACACACCGGTGTCAATGTGTTCTTTTTTCCATTTCCAGGAGTGTACTTAGAAAGTGTTTTCTGTGCAAACATATACTTTTTAAAATGGAACAGTGCCTATTGACAAACTAAAAGTGGGTAAATTAGAATATCAGGGTTGTTTGGTGCAGGGTTCTAGCATGATTCATTTACCAGATATCGTATTTTGAAAAGTTCCCATGCGGACACTTACTTCTGCCATTCAACCTGCATAGTTGCTACGGATGATGATTTTATGTCTACTTACAATGTGCTTGTGTGTTTCTTTAGTGCACTGCAACTTGCTTGATAGTGTGTGACAATCCAAGGAATAGGCTGTGAGTAGATAATGGGATTTTCCAACAGAAAAAATTGATATACTCATGGTGTATGGAGAGTGTAGGAAGATTGCTGTTCATTCTTGTATGGTGTATGCTGCAAGGTATCCCTGTAGATGTCAAGCATCCCAGCAGTTATTTATCAACCTCTTCAAACAGTTATGTGAAAGTGATAGTGTAACACTTAGACAATGTAACTGAAGGAAAATGAGATGACGGAAGAGGGGGAAATTAATGTTCTTGCTACTGTTGCAGCTGATCCACATGCTAGCCTCTTTGAAATTGTATATGACATGGGTCAGGGAAGTGTTCTGTGCATTCTCCATTGACATAGGTCCCATCCCTATCTCATTATCTCCATGAAGAGTTGCATGGAAACGATTATGAGAATTGCATTAACTTCTGTATGTGGGCATTAATACAGGATACTCCAGATGTATCATGTATCTTGTTCAGTGGTGAAGACACATTTACCAGTCATGACCAGGTAAACCACTGAAACCTGCACTTTTGATTTTTTGTTGACAATACCTGTTGGCTTCATCAGGTGGAATGTCAGCGTCCATAGAGTGTAAACATGTGGTGTGGGATAGTGAACCATCAGCTCATATGCCTGCTTTTCATAGACAGAACACTGAACATGAACAAGTATCTCAGCCTGCTAACAGACCACCTTCCACAGTTGCTAGAAGACGTTCCTGTCCAGCCCATAATGCATGAAGTACTACAGCATGTCTTCACAAATTATTTGATTAGTTGTAAGGACCTGTACCTCGGCCAGCCTATTCCCTGGATTTGATGCCTGTAGACTACTTTGTATGTGGGGAAAGCTGAAAGATGTGGTCTACAAGGACATACCTACTACACCTGATGATATTCGAGCAAGTGTTGCTGCAGGCTGCTTGTACAATGCTATCATATGGGCAACTGTCGTTCAATATCTGACTGGAAGCAATTATAGTCACTGCTGGTGGTCATTTTGAACACAACCTGAGGCGATCAGTTGTCTCATTACTGGTCAGAATCCACATAACTAGTGTATGCACTCCTGTTGTTCTTTAAAGTGTGCTACCACAGATATTTTGCAAGAGTCATCATGGGAACTTTTAAAAATACGATATCTTGTAGATGACTCATACTAGAATCGTGTATCAAACACCACGTACACTCTGATTTACCCAACTTTTAGTTTGTTAATGTCAATAGCATTGTTCCACTTAAAAAATGTATGTTTGCACAAAAAATACGCTTTCTAAGTGTTATTACAATCTGTAGATTGGCTAACAAGATGAGCCTCTGGCTACCAATACATTCTGTGAAAACTGCACATCCCAGGCACTTTCCATTTCCGCAACATTTGCAGTACAAGTTTTAGTTGATTCACCCTGTATGTATAAAGCTGGGCATATTTGTGTATGTGTAAGGACTACTTCCAGGCCCCTGGACCAAAGTTAGCTAAATCTGACACAAACTCCTTGTCCAGCTGGGACCTACATAGGGGAGTGTATAGAGCTCTAGCTCTAATATTTACAGAGATCCATGTTTTGAAAAGCCCTTCTGCATATAGACTGCCCTGCATGAAAGGTGTTTCACACAGTAGTAGTATTGACTTGCCTTATCAACCTACTTGGCAGTCCAGCCTATACGTCAGGGGCAAGAAATGGTTTCCCAGCCCCCGGACATGTAGGCTACCTTGCACAACAGGTATGTTGCATATTGCGTTGGAGTAGTATCAGCTTGCTTAGCATGGCAGCCTATACGTCATGGGAAGAAGTGTTTCCAAGCCCTTGGCATATAGGCTGTGCTGCACAAGAGGTGTGTTGTTGGAGCAGTACCAGCCTGCTTTATTGACCTCCTTTATAGGGGCTACCTGTACAAATGGGCATGCACAGGGGGAGGTTGAGAAGGATGGAGGAGGAGTTGCAGAGGGGGAGGTAGGAGTTGCAAAGGATGTAGACAAGGAAAGAGGGTATGGGTAGTGGACAAGGGGGTGGGAGAAGGTGAGAGGTAGGAGAGGAGGAGATGAACAGAAAGAGGGAAGGGTATGGACAGAGAGTGGTGCGAGGACGAGATGGATAGATGGGGAGGTGAGGAGTTAGTGGACATAGAGAGAGAGAGAGAGAGAGAGAGAGAGAGAGAGAGAGAGAGAGGAATGGAGGAGATGGACTAAGAGGTGTGTACATTATATGTGATATAGATGTATTCAGATGAAGCTGTGGGGAACAGGCTAGATTGTAGTAAATTTGGTTGAAATTGTTCAGTGTATCCTAGAGATACGTGTACCAAGTTTAGCAGAAATTTCTCCAGGCATTCCAGAGCTTTGGATTAGTTAGGCCTTAAATTGTCATCAAGACTGGCTCGTATCGTCTTAGTGTGCCTGAAACCGTGGACTTGACACTAATATTGTTTGAAACTTCCTGCCACATTAAAACTTTATGCCAGACAAAAGCGATGTCTAACCATTGTTGTTTTCCCACTGAGGCAAGCACTGTAGATGCTATTCACACTGTTAGAATTCTAATCGGAAAATACAAAGATATCAAAAAAGACCTACAGCTTTCAACTGAGTCCCAAGAAGGCATGTATGGGCAGACTCTTCACATGCAATGTGTCCCAGGTTTTTACTTTTGTATTCTCAAGGACTCAGATGAGAACATCAAGACAAAGGCTGTAAGTCCTGCAGATACTGGCAAAGAATGTGAGAGAAAAGTTGGGGGCCACCAAGGATTTGCTTCAAACTCAAGCCGGTCATGAAATGACACAGAACACCTACAGAAACCAGCTTTATGCAAACTTATATATGCTGGTGACATAGTTCTAATAGCAGGATCTCCAGGAGAAATGAAAGACGATCTTAACACTTGGTGCACTGTGCTAGAACATCGAGGGCTTAGAGTAAGTAGGAATAAAACAGTGTCAAGTCAATTTGTATATACCTGATTTGTGATATATTGGGCTGATTGTTTTATTGTTGTGAATTATTTTGTTTTGTATTTTGTTGTTTGTGTGGTGTGTGATTTAAATAGTTTTGCAAGTTGATATGATACATTACCAAGGAAAGGCATACAGACATATTTACTTTCTTCTGGTGCTGAGGAAAGGTTTGTTGATGGTTTTTACTTAGTTTTCATTTTTGCATCTAGTTTGTCAACTATGGTTGGGTCGTAAACATTATTGTGGGTTATTGTTTTTAAAATGTTTAGTTCCTTGGTTTTTTCAGCAGGTTCTGCATGAATTTTGTTTACATGGTTGAGTGCTAATCTGAAAAATGCTATTTTATACTGATTTGGGTGGTATAACAACATCTGTTGTGATGGGTTTTCTGTAAATTTTGAATTTGTGTTTGGTGTTGTTACATGTTATGTTTAAGTCAAGAAATTTGAAAAACTAATAAATACTGTACTCATCCACTTCTGTAACCATTCCCTGCCTCACTCATACCACACCTAAACACCATCCTCTCTACCTCTTTTTACACACACACACACACACACACACACACACACACACACACACACACACACACACACACACACACCCTACCTCTACCCCTCTCTCTCTCTCTCTCTCTCTCTCTCTCCCCCCCCCTTCTCTCCCCCCACCCTTTCCCCTCCTCCCCTCCCATCCCTCCATCCCGCCTTCCTCCCTTCCCATGTGTATACTATCCTGTTTATTGAGCAGTGAGAAACATGCCAAACATAACTTCCCTACCACAAGTATTGTGCTAAACACTTTGTTGTAGGTTTTGTAAATAGCATAAGAAGCTTTTGCAGGGTAAAAACATAATAATTTTTATAAAGAAAGTAATGTAATAAATAAATATTTTATTATGAATGCCACACAAAACGAAAATTTGAGCAAAGAAAATTCTCTGCCTCCACAAAACTCTTTGGAGACAACGGCCACACTCTTTGGTTTGTTTATATTTTGTAAAATATGTGTGTGTCGCCATCAGTGGAAAAGTGCCTGTTTCACTTGATATTTAACTATAGTGGTAAGCACCAATTGTGTTTTCCACAGCAGTACCTCCCACAAGAATAAAAAACAGTGACTAATTCCATCAAATTAATCTTACAATCGTAATATTCTTTCCACATACAGTGCTCACTTTTTTGTCTCTGTATTCGGCACAGATGCACGACCCCCACAATACTCCAAACTAAATTTTATCATCTGATGATGAATCCCCAGGCGATTCAAAACCGGTCATGAAAAAATAAAAAATTGAAGAAGAAATGGCGATTGGTTGCAGTAATTCCTGAAACCTCTAACAGAACAGTCACAGTGTTCCAAATCCAGAATGGATAATAGTTGTATTTTGCTACCTATCCTGGTAAAAGGAACAACGAACACATACAGAAAATGTAAACTGAAGTTATTGAAAACTATTCTTGCTATTCAATTCAATAAGCAGTGCATATTACAAAACATTACACCTAATTTTGTCAAAGTTGTAATCAATGACCAGAGTAAATCAGCTCAGGCAGCTAAAAGCAGATGTGAAGGCACATAGATCAAAAATGTAATTAGGTCTCATTATAAACTAAAAGACTTACTCAACAAAGACATCTACAGGCTGCACTTAGAGTTAAGCAATCACCTTATGCTGTCCCAAATGGTAACATTCATAGAGTTAGTTCAACAATCTGTTGATAAAGAAATGTTGAAAAGTTCATCTAAGCAAAAGGAAAAGCTCTCAAAGCTCATTGCCAAAAAATCCACCAACTCTTACTCCAACTTACCTGATGGAAAACATAATTTTTCTGAGAGAGTGGTAAACACATCAAACTTTCATTTCAACAACACACAACTAAATTTGCTAAATAAAGGACAAAAACACGATATTTCCACCAAACTTGATGAAAACACTGTCAAAGACCTAATAACTGACATTAAGGTAGCCTGCCTATCAGCAAAACTAAATGAAAATGACCAAAATAATAAAGAAAATCATGAAAACAAAAAAACTCCACAATATTACTCGTAATGAGGTTACAACATTAAAACAAATTAATGAAAAACTAGTTGATAATAATGCTTTTGTGGTTAAAGCTGAAAAAAGCAATACAGCTGTATTAATGTATGAATCAGAGTACATTAACAAAACATTAGAATTTTTTAAAAATAACAACATAACTGAACTAGAATCTGATCCTACCCCAAAATACCAAAATAAAATAAAAAACTTATTAAAGATCTGCAACCTCCTCCTAACAACTACTGAAGCCAAACACTGCGTAATAATGAACCCAACAGCTCGAAAGCCCAGATCACAACCCAAGGTTCATAAACAAGCCCACCCACTACACACAATAAACAACTCTATAACAGTTCTGGATACAAAATAAACAAAAAACTTCATGAAATTCTCAGTAAATCCTACACATTACAAACAACTACTTCATATTGAACAGCTATGAACTAAGTGACTGCGTAAAAGATATCACTATTCCCACAACAGCAAAATTTACATCATTCTACATAATAAACCTGTACACCAACATACCTGTAACCATAGCGAGTAGACTTCTACTTGCTATGCTGTAACAGAAACACTCCAAACAATCAAAGACAACTTATTGCATTATAATAAGCTAAGTAATGTAGAAATCTATGAACTGATGGATTTACTTGAATTAGTGTTATCTCACAATTACTCTTCCTTTAATAACAAAATCTATATTCAGAAAGACGGTTTAGCAATGGGCAATAGTTTAGCTGGCCTACTAGCTGACATCTATATTAAGGACCTGGAAAACAAATTCTTTAAAGATAATCCAATGGAAAAAGACAGAGTCATTTATTACAAATGCTATGTTGATGACACATTGATAATATACCGTGGAACAACTGATATAGAAAACTTAGCCACTAAACTAAATAATATACATCCCAAAATACAGTTTACTGTTGAACACCAAACACAACAGGGAATTAATTTTCTTGGCTTAAACATAACATGTCACAACACCAAATACAAATTCAAAATTTACAGGAAACCCACCACAACAGATGTTGTTAGAAATAATACACCATGCCACCCAAATCAGCATAGACTAGCATTTTTCAGATCAGCACTCAACCGTGCAAACAAAATTCATGCTGAACCTGCTGTAAAAACCAAGGAACTAAACATTTTAAAAACAATAGCCCACAATAATGCTTATGGCCTAACCATAGTTGACAGACTAGATGCAAAAATGAAAACTAAGCAAAAACCATCAACAAACGTTTCCTCAGTACCAGAAGAAACTAAATATATCTGTATGCCTTTCCTTGGTAATGAATCATATCAATTTGCAAAACTATTTAACCACACAAAGTCAAAATCAGTTTCCACACAAACAACAAAATACAAAACAAAATAATTTACAACATTAAAACAACCAGCCCACTATATCACAAATCAGGTATATGCAAATTAACTTGTAATAGCTATTCTTGCTGCTACAGACGGTTCTTCGATCATGTAGGCTGCAGATTCCTCGACTTGTGCCATAGGGTGGTGGGGTTTCAGGTTCGGCTAAATAGGTCAGGTGTCCACTACACACAGGAGGCAGCTACACGGGTAGCAGGGACAGTGTGGCATGGACTGGGCAGTTTTTTAGGTTAGACAGTCTCGGGAAAAATCAAAAAGGGCTCCAGTCTCAAAGGGTACTGGGCAAAGAAACGATGAGAATCGACCAAGCAATAGTCGGTATTGTAGTTGTAAATTATCGTAGCTGTGTTGGAAAAGTACCAGAGCTTCAAGTGCTGATAGAAAGCACTGAAGCTGAAATCGTTATAGGAACAGAAAGCTGGCTAAAGCTGGAGATAAATTCTGCCGAAATTTTTACAGAGGCGTAAACTGTGTTCGGAAAGGATAGATTAAATAAAGTAGGTGGTGGTGTGTTTGTGTCTGTTGGTAGTAGTTTATCTTGTAGTGAAGTTGAAATAGATAGTTCCTGCACATTACTATGGGTAGAGGCTATACTCAACAGCTGTACCAAAGTAATAATTGGCTCCTTCTACTGATCCCCCTGACTCAGATGATACAATAGCTGAACGGTTCAAAGAAAACTTGAATCTCATTACAAATAAGTACCCCATTCATAAAGTTATAATTGGTGGAGACTTCAATCTACTCTTGATTTGTAGGCGAAAATACATGTTGTTCAAAGCCAGTGGAAGACAGAAAACATCTTCCGAAATTGTACTAAATGCTTTCTCTGAGAATTACTTCGAACAATTAGTTCATGAGCCCACACGAACTGTAAATGGTTGCAAAAACACACTTGACCTCTTAGCCACAAATAATCCTGATCTAATAGAGAGCATCATGTCGGATACTGGGATTAGTGAACACAAGGCAACTGGACAGGAGAGAGAAGAAGGGAGCTTTCTTGCACTTTTCTGAAAAGCAAGAGTTATTGGGTAAAATTTTACAGCTTGCTATATTGGTGGACCATTGTCATCTGGCAGAAAAAGAGAGGAGAAACGTTTACCAACATATTATTGTTGCCTTGGAGGTGTTAGTATTCCTTGCTTCTTGGACAGTGGGAAAGCATGAAGCTGGAAGCCTATAGTCATCATCTCTGTGGGTCATTTCTTTCTTTTTTCTTTCTTTTTTTCCAAGTATCAACTGCTTCTCACACACTATCTGTAGAGGTTACCTGCTTTGGCTACCATTCGTATGTTGTTGAAATACACATTGTAGCTGCAGTCCTCTTGCTGCGCTACTGCAGTTTTCAGTCTCAGTTTTAAATGTGTGGGGAATACAAATAACTACCAGAAGCCAGCTTGTGCGGCACAATGGTAATATTTTGGTAAACGCTCCACTTCCCTTTCTCTGCCTTTCATCGCTAAAATGTGGGACAGTTTAATGTGTCATTCAGCCGTGAGCATAGACAAATGGAAACTTAGACCACCTGAGAGGAAGGAAAGGTGCAGGGGATGAAATCCTGCCTTCCTCAACCCCAATCTGCAAAAGCATGACTTATGCACAGTCATAGGGATTGCCAATCACTTCTGCTGTCGTGGGAATCATATTAAAACCCTGTGATGAACCAGGATTAACCTCGACACTCGTTTCAAAATTAGAAAAGGAAACAGTGAGTACCACATAGCACAAAGTAAAGCTGAGTACACAAATCATTTGGTAATGACTGTGGCACAAATACTTGCTAAGGTTGGCAGTGTTGTAAACGTGGTAGTGCAGGCCTGACTTCTACCGGTATATTACCCAACCGTAGTCTGAAACACGTCCCAGCATAATACTGCCACATTGTAGTGTTCGTGCTATACTTGTCTGATGATGATGGCCTGCCAATAGCAGCCTAAAAATTGCCCTCAATAACTCCACTTCTTGTAGCGAGGCTTAAAACCATATCAACCAAAACCACTAAAAATAAATGCAAAATATATCTATTTAAAACAGCAGATAAAAATTCATTTGATGCCTTCCTAAGAGAGAATCTCCACTCCTTCCAAGCTGATTGTGTAAGTGTAGACCATATATGGCTCAAATTCAGAGATACAGTATCAACAGCAATAGATAGTTTCATACCACCTAAGTTAATAAGAAATGGGACTGATCCACCATGGTACACAAAACACATCAGAACACTGTTGCAGAAGCAATGAAAAAAGCTTACCAAATTCAGAATAATGCAAAATCCCCAAGATTGGCTAAGTTTCACAGAAGTTCAAAATTTAGTGCAGACATCAATGAGAGATGCTTTTAATAGTTTCCACAATGAAACATTGTCTCAAAATATTGTACAAAACCCAAAGAGATTCTGGTCATATGTAAAGTACACAAGTGGCAAAAAAACAGTCAATACCATTACTGCACGATAGCGATGGAAATGTTACCGATGATAGTGCCACTAAAGCAGAGTCACTAAATACAGTTTCCCGTAATTCCTTCACGAAGGAAGAAGTAAATATTCCAGAATTCAAAACCAGAACAGCTGTTAGCATGAGTGACAAAAGTAGATATCTTAATGTTGCTTAACAACTCAAATCACTTAAGAAAGGCAAGTCTTCCGTTCCAGATGGCATACCAATGAGGTTCCTTTCAGAATATGCAGACACAATAGCGTCTTTCTTAGCAATCATATACAACCACTCACTTGACGAAAGGTCTGTTCCTAAAGACTGGAAAGTAGCACAGGTTACACCAATATTTAAGAAAGCAAATAGGAGTAACCCATTGAATTACAGACCCAAATCACTGACCTCAATTTGCAGCAGGATTTTGGAGCATATACTGTACTCAAACATTATGAGTCACCTTGAAGAAAATGACTTATTGATACATAACCAACACGGATTCAGGAAATATCCTTCTTGTGCAACACAGCTAGCTCTATATTCCCATGAAGTAATGAGTGCTGTCGATAAGGGACCTCAGATCGATTCCATATTCGTAGATTTCCAGAAGGCTTTTGATAGCGTTTCTCACAAGCGACTATTAATCAAAGTGCGTGAATATGGAGTATCATCTCAGTTGTCTGACTGGATTTGTGATTTCCTCTGAGAGAGGTCACAGTTCGTAGTGATAGACGGTAAATCATTGAGCAGAACAGAAGTGACATCTGGCGTTCCAAAGGCCCTCTGCTGTTCCTGATTTACATAAATGATCTAGGTGATAATCTGAGCAGCCCCCTTAGATTGTTTGCAGATGATGCTTTAATTTACCGTCTAGTAAAATCATCAGATGATCAATTCCAATAACAAAATGATCTAGAGAGAATTTCTGTATGGTGTGAAAAGTGGCAATTGGCACTAAACAAAGAAAAGTGTGAGGTCATCCACATGGGTACTAAAAGAAATCTGATAAATTTTGGGTAAATGATAAATCGCACAAATCTAAGGGCTGTCAATTTGGCTAAATACCTAGGAATTACAGTTATGAGCAACTTAAATTGGAAAGACCACATAGATAATATTGTGGGGAAGGCGAAACAAAGACTGCGCTTTGTTGGCAAAACACTTAGAAGATGCGACAAATCCACTAAAGAGACAGCCTACATTACACTTGTCCGTCTTCTGCTGGGATATTTCTGCATGGTATGGGATCCTTACCAGGTATATTGACAGAGGACATCGAAAAAGTGCAAAGAAGGACAGCTCATTTCGTGTTATCACGCAATAGGGGTGAGAGTGTCACTGATATGATACACAAGTTGGGGTGGCAGTCACTGAAACAAAGGTGGTTTCCTTCACAGCGAGACCTATTTGCGAGGTTTCAATCACTAACTTTCTCTTCCAAGTGCGAAAATATTTTGTTGACACCCATCTACATAGAGAGAAATGAACATTATAATAAAATAAGAGAAATCAGAGTTTGAACGGAAAGATTTAGGTGTTCCTTTTTCCCACGCACCATTCAAGAGTGTAATGGTAAAGAAGTAGTATGAAAATGGTTTGATGAACCCTCTGCCAGGCACTTACGTGTGAATTGCAGAGTAACCATGTAGATGTAGATAGGGCAGACAGGAAGAAATTTTGAATCCGATACAAAGAGCATACTGACGCACTCCGTTTAAAAAATTTAAATAGATCCACTTTTGCAGCCCATCTAGCCCAAAATAGTCATTCAATCACAGATGTAAAAACCAACTTCCACATTCTACACACTGTAGACAAAGGAATAAAAATGGACCTCATGGAAGAATTAGAAACTTTCATACATAACAGTAAAACACCCCACACCATCTTAAATGAGCACATTGATTTAGCAAACAACCCATTCTTCCAAAATTTTAAAGAGTACTTAAATTTGAAAAACTAATAAATACTGTACTCATCCACTGCCGTACCCATTCTCCACCTCTCACATACCGCAGCTAAACACCATCCTCTCCCATCCTCTTTTTTTACACACACACACAACACCCCCCCCCCCCCCCCGGTCTCTCTCTCTCTCTCTCTCTCTCTCTCTCTCTCTCTCTCTCTCCCCCCTCTCCTCTCCCCCCCTCTCCCCCCTCTCTCCTCCCTCTCTCCCCCCCTCTCCCCCCCTCTCTCCCTTCCTCCCTACCATTCCACCTGCCTTCCTCCCGACCCCCCTTCCCTCCCCATATGTATACAATCTTGTTTATTGAGCAATGAGAAACATGCCAAACATAACTTCACTACCAGAAATATTGTCCTAAACACTTTGTTGTAGATTTTTGTAAATACCATAAGAAAATTTTGCAGTGTAAAAACATAGTAATAATATTTTTTATAAAGAAGGTAATGTAGTAAATATATATTTTATTACGAATGCCACACAAAACGAAAAATGAGCAAAGAAAATTCTCTGTCTCCACAAAACTCTTTGGAGACAACAACGGCCACACTCGTCGGTTCGTTTATATTTTGTAAAGTATGTGGGAGTCGCCATCAGTGGAAAAGTGCCTGTTTCACTGGATATTTAACGATAGTGGTAAGCACACATTATGTTTTCCAGAGCAGTGCCTGCCGCAAGAATAAAAACAGTAATACCGTCAAATTAATCTTACAATCATAATATTCTTTGCACATGCAGTGCTCACTTTTTCATCTCTGTATTTGCCACAGATGCACGACCCCCACAATACTCCAAACTAAATTGTATCATCTGACGACGAATCGCTAGGCAGTTCGAAGATGGTCACGAATAGATAAAGAATTGAAGAAAAAATGGCGATTGGCTGCAGTAATTCCTGAAACCTTTAACAAGACAGTCACAGTGTTCCAAATCCAGAATGGATAAAAGTTTTAATAAAATGTGTTTTTGGTTGAAAGCACGGTATTGGCAGTTCCACAGCTTCACGGTTACTGAATCCCAGCGGCTTTTACAGGGTATCTTGCAATTCTGTAACTGCTTGTGACCGATGTTCTTACATGCCACTGTATGCATCACAGTTCATCCACTGCTTTTAATTTGTTGCCCAAAGTCACCTCTTAGTGCCTAATGAGATTAAACATATTTTTTCTGATTAATTGTAGCAGCATTAAAGATTACTCCTGCATAATGCAGCACATTATCTGATCAAAAGTATCTGGACACTATTATGTAATGCAAAATTGACCACTAGGTGTCATGAGAGTGGGGCTTGCCAATATAAAAATTGTGTTGGCAGTAGAGAAACTGTACAGAATGGATGAATCAGGAGAGCTCAGTGATTTTTAATGTGGACTAGTCCTCGAATGTCGCCTGAGTAACAAATCTATGAGGGGCATTTAAATCCTCGTGAACCTCCCCAAATCGTGTGTCGACGGTGTGATCGCAGAGTGGGAAACGAAAGAACAACCGCAGCTCAACCGAAACCGGGCAGACTTCATATACTTGCGGACGAGGACTGTCGAGCATTGTTGAGGGTGATTGTAAAACACTGCATGAAATCAGCAGAAGGTATCACCTGTGCTGCCAGTAGTCCAGTTAGCACAATGACTGTGCATGGGGAGTTACAAAGAATGGATACAATGTTTGAGAAGCTTCTCATAAGCCACAAATTTTTGTAGTCAGTGCTAAGTGACATTTGAGGTTATCTAAAGAGCAACACCACTGGACAGCGAATGACTGGAAATAAATGACTCGGGAGTTATGAATCACACTGTACTTATGGCAAATGAGTAAAAGTGTCCGGGGTTGGTGAATGCTTGGAGAACGTTACCTGCTGTCGTGCGTAATGCCGACAGTAAAGTATGGAGGAGGTGATGTAATGGTTTATTTTTCATGTTTAGGCTGCTGTCCCTTATCACAGTTAAGAAAATGCTAAATGAAGAAGGATATTAACGTATTTTACAGCATTGTTCACTGCGTGCAGTCGAGGAGCAGTTTGGGAACAATGACTGACTGTATTAGCATAACAATGATCGCACCATAAAGCAGTATCTGTGAGGTGGACAGTAACATTCCTGCGATGGACTGTCCGGCACAGAGTTGTGACCTGAATCCGTGGTGCACAGTCAGTACGAGTAAGAATATCGACTTCGCTCAGGAGCCTGGCATCTGACCTCACTATCTTCTCTCGCTTTGGCTCTTGAGGAAGAATGGACTTACATTGCTCCGGAGACATTCAGACACCTCACTGAAAGTGCCTCCAGCAGCATTCGAGCCCTCATAAAGGCAAATCGTGGACACACTCCAGGTTAAAGTGTCGTGATACTCTTGATCAGGTAATGTATACCACTTTAGTCCTTTAATATATTGATTAATGGATAAATTGGGAACTTCCCTGCATTCTGAAATTTTTATGCAATTAATGTATAATATTTATCTAGATACAAATCATCATCGTTAGACACGTGCCCTGTAAATAAGTATAGGTTACGTGACAAATGTTTTATGGATATATGCTGATTGATTTTTGTTTGTAATAATTGCCTAGTTATGGTCTTTTTAATTGCATGTATGTGCCTGAGAATGGTCTGTTGGTTGACTGAAATTGGTAGTTTTATTAATAAAGTGACATGCAGATATTGTGCCAAATCATCATTTTCCAAAGATATTTAAAAACTATTGAATGTTATGTCATATTTCAGCATTTTCAGGCTACTTCCATGCCCAAATATGACATCGAATCTTATGCTTGACAATGGCGCATAAGCTGATGTTAAAATAGTGCAGTAAAAGCCAGAAGTGGAAAATTGTATTGAATAATTCATAGAGGCTATCCACCCATAATGAAGAAATAAATCCATAAAATAATGTAGAATAGAGTTTATTGATATGAAAAGACTGAACCTGACGGAATGGCAACTCCGTCTGCATTTGGCAATTTGTGATCATTTATGTTATGACAGTCTTTGAGCATGAAGGTAAAATCTTCTAGTTTGCTAGGCCATGTCAGTTCCTCTTCAGATTTCTTCTTCATAAGTTGTTTCAACCCCTCTCCTGAGATGTCGTTCAGGACTACTCTGGTGTCACCTGTAAGCTGAACATAATATAGGAACAGCTTCACGTTCACTTAGTAAAGGGAGCTTTCTTGCACTTTTCTGAAAAGCAAGAGTTATTGGGTAAAATTTTACAGCTTGCTATATTGGTGGACCATTGTCATCTGGCAGAAAAAGAGAGGAGAAACGTTTACCAACATATTATTGTTGCCTTGGACGTGTTAGTATTCCTTGCTTCTTGGACAGTGGGAAAGCATGAAGCTGGAAGCCTATAGTCATCATCTCTGTGGGTCATTTCTTTCTTTTTTCTTTCTTTTTTTCCAAGTATCAACTGCTTCTCACACACTATCTGTAGAGGTTACCTGCTTTGGCTACCATTCGTATGTTGTTGAAATACACATTGTAGCTGCAGTCCTCTTGCTGCGCTACTGCAGTTTTCAGTCTCAGTTTTAAATGTGTGGGGAATACAAATAACTACCAGAAGCCAGCTTGTGCGGCACAATGGTAATATTTTGGTAAACGCTCCACTTCCCTTTCTCTGCCTTTCATCGCTAAAATGTGGGACAGTTTAATGTGTCATTCAGCCGTGAGCATAGACAAATGGAAACTTAGACCACCTGAGAGGAAGGAAAGGTGCAGGGGATGAAATCCTGCCTTCCTCAACCCCAATCTGCAAAAGCATGACTTATGCACAGTCATAGGGATTGCCAATCACTTCTGCTGTCGTGGGAATCATATTAAAACCCTGTGATGAACCAGGATTAACCTCGACACTCGTTTCAAAATTAGAAAAGGAAACAGTGAGTACCACATAGCACAAAGTAAAGCTGAGTACACAAATCATTTGGTAATGACTGTGGCACAAATACTTGCTAAGGTTGGCAGTGTTGTAAACGTGGTAGTGCAGGCCTGACTTCTACCGGTATATTACCCAACCGTAGTCTGAAACACGTCCCAGCATAATACTGCCACATTGTAGTGTTCGTGCTATACTTGTCTGATGATGATGGCCTGCCAATAGCAGCCTAAAAATTGCCCTCAATAACTCCACTTCTTCAGAACAAGTGCAGGAAAATTCCCTTTTGTAAATGAGTGTGACACTGGTCTTGCACAACGTTCAGCTGACGGTGGACACCACAAGGTCTCTGAGTGAGATCCTAGCAGAGGGGATGAAGTGTCAATTGTGACGAAGAACTTTGAAGTGGAGTGATGCAGCCTAAAAAATCTAGAAAGTTATACTTTCAATGACATCAGGTTTGCCGGCCAGGGTGGCAGAGCGGTTCTAGGCGCTACAGATGGAACTGTGCGACCGCTACGGTCGCAGGTTCGAATCCTACGTTGGGCATGCATGTGTGTGCTGTCCTTATGTTAGTTAGGTTTAATTAGTTCTAAGTTCTAGGGGACTGATGACCTTGGAAGTTAAGTCCCATAGTGCTCAGAGCCATTTGAACCATTTTGACATGAGCTTTGATAGCCTGCAGACTTACTCTTTGAAATGTTTGTATTTTTCACAATGGGTCCTCTCTTTTCAGGTATAATGCACAGGACGATGGTGGCAATCCACTCACTGTTTCTGTAGCTCCTCCCCAGCCGACTGTTATCGAGAGTGTGGTGCAGGATGTGTATGGCTGCAGCAGTTGCTCCATGTCCTTCTCCTGCACTGCAGAAGTGAGCAAACACGTGAGGTCTCACCCGCCAAGGAGAAAGCCGTTCATCTGCAGGGTGTGCTTGAAGACGGACACCTTGGCTTCCAATCTCAAGAGGCATATGCGCACCCACTCTGGAGAAAAGCCATACAGCTGTGTTCTGTGCTTCAAGATGTTTACCTCCGCTTATTCTCTGAAGATACACAGGAGGATTCATACGGGGTACAAACCGTATACCTGTAAAGTATGCCCCAGGTCTTTCTATCAGAAGACAGACTTGAACAAACACTGCATTGCTCATTACAGGTCACAGCAGATACTGCAAAGCGCAAAGGATCTTCTAGAAATCACAGAGTCAAATTTGTCGAAGCGAAATGTGAAAGTACGCAATCCATCTACGGCAAAGGTATTTTCTCGAGGCGCAGCATCGCGAGTGCCACACATTCTGTGTCGTACGAGCCCTTATGTATTGTCTCCCCCATCATCGATGGCACGTGCGAATGGAAACTCGATAACTGATGATTCGCAGACTGAATCTCCAACAAATGCACTTCACGATTCGCCTCCACCTTTTGCACCTGTCATCACTGAAGTTGTCGGGTCGTTCCACGAAGAAGACAGTGAAGTACAACCTTGCCCGTCACCGTCGAATAATGGAGAACGACAGAAGCAAGAAGCATTTAATGCGGGAAACTTGTCTAGCAACCAGATTAGAATGGAGAAAGCTGTATACACACAACCAGTGATGAATTCAGTGAACCCACAGTGCACTAATAACACTGTTGCATTGCAAGATACTGCCATACCTGCGTCCAGTTCTGCAGGTAAACAGCTGACAGTGAAGAAAAATATTTACAAGCAGCCAGGGATGTTCTCAGTGAGTTCTCAGAATGATGCAAACTTGGGCACAACTCTTCTCTCTCCTGTCCAATTGCCTACTAATGTGGTGCAAAATAATGTAAACTCAGCAGCAACTGCCCCCAACACAGGGTTTGCGAACAATTTTATGCCCGAGCAAACTGGAGGTGAAATGTTCTGCATTCCTCTGATCATAAATGGACAAATGTGCTACGCAATACCGGCTCCGACACCTTCCCAGTTGTCAGTTGTAAGTAACCCCTCACCAGTCCAGACGGCAGTCCAACCCGTGAGTTCCCATAATATTCCCAGTCAAGAGACATTTCTACTTCCTGTATTTGTACCACCGATTTCAAATGGTGTCCCAAATTCTAATTCATCGCAGCCTATGGTCACACCAGCAGTAACTCCACAGACTCTAGTTCTTGGGAATGCCACACCCAGTCAATCGCAACATCAGATTGGGTTTCAGTCTGCACCTGTTAGTACTGTTACTGATGAGCGGCTGGAAAATTCCTCTGGATCGCAAATAGCAACTGGGAAGACTGAAAATTTCACAGGATCCCAGATGACAACTGTGAAGACTGTTTCATGTGTTCAACCGGGAAATTTCTCGGGATCACAGATGACAACTGTGGAGACTGCCCCACGTGATCAGCTGGAAAGTTCTTTCCGATCCCAGGCAACATCTGTGAAGACCGTC
This sequence comes from Schistocerca americana, assembly GCF_021461395.2. Lineage (NCBI taxonomy): Eukaryota > Metazoa > Arthropoda > Insecta > Orthoptera > Acrididae > Schistocerca > Schistocerca americana. The sequence continues at coordinate 158,670,208 of NC_060127.1, read as the reverse complement.
CACTGTGTTTGGCCGGAAAATTCCTCGGGATCCCAAACGACAACTGTGAAGAGTGTCTCACGTATTCGGCAAAATAATCAGTTTATGCTTCCGCCCCCACCTGCGACAGACGTTAAGCGGGTGGATCATTATGATCATCATCATAACCATGATCTTACAGTTACAAAGAAGGGTTCCAATGGCATCGTGCAACATGAACGTGTTTATTGCAATACTTGTAACGCATCTGTAAGTGTTTTTACTAAGCGAGGTAAACACAAGAAAGTGTCTTAGTATTCCACAAGGACGTAGATGTGACATTCTCAGGTGGGGTTTGCAAATCCAGGGTCAGCAAAGAGGAGAGACCTACAGGTACAGATGATAATGCCAGAATGAGCTGTATTAGCACTGATATGCAGTGTGGGATTCTAGCCTGATGTGACCTATCTGTCCTTGAGGGGGGGGGGGGGGGGGGGGAGTGATATGCCTTTCTGCTGGTTTTCTGCTACTGCACAGTTTTCACGGCACAGACTCACTTGTGAGAAAAATCTGACTGACACAGGTTGTATGAATATGTTATCTTATGCTGAGCTGATGTGATCAACTTGTAAGTATTTCTTCACTAACTTAAACAGTATCAGATAGTTTTCATTTAAATTTTTTGTTATTATCTCTTTTGCTCTTGATAAGGAGCGGAAATAGGGAAGGTCAAAAGAAATGTAGGGAGAGGACAAAAGGGGGAGGTGGACAGCATATCTGGAGCCATTACGTCTGTAGTGCTCCCCACAACTATTCAGCAGTTTTTATCAGAAACTTCTCACAGTACAATTTATGTTTCCATAAATATTCAGTGAGTTTAAAGGTCTAGAGAATTTGGGTAGTTATTTTTTAGTAATACGATTGCGTTCTGGCACCCATTAGCGTGCACAACAAAATGCATTGTGTAATTCAAGAGGCTAAATAAAAAAGCTGCTGATATCTTCTCTTCTATCCTGCAGATTCCCACTGTCTGTAACTCACTTTCATTCAGTATTGTGCTCCAGATATACAGGGGATGGATGAAAATTATTGGAAAAACCAAAAATGCAACACATTTCAATGCTTAATGTGGTGTAGGAAATCTGCTGGCTTTCAAAATGGCTACCACTTATCTCGGAATGAATAAATAAGTTATTTCAGAATAAATAAATACAGCTCGTGCGTGGGTTTTTAAAGAAATCTTATGCCATTCTTTCTGCAAATTAGTCGCAACTTCAGGTAGCGACGATCTAGGTGGATGGTGATCGTGCACCCTTCTCTCCAAAGCAGACCACAAAGGCTCAGTAATACTGGTGACTGCGGTGTTGAGGTGAGATGTGAAAATTAATTTTCACGCTCACAAAACAGTCTTGGACAATGGAAGCTGTGGGAGCAGGGACCCTGACATCTTGTAACACGGCATCACCACTGAGAAACAAACATTATACCATGTGATGCACATGATCAGACGAAATGGTTACATAGTCGTTGGCAGTAATGTGACCTTGCACAGCAGCCATGGAGCAGATGAAAAATCAGAACAAGACTGCCCATATCATCTCCAAACCCCTGCCACATTTTACTCTTGGGATGTAAGCTTGGCCAGAAGTTGGAAACAGTATAAAACAGTCTACTGACCAAATTACTTTATTCTGTTGCTCTGTAACCCTGGTTTTACGGCTTTGGTGCCATGTTTTCCTGTTAGGGGCATTTGCATCAGTGGTGAGTGGTTTTGAAATTCCATCTCACTCTGCAATTCCCTCTTTGAAGCTCCCTGTACGTTGTTTTTGTGCTGACAGGATTCGCGAGTACAACATTCAGTTTTACAGTGGCTTTTGCAACCACTTCCTCTTTTTCCATTTTCCCTGTGTGCGGTACAAATCTCCGGTACAGTGCTTCTCGTAACACCGAATGCTTTGGTTACCTTGGTTACAGAAAAACACCCATTTGATCACCAAAAATTTGCATGTGTTCAAATTTGTGTAGCTCTGACATAATACACACACAACTATACAAAATAGTGTTCTGGCCATGACTGACACTTCCTACATATTGAGGATATTGCACAGGTGCCATTGTATTCAAATACAACAGGGCAGCCTGTAGACTGGGCTAGCATCTGCATTTATCTTCAAGTACGCTTTTCTCATGCTGTTCCATATTTTTGTCCAACGCACTTACATTCTCGTCAATTTCTTTCTTAAACGGGGGCTTGGGGTTTTTGTAAGTAATTCTGTCTCTGCATGTGGTCTCCTGATTCTTATGCCCTCCTTGCTTCATCTACCATGCTTTATTCTGTTCACAATATAGCAGTTTGTCTGCTATGTTGTCCCAATAGTCTCATTATTTCTGCTCCTCAGTACTTTCTAGATGAATAAACCACTTCGTTGGCAAAACTTGTTCTTCCACCACTCTTGTCCCTGATCCTTCTTGTCCCCAATTGTTTTCATTCCATGCCCATGCCCATATTTTAGCTTTTTAACTCACAGATTGTTTGTTGTTCAGAATAAGTATTCTGAAGCTAATGTGTATACTATTTCACGCCACTGGTACATGTACCTGGGATCCCTATATCATCCATTAGTATTTTCTTAAACTTTCTCATTTCATATTTACCTTTTTTTTTCACTAAGGTTTGGTGTTTGCATTTAACTTGGATCCTTTCATAACTGGCTAGGTAAGTTAGTTGAAAGATTAGAGGAAGGCAAGGTTACACCACTGCCAATGGCACCAACTCTATTAAAGCACTGTTTTGTTCAAACTAACCATTAGGTTGATTACAGATTTATCTTTCTTCACGTATAGCATAACATCCAGTTTGCAAACCCTGAAATTCACCGTGTTCTCCTGCTAGAGCCTCCATAATCTCAGCACCAATAGTTGCTCTTTCAGCAGTTGCCTATTGAGTCCTCCTTTCCAGTCCTTGATCCTCTTTGTCAAGTTGCGAGTGTTAGGACAGAGGAAGTGCTAGTAAATCAGCAACAAGTGAAAATTAAAGGGTCAAAATGTGTATCAGAAAGCAGAGAGGCATTATTACTGAAGATAGGCAACGTCATCTGTAGTCACACCTGTCTATTTTTTATCAGCTTGTGTTTACTTCTTTTGATATCTCCATGATCTGTTTGAACTCTACTGTTTCATGTGACTCACAGATTGCTTTGTCATAGATTTACTGGTGGATGTTTTTCAGAAAACTCTGCACGTCTCTTTGGTGGTACTAAGTATTACACTTTGCTGAAAAATTGCCATTAACTTTTAAGTATTAATTTATTTGTATGAGGTTTAAAAGCATTGTTAACTGTGAAATCTCCTTCAGTGCTTGGTATTGAACACTTGTGAATTGCACAAAGGAGAAAACTGTTGAGTGTGACAAAAGCTGTAATGCACAGTACAGCACAGTAGCAACGAAATGTGTAAATGTAACTCCATGTGTGCTAAATGTTGTAATGAAGTTCAAAATTTATTTGTGTTTGTTTATTAGTAATTGTTATAAATAATTTTATAAGAAAATCTATTTTTATATTGTGCATTACCCTGCCCAGATTAGGTCCCTAAGACCCTCACCTATTTGGGACCAGGAACAAAATATATCAAAAAACAGTACAAAACATTCTCAAAATTCTATTCATACTTCTTGTTCAGTCATATACCTCTGAGAAATTATTATGAGAACAGTTAAAATTACCAACACAAATAACAAAAATGAATAATAATAATAGTAGTAATAAATGGCATTAAGAATAACAATAATATTATTTTAGCAAATTTGAAGGTGTGTTTAGTGTTATCAGAAAAAAAGTGATAATGAAGGAGAAGAAGAGTGAAATGATGGTGACAAGAACTCTTTAAAAAGAACAGACTTTCTGTAGATGACTGTAGAGGTTAAGGATACGGAAAATTGTTCTCAGGGATAATTGTGTTATGCAGTGGTATATAGTGGACTTTATTTCGTCGAGAATGAGTGTTCCTGCTGTGCTGTTCAGATATTAGATAAATAAGGGGGAGTGCAATTACTGACAAGGCGATAGAGTAAACTCAGGGTTCAGTATCTTCTACCATTTTTGGCACTAAACCATTTTACTTGTTTGTAGCAGGGCTGATATGGTCACAATAGCAGCGATACCAGACAGAAAGTCAAATCTTTCTTGACTCAAGGTGAGATTGATTCTTCTAACTATAAGAAAAGAGTGGAGTGACAAACTTCATTGGTCCAGGGCTTACCAATGCTATCAGACATTTATAAGTAGAGTATGACAGCCAAAAACAGTTGCAGGATAAAAAATTTGATCCTGCAACTGTTTTTGGCTGTCATCCTTTATCGTGAAGAATTTTAACAGTTGCTGTTGCAGCCATGTTTAAAATCTTGATAAGTAGAGTAAATTATCTTTGTTTTCACTCATTCTCAGAACAGATAGGACCTTATCAACATGAGGCCTGTATGATTTCCCTCTTCTCTGCAACATTCTCAATCCTGTCCTTACTAGTAAATCCTTAATTGAGCTGCTCGGGGGAACACAATGGTAAAGCGCCATTGCTGTGTATTTTGTGGTAGATGGCTAATGACACCACCTGTGGGATGCACAACGCGGTAAACTTACTAGTAGTTACAAATTCACTCAACAGATGTCAGGGCGGAGCTTAATGGTAAGCGCCACTGTCCGTCTGTTGCGGAAACATAATGGTAAGTGACAGAGACAATGGCAGCAAGTATAAACATCTCCGAGATTATGGCAACAGTGAACATGGCAGAAAACGAGGAATATACTTCCAATGATACTAATATCTTCGAGAGGGATCCAGAATACATTCCTAACGATTCAGATGACTCAGAGGTATGTTATTTTGTAAATATATTGTCTTTAGTAAGTTTCACGAACATAATGGTAAGTGCATGTACATACCATTATGTTCCTGAAGTACGTTAATTTTGAGGTTATTTTAGAATGGCTACATTTTTTTGGCTAAGTGGTGTGTGAATGCGCATTTCTCATTTATGTTGTTACATGTAATAATAATAATAATAATAATAATAATAATAATGGTAACGGTAACAGCAGATTTTGTTGTGTTGTGTACATAGTTCCGCGTAGTCAGCGCGTACACAACTTTCCCACTAGAGCGCGCCCCGCTAAGCACAACAGCGCAGGGGCAGCGCTCATCCGTCTCCGCACTACGAGATGGTGCTGCCATAAAGACGGACCAAATTCTGCTTCCGCCAATCCGTGTATTAATATGTAACGCAACCAATGAGATTGCTGCTAACGTAGAACCTTTTCTCCTCGCGGATCACACTCGTGCAGTGATACCTGAACGCTCGAGGTATTATAACGAGTGTACAGACCGCTGATTAGCCAGTCTGCATTAGTCTGTAGTCAAGTTTCAGTCTGCGCCTAGTAAGATTATCATATTACTGTACATAGCCATGAAGATAAATGTATAGACACTTTGTCACGTATCAGAGATATGTGAGAATAAGATTAATGTACCAAGACCAAAGGAACTTCAGATTGTCAATTGTAAATAGCATCCAGAATCAAGTTAAGTAATTTTATGTTGTTATTATTTTAATAAATGTGTGTGAAAATTAATCAAGTTCTGTTTTAAAGTTGGTCACCGTCAGTCTGCAACTGTAAGCGTGCAAGTGGTATTTCTATCGTCTGACCTAACGGCAGAAGATAAACACGCCACAATAAGACCACGAGACATATTGCTGACACTCGCCTACTTCATTAGAGCGATATGTCAAATAATCTGATGGTGTGTGTACTGAAGGTCTTACAGTACGCACACCACATGTTGTTATATAGGTTAATAGCGAATCAGATCATATTGCCCAAAACAACTAACAGTGCATCGCTCCTGCAGAAACCATTCAGGAAAGGGCCCTCGAACAGACAAAGAGGTCGTCTCGGAAAAGGCTGAGAGTCGCTTCTCAATGCCAGAAGAGGCGTAATTTGGGCGAAGAGTATGTTTCTCATACAGTAGCAACAGGAAGTAAAACAACTGTGGGACCTAATTGCCAGTGCCCTTGTAAATGTTTCTAAAAAGTAGGAGATTTGAATGTGATGAAACTATTCAAAACATTTTGGGAAGTAGGTGATTTTAACATTCAAAATACATACTTATTTGGTGCAATGAAATCTAATACTGTTGCACGTTGCCGAAGAGCAGCTGGAGAAAATTCCCGGAGAAACTGTACTATTTCCTACAGGGTAAAAGTTAGTGGCAGTGATATAAAAGTATGCAAGAAAGCTTTTCTTGCCACTCATGGTCTACATAACAATAATGGTCGTGTCGAAAATATACAGAAGAAAATCGCATCCGGATCGACTACCACACCCCAGGACAAATGGGGCAAGCATACCGTACATCCGCATGCTTACTCTGAAACTAGTGTTAACCATGTCAGGGAAGACATCGACAAAATACCGAAATACGAGAGTCATTACAGACGCTCAAACAGTCGTGCCGGATTGTACCTGGGCACAGATGCAACAATCGCCTCCTGTTACGAGCACTATGAGAATGTTTTCTGCAAGTAAATGTCGTATGAGCCTGTATCTGCAGACAAGTACAGGTGAATTTTCACTGAAGAGTATAACATAGGAGTAAAGTCACCAAAGAATGATATGTGTAAGACTTGTGACATGCTTAAAGTGCAAATTGAGAGCACTGATGCCTCCCAACTGAAAGTAAGTCTGGAGCATCAGTTGGAATTACACCACCATCGGGCAGAGGCAGGGCAAGCTAACATTGCCATCCAGACAAAACGAGCAAAAGCAGACAGTAATCTACATGTTGTGACTTTTGACTTGCAGCAGACTCTCCCAGTTCCTAAGTTAAGTTGTGGTCCAGCTTTTTACAAAAGGAAGATTTGGTTGTATAATCTCAATCTTCATGATTGTGTCAAGAAGAAAGGGCACTGCTTTTTGTGGAATGAGACTACTGCTGTCCGTGGATCAGAGGAAATTTTGAGCTGCCTTTTACGTTACTTTGAGGAAAACGACGTAAAAGGAGAGACTCTCATTGCAATATCTGATAACTGCTGTGGCCAAAATAAGAACTGGAACACGGTACTGTTCTGGCAATATCTAATTTCAACTAGTATATTTCGTGTGATTGAACACCACTTCCCTGTGAGCAGGCTCACAGTGTTGCCATCCAATAGAGATTTCGCGACAATTGAAAATTACGTTTGCCGACAAGCACAAGATGTGTACAATCCAGATCAGTGGTGCAAGATCATCAAGAAGTCGGCTAAGAAGAATCCATTGCTTGTATATAATATGAAAAGAGAGGATTTCTATCAAATACGACACTCTAAAGAAGCATTTGTCTTCAGAAAGAAGACAGTTGATGGTCGAGTTGTCAACCTAAGGAAAGTATGTAGGTGGAAGGTGACCTACGAATATCTATCATCTTTATTCATCAGCGAGACATTTTGTCATGACATTTGGCATGAAATAACCTTCAGGAAATGTGGAAGGCAAGGACCAGTTCCTATGCTTCGACTTAAATACAATGGGCCAAGGCTTATTGAAAAGAAGAAAGTTGCTGACATCCTGTCGCTCCTAAATTACATACCTCCTGTCCACCATGGATTTTTCCTGTCACTGAAGCCAACAGTTTTGGATGAAAAAGACATTAGTAATGAGAGTGATGAATGATTTTGCAGTTTCAGTAAAGTGTTGAAGACTTACTGTAAAATTTAATATGTAATGTTCTATCACTATGTGTTGTATGGTAATGTAATAATTTTTGTATATTTCATTTGTTTTAGTCAGTTCTGAGTTTCATTTATGTCTGTATAGTAGAAGATAGATGTTAGAATCACTACAGAATAAAAGGACTGTTCAAAAAAAATTATTCAGATTTGCAGATCAATTGAAACTTAAGATGCGCTGTATCTAGAAACTGTGATATTGGCGCTTACCATTTTGTTCCCCCGAGCAGCTCAATTCTTTAACGAATGAAATGGTGTAAAAGAGCTTCAAACTTCTGGATCCTCTACATGTAACCAGTTAATATGTTAAAGACAAATGCTATACAGAAAGTAACAGACATTTTGGTCCATCGCAGTGGGGGGGGGGGGGGGGGGGCTACAGCCACCAACTTGATGCCACAACATTCCTGCACTCAGTACACGTCTAACAGTGGTAGTGTGTGGTCTGTGTCTCTACTTCTTTGCTTTTCGTGACATGTTAAAATGTGCACTGCAGTAGAAAATCCCATAACTTGTGAGATGTGTTCTGTGATTAGATTTTTGTTGGCAAAAAACTGCAACGAAATTGAAATTTTTCAAACACTGACAAAGTTAAGACAGGTGATACAAAATGTGTCGCGGAAATCCTAGCACCAAAGTTTTGTTTTTTCATGGCAGCTCATGTCCACATGTGGCCATTTGTACCAAGAGCTCCTACAAGGTTTTGGATTGGAGGTGTTTGATCATCCACCACACAGCCCAGATTTGGTTCCAAGCGATCACCACCTTTTTCCAACCGATAAGACATGGCTCACTACACACTGCTTTGTTACTGACACCGAAGTACATGCTGGTATAAACTCTTGGGTGAATCACAGGCTGCAGATTTCTACAGAGACAGTGTTGAAAAGCTTGTGCTATGGTATGTAAATGCTTCAATTTCAATGATTATGTAGAAAAACAGCTTAAAAGTGTACCCTTAAAATACATATAATAACATTTAGTTTTTCCATATTGTTAATTTTTTATTTCAAAACATCTATTGCTTTATGGATAGCCATCATATTTGACATGAAGGGTGTAAGTGAGAAAGAGGTTTTGAAATTATGTTTAAAGTTTATTTTAATTTGCTAAAAGCTCTCATTATCAAGCACAGACGATTATACTCGCCATAATTTGCACTACTTAAAAGCTGGTTTTTCTTGCATCTCAATGTTTGTGATGTCATGTCTTCTGAACTATGTGCCGTAAAATGATATGGTTGTACAGGTACATTTGGTGGTATATTCGGAAACTGTCTGCAAAATGTGTCATGAATAGAGTTAGTAGTAAAAAAGTATCAAATTAAAATGCCATCCATCCCTAATGATGTAAAATACTAAAAGGGAGTGAAGGAAGGAATAGTTTCTGTGAAGAAAACTGAGTCTAAAGAAATTAATGTAAACTAAAACCAGGTGGGTGGTGGGAAGCAGGGACATGTTGTAGTGCCAGTTCCCACCAATGGAGATCTGAGAAACTGATGTCTGGGAGAAGAATCCAGTTGGAAAATGGGGTGAAACAAGCAGTGAAGTCACAACTGCCATGTTGTAGAGCATACTCTGCAACACAATATTGTATACATCCTCTGCCTGTGCCCATTCATCCTAACTGATAACTTAGTGGTGGTCATACTGATGTAAAAGGCCAAACAGTGTTTACACAACAGCTGATATATGGCGTGTCATTTCACATGTCTCTCCCTTCGATGGTATACACGGTGAGTCACCTAACGTTACCGCTGGATATATTTCATAAACCACATCAAATACTGACGAACCGATTCCACAGACCGAACGTGAGGAGAGGGGCTAGTGTAATTGTTTAATACAAACCATACAAAAATGCACGGAAGTATGTTTTTTAACACAAACCTACGTTTTTTTAAATGGAACCACGTTAGTTTTGTTAGCACATCTGAATATATAAACAAATATGTAATCAGTGCCGTTTGTTGCATTGTAAAATGTTAATTACATCCAGAGATATTGTAACCTAAAGTTGACGCTTGAACCCTCCGACGTTCAGTTGCGTGTTGTAACAAACACGGGCCACGGTCGGCGAGCAGCATCTGAAGTGACATGTTTACGATGATGACCGTGTTTACGAGTGTGGCTGTAGTGCACTGTTGTGGTTTGGTCTAGCTTTCGCATTGTCCGCAAGTAGCGCTTGCTGCTATTGTTATTCTGCATTCGTCTCCGCACGCAGACCAACTGCGGTACACAGTGTTAACAGATGTCTGTGATAGTGTAGTGTTGTAGGAACTGTGACCATGGTGTATTCGAACTGTGAAAAGGCGGAGATGATACTCATCTATGGCGAGTGTCGATGAAATGCAGCTGAAGCCTGCTGGGTGTATGCAGAATGGTACTCGTACAGAGAGCATCCAACGTGCCGCACATTGCAAAACATCTACCACCAATTGTATGCAACAGGTATGGTCGTAGCACGCAAACGGGTCCGTAACAGGCCCGTCACAGGAGAAGCGGGTGCAGTTGGTGTGTTAGCTGCTGTTGCCATCAACCCACACATGAGTACACGGGACATTGCGAGAGCCGGTGGACTGAGTCAAAGTAGTGTCATGTGCATACTGCATCGTCACCGCTTTGACCCGTTTCATGTGTCGCTACATCAGCAATTACATGGTGATGACTTTAATCATCGAGTGCAATTCTGTCAATGGGCATTAACAGAGAATGCGTTGCAGTTCTACCCGTGTACCGATGAAGCGGGTTTCACAACCCACGGGGCAGTGAATCTACGGAACATGCATTACTGTTCTGTGGACAATCCTCGCTGGCTCAGACAGGTAGAGCGACAGCGACCGTGGACTGTAAATGTATGGTGCAGAATCATTGGCGACCATCTCATTGGTCCTCACTTCATAGCAGGGGCCCAAACAGCTGCAACATACATCGCGTTTCTACAGAATGATCTGCCAACGTTGCTCGAAAATGTCCCACTGGAAACGCGTCGACGTATGTGGTATCAGCATGATGGTGCACCTGCACATTCCGCAATTAACACTAGGCTGACCCTTGACAGGATGTTCGACGGGCGTTTCATAGGACGTGGAGGACGCATAAATTGGCCAGCCCGTTCTCCTGATCTTACACCTCTGGACTCCTTTCTGTGGGGTACTTTAAAGGAGAATGTGTTCCATGATGTGCCTACAACCCCAGAGGATATGAAACAACGTATTGTGGCAGCCTGCGGCGACATTACACCAGATGTACTGCGGCGTGTACGACATTTATTATGCCAGAGATTGCAATTGTGTGCAGCAAATGATGGCCGCCACATTGAACATCTATTGGCCTATTATGTCGGGACACACTCTATTCCACTCCGTAATTGAAAACGGAAACCACGTGTGTACGTGTACCTCACCCCTCATGGTAATGTACATGTGCATCAGCGAAAAAGGCCACTAAAAAGGTGTTAGCATGTGGACGTAATGTGCTGTTCCAGTCTCTTCTGTACCTAAGGTCCATTACTGTTCCCTTTGGATCCGTACATAATTCGGTGCTCTCCGATACACACGATCGAACAGCAGAGGGGTGGTACTCAAGCATCAACTTTAGGTTACAATATCTCCGGATGTAATTAACATTTTACAATGCAACAAACGGCACTGATTACGTATTTGTTTATATGTTCAGATGTGCTAGCAAAACTAACGGGGTTCCATTTAAAAAAACGTAGGTTTGTGTTAAAAAACATACTTCCGTGCATTTTTTTATGGTTTGTATTAATCAATTACACTAGCCCCTCTCCTCACGTTCGGTCTGTGGAATCGATTCGTTAGTATTTGATGTGGTTTACGAAATATACCCAGCGGTAATGTTAGGTGACCCACCCTGTATGTTTTTCCAGTTACAGGTATGGTATAGGTGGTTGTAGGAGTGTGTATAGGGCAAGTCTTGCAGTGGGGATGGTCACAGGGTAGGACTCATCAGGGATATGGATACAGAAGGAGAAGGTCTGACAAGGATGTTGTGGGGATTGGGAGGGCGATGGAAAGTTATTCTAGTTGTGGTGTGTAAAATCTCAGACAGATTGGATTTCATTTCAGGGCATGATTTTAGGAAGTCATAGCCTTGTCGAAGTTGCTGATTAATACATTAAAGACCAGGATAATACTGCCTGACAAGTGGTGCATGCGTAAGTTGTTTTTTGAAGGTATCGTCAATACCAGGGTTGGATGTGATGGCCTGGTAAATCTGCTTTTGAACTTGGCTGGTGGGGTAATTATGTCTAGTGAAGGCTGAGGTGGGAATGGTAGTGTATTGCTGTAAAGAGTCTGCATCTAAAGAAATAATGATTTTACTTATGCTGTGTATGAAGAATGGTGGGAAAAAGGTGTTAAATTTGTGGTTATACTTCTGGCAGCAACAACAGCTCTAACATAGTTGTACATTGATTCAAACTGTTCTCAGGTGACAGCTATAAGTACATAATTCCCTATTGCTTCAGGTCTATATTAGAATTCATCAACCATAGTGGCTGGTGAGAAGTGGTATGCCAGTCACTCAGCAAGGGCATGACAAGAAAGTGCAACTGTTTTGTACTACTTGGTGCTTTAATATGCTGTTATTGACGACTTAACAAACAAAAGCCTATTATCAAAAAATTTAAATTCTGGAACATGTGACACACACACACACACACACACTTTGAAACACGTCATAAAATGTAATGTCTGGAAACTATCTTACACTGTAGTTGAGATGGCTAAAGAAGATATGTCACAGCCTTTTCGCATGCCTATCTCAGCTATTCGTAACATCATTCTATAAACACCTCTGTGGCGACACGTCAGTTGAGGACTATTGTTTCACCTTCATTCATTTGCACTTCACAGCTGAAAGCTGGCAACAAAATTGCCAGCTGTCAGGGATCACCTTATGCCAACTCGACTACAGCTAAAAGACTTTTATCCTTTATTGGAAATGAAGTCCCGTGCTGCTTGATAGAGTGTAGGGGAACAATGCAGGAGACTCGCACCGCCGTACTAGGCAAGGTCCTAATGGAGGTGGTTTGCCGTTGCCTTCCTCTGACCATAATGGGGATGAATGATGATGATGATGAAGGTGACACGACACACAGTCACCTCGGGGCAGGAAAAGTCCCTGACCCTGCCGGGAATCGAACCCAGTACCCTATACTTAGGAAGCAAGGACATTACTACGAGAACACGAGTGGTGAACTTAGGCATTATTAGCGATATAAATTGTTGACAGAAAGAGTCAGCAAACCATGTTCTGTTCAAATAATATGAGCTGTAACGAATGCTGTTAATAATAGGAATACTGAAATGTAAATATTAAAAAATAATCTTGTATTAACAATAGATTTTTGTTTATTGTAGATACTATAAACAATCAAACTTGAGAAAAGTGCTTTATAAATTAAAAAACAGGCATGGCATGTGTCCCACACAGAGTTTTACTTTCACTATTGCTGGCTGTCCGAACCCCAAAAAAATTCTATTTTCTAATTTTTCTATAAAAATATTATGAGAAGTAAAGCAAAAGTCATAGTTTCAAAGAGTATAAAATGGTTGCACCATGTACATTTTTTAAACACCTTTGGAACATTGCCAGTGTGTCAGTCTCAGTCAAGTGCTTACTGCCTTGCTGTATCAAAAATTTATGTTGCGAATAATGCATAAAAAAATTTTAGGTGGCTTAAGGTAGTTCTCAAACATTACATTTTATGACTTGTTTGAAGGTAAAGAATCCAAACAGTCTTGTTTGTAGGCTTTTTTTTTTTTTTTTTTTTTTTTTTTTTTTTTTTTTTTTTTTTTTGCTAAATTGTCAATAACAACATATTACTGAGGGGCCCAAGCTGAGGTACCTTTGTGTGGAGTCAAGATAGCTGTTGGGAACCTGTGAAGTGTCTTCAACACTAGTAAAACGTGATTAGAGATCAATCTTTTATTAACTGTGTTTACAATTCATTGCTCTCCTGCACCAGGTTTGGCTGTTGTTCTTTCAGCTACATGTTGGATTATAGCTGACATCATCCCAGTTAGCCCGCATCTGCTCACCCTGAATAAGTGACTGCAGGTATTAGCGAGCAGGCACGGGTGTTGCCCAGAACGAAGTGACATCACACTGGCTGCTTGAGTATCCTCAGTCCCTCTCCAGATTTGATCATGACCCCTGTTGACCCATTCGCGATGTACCCAGTCTTGGTAGTTGTGTGATTGGTTGAACTCTTCCCTACCGGCATGTGGGTTGCAGCACCCATAGATGTGTGAGTGTTGAACAGGGACGTGGACCCCAAGAGGCCTTATTGCTAGTTTCCACGTTGATGTTTAGTGCTGTCAGTCCTCTGTGATGTGGAGTAATTGGAAGACAGTCAGTTACTCGAAGAGTGGATGCTTGGTGGTGAGCAGCATGAAGTTCACAGGGTGAAGACCATCATCCCAAACACATTGTTTGCTAGCTCATAGACTGTGATGTACCATGGACACAGAATTGAGTGCTATTACTGTGAATGTCATTGATCCCATTGAGCAATGGATGAGCCCTGGAAAGCTAGAATATTAAAAGGTAGCTAGTGTGAGGCTATTACTTGAGGCTCAGTTCTTAATGACTGCACGTGTCCTTCTTATCCTGCCATATCACTTAGCAAGTTGTTAACTGCCGCATCAGTTCCTTGCCACGAGTTCTTGTGTAAGTGATAGTATTTCTTGCACCATGCTTTATGAGCTATCAAATATGCTCGTCTCACTTCTCATGATTTTCTGTCACCATCTTCTTTCTTCTGAATGTGTATTCTCATTGGGTGGATGGTGTTATAATGTGCCACCGATGGCCTGACCTACTTTGTGTGTTCTCATTGGGTGGATGGTGTTATAATGTGCCACCAATGACCTGACTACTTTGTGTGTTCTCATTGGGTGGATGGTGTTATAATGTGCCACCGATGGCCTGACCTACTTTGTGTGTTCTCATTGGGTGGATGGTGTTATAATGTGTCACCAATGGCCTGACCTACTTTGTGTGTTCTCATTGGGTGGATGGTGTTATAATGTGCCACCGATGGCCTGACCTACTTTGTGTGTTCTCATTGGGTGGATGGTGTTATAATGTGCCACCGATGGCCTGACCTACTTTGTGTGTTCTCATTGGGTGGATGGTGTTATAATGTGCCACCGATGGCCTGACCTACTTTGTGTGTTCTCATTGGGTGGATGGTGTTATAATGTGTCACCAATGGCCTGACCTACTTTGTGTGTTCTCATTGGGTGGATGGTGTTATAATGTGCCACCGATGGCCTGACCTACTTTGTGTGTTCTCATTGGGTGGATGGTGTTATAATGTGCCACCAATGACCTGACCTACTTTGTGTGTTCTCATTGGGTGGATGGTGTTATAATGTGCCACCGATGGCCTGACCTACTTTGTGTGTTCTCATTGGGTGGATGGTGTTATAATGTGTCACCAATGGCCTGACCTACTTTGTGTGTTCTCATTGGGTGGATGGTGTTATAATGTGCCACCGATGGCCTGACCTACTTTGTGTGTTCTCATTGGGTGGATGGTGTTATAATGTGCCACCGATGGCCTGACCTACTTTGTGTGTTCTCATTGGGTGGATGGTGTTATAATGTGCCACCGATGGCCTGACCTACTTTGTGTGTTCTCATTGGGTGGATGGTGTTATAATGTGTCACCAATGGCCTGACCTACTTTGTGTGTTCTCATTGGGTGGATGGTGTTATAATGTGCCACCGATGGCCTGACCTACTTTGTGTGTTCTCATTGGGTGGATGGTGTTATAATGTGCCACCGATGGCCTGACCTACTTTGTGTGTTCTCATTGGGTGGATGGTGTTATAATGTGCCACCGATGGCCTGACCTACTTTGTGTGTTCTCATTGGGTGGATGGTGTTATAATGTGTCACCAATGGCCTGACCTACTTTGTGTGTTCTCATTGGGTGGATGGTGTTATAATGTGCCACCGATGGCCTGACCTACTTTGTGTGTTCTCATTGGGTGGATGGTGTTATAATGTGTCACCAATGGCCTGACCTACTTTGTGTGTTCTCATTGGGTGGATGGTGTTATAATGTGCCACCGATGGCCTGACCTACTTTGTGTGTTCTCATTGGGTGGATGGTGTTATAATGTGCCACCAATGGCCTGACCTACTTGCAACATACTGGCATGCTTCCTGCTTCAACCTCTGTCTCTGGTGTAGCTGGAAATTACCTGTGGACATACGAATAAAAATTGTTCGTATTCTACCCCTTACTATTCTGTGTTGTAGCAATATTAAGACAAAAAGTAGTATAATATCGCTGCACTTTTTTTGTCATAGGATCTTGGGGTTTTTTTTCAGTTGGTGAGAGACCTGGAGAATGTATCCAGTGGCACCCCTGTAGCCAAACAGGGTCTCATTTGAAAAGTTAAGGTGGTCCCATTCCTGTCTCTCGTGTTGTCACTGAGGGCACCACTCTGTCGTTACTCCTTTTGCTGCTGCTGTTGTTGCATCAAGGGAAGCCACAGCAGTGGTCACTTTCCTAACAGTTTTTGGTACTATAGACATCGTTACAGTGTCTGTTTACATGATTTTCTTGCCTCAAGCGAGCCCATTAAGGTACGTGATGTGACTTTATGATCCTGCACAGCTGAGCAAACAGTATGCCTGTCTTCTCACTGAATAGAATGGCATCGAAACAGAGGTTGTCTGTGAGAAGATCAAAATACTAAATTAATTTTTCCAAAATTGCTTCACTCAGTAAGATCACGCTGCAGTTTCTTCTTTGAATCGTCACACGAATGTAAAATTGAAAGGTACAGAAATAAGTGACTGCGAGATAGAAAATTGACTAAAATTGCTCAACAAAGGGATGGCAGCAATGTTCCATAGGTCACTGGAGGAGTGAAGCGTTCTCAGTGATTGGAAAACTGCACTGGTCATTCCCTTTTTCAAGAAGGGTCACAAAAACCCAGGGCTTATTAGGGTGGTTTGGTAAGTCTGGTAAAATGTCGAGGAAAAAATGTTTGTTTCATAAACAACTCAGCTTGCTTCTCAACATAGTCTCCTTTGAGGGATATACACTTGATCCAGCGATCCTTCAGCTTTTTCATGTCATCAAAAATCAGGTTCTACAAAACTCTGAAATATCACTTCCTCATTTCATGAACATTTCTTCCTGGCCTGCCAAAGCTTAATGTTACAGAACAGAAAGAAGTCACTTGGGGCTAGACTGGTGAATAAGGCGTATGAGGAACCAACTAAAAGCCCAATTCATGCAGTTTCGCCATTGTTATCGCTAATGAATGGGACTATGCATTATCCTGCTGAAGGAATACATTTTTGCGTGCCAACCTTAGGCTTCTTTCAGCCAACTAAATTTTCAAACGATCCAACAACGAAACATAACAGAGTCCAGTTATGGTTCTGTCTGTTTCCAAGTAATCTATGAGAACTATTCTACGGGAATTCCCCCTCCACCCCCACCCCCCCCAAAAAAAAGAAAAAAAAACACAGTATACATCACCTTACCAGCTGACAAAATATTCTTTGCCGTCTTCCGTGCAGTTTCACCAGCCTTGTCTATTGTTTTTCTCTGGTGTGTAATGACGGATCCATGTTTCATCAACAGTCAAAACGTTTCACAGACTGCGATTAAACATTGCCAGATATTGTGTTGAATTGTCATGCCGAATGCATTTTTAATCAACTGTGAACCGTATCGGTACCCACGTCACGTAAAGCTTCTACAGCAAATTCTCCATGCAGGATGTTACGCACTCACGCAGCTGAGATGCCTACTGTCTCAGCAGTTTCATGAAGTTTAATTCGGCGGTCTTGCATTACCATATCCAGGCTTTTGCCAGTGGATTCCTTTATGGTGATCTCAATTGAATGGGCAGAGCGTACTTCATCTTCAGTGCCTGTCTGACTACTTTTAAAGCCGTTTATCCGAAAGTAAATGGTATTCAGTGATTGTGCAGGGTCCGCATGAAATCATCCAATTCTGTTCAGCACGATACTCAGTTTTCTCCATTTTCATTCACAGTCGACACTGCATGCTGTACATAGTTGAAATTCTTGGAGCAATCAAGCTTGCCAACCATGAAGGTGCAACAGAAATGTTTCATTCTTTCCTGGACATTTGCTAGACGTATCAGATCACGTCGTATATCTCTGACGTCGGTCTGTTGTCGAATTTTCGAACACGTTTCATGCTCACATATAGAGACACTGAGGTCCCGAGTTCCGAGTCTCGGTCGGGCACACAGTTTTAATCTGCCAGAAAGTTTCATATCAGCGCACACTCCGCTGCAGAGTGAAAATCTCATTCAGAAAAAGTCCCCCAGGCTGTGGCTAAGCCATGTCTCTGCAGTATCCTTTCTTTCAGGAGTGCTAGTTCTGCAAGGTTCGCAGGAGAGCTTCTGTAAAGTTTGGAAGGTAGGAGACGAGGTACTGGCAGAAGTAAAGCTGTGAGCACCGGGCGTGAGTCGTGCTTCAGTAGCTCAGATGGTAGAGCACTTGCCCGCGAAATGCAAAGGTCCCGAGTTCGAGTCACGGTCGGGCACACAGTTTTAATCTGCCAGGAAGTTTCATATCAGCGCACACTCCGCTGCTGCAGAGTGAAAATCTCATTCTGGTATAGACACACTTCTGGAGACAGAAAATTTCCTCTGCAGGATTCAACATAGATTCCAAAAACAATGACCAGGTGAACCGAGCGTGTTCTGTTCATCTACGAGACCCAGAAAGAAGTAGATACTGGCCCCCAGATTGATACCGTGTTACTTGATTTCCAGAAGGCGTTCAGTACAGATCCACACTGCCACCTGATGAACAAAGTACGAAGGTACGGACTATCATACCAACTCTGTGACATGATTGAAGAGCGCCAAGCAACAAACAGAGCACATCATGTCTTTCTTAACACCAGAGTGCATGTGTGGACTACCTGTGTAGCCCAACAAGAAAATTTTTCCAAAAGAACATAATTTAAGTAAAACATTTCATAGATTTAACAAAACATGTTTATTTTTATCACATTTTCACATAATATAAGCAAAATATAACCTTTTTTATTTTTGTTTTAAACAACTAAAAATCTCTTTTATGAAGTCAAGCAAAGGTATTTGTAATTTCGAAAGTAATACTTGTAAGTTTGCTGCTTTCTGATCATCTAATTGAACCAGTAATCAATTTTTCATAATCATCTTCACTCTATTGGCATGTGTTCAGTACACACAACTGCTTGATGACCACCACAAATGCGTCTCTAACATTTTCCTGCATTGCTTACACCTGCTGCGAGCGCCAGCCCTCCTACGAAAGGAACTACGGCCAGATCCTCCAGGAATAGGCGTAACAGGTTGCAAAGGTTGTTCTGAAAACACAAGAAGTACCTGTACGACTGGTCCCGGCGGGGGTTCGAGTCCTCCCTCAGGCATGGGTGTGTGTGTTTGTCCTTAGGATAATTTAGGTTAAGTAGTGTGTAAGCTTAGGGACTGATGACCTAAGCAGTTAAGTCCCATAAGATTTCACACACACACAAGAAGTACCTAGTCTCCCTATGAGTTTGATACGTCTGGGTTTTGTCTTACTGTGATATGTGACGTGCAATAAAATGTCTTGTTTGCACGAATCCGACTTGTAATACTGCCATACCACTTCCGTTTCAGAGTTATTCGTCTGATATATCACAAGACCATTTATGCCCGCTACAGTGAAAAAACTGTAAAACAACATGAGAGGTCATTAGTGAGTGTTTCAGATGGCTCTGAGCGCTATGGGACTTAACTTCTATGATCATCAGTCCCCTAGAACTTAGAACTACTTAAACCTAACTAACCTAAGGACATCACACAACACCAAGTCATCACGAGGCAGAGAAAATCCCTGACCCCGCCGGGAATCGAACCCGGGCGCGGGAAGCGAGAACGCTACCGCACGACCACGAGCCGCGGACGAGTGTTTCAACTGACGCCATTCCGTCTCCACGTTTCATCAAAAATATTGATGCCATACTTTGTGTGGTAATAAAATGTGATGAATCCTAGTTTTCTAGCGTCACCACTAGCATCATCGATCTTATGATCATAGTGGAACGTAGATAACAACAAATTTGCTTATTCCGCTTTGGCGCATAGCTGACTACCATGTGGTAAGTTTGAAACCTGAAAATGGCGTCGTTTATTTTTCTGTTTTGAGAAATTCAGACATGTCGGGTTTATACTTCCTATGCTGGTAATCGCGTGATTCAACAGTTCTTTCTATGCAGGCACAGTAGTAAACCTCTTGTCTAAAGTGATTATTTGATTCTCTAAGTGGTCACTGCTTGCATGCCTTCATGATTTTTTTTTTCTTGAGTCATCAGTCTTCTGACGAACCCCACAACGAATTCTTCTCCTGTGCCGGCCTTTTGATACCAGAGTAGCACTACGTTCTCAATTATTTGCTGTATGTGTCCCAATCTCTGCCTTCATCTACGATTTTTACCCTCTGCAGCTCCCTCTAGTGCCATGGATGTTGTTCCCTGATGTCTTAACAGATGTCCTTTCACCCTGTCCCTTCTTCTTGTCAGTGTTTTCCATACATTCCTTTCCTCTCCGATTCTGCAGACAACCTCCTCATTCCTTACCTTATCAGTCCACCTAACTTTCAACAATCATCTGTAGCACCACCTCTCAACTGCTTCGTTCTCTTCTTTTCTAGTTTTCCCACAGTCCATGTTTCACTACCCTACAATGCTGTGCTTCGAACATACATTCCCAGAAACTTCTTATGGCGTATGCTTGGAACTAGTAGACTTATCTTGGTAAGGAATGCCCTTTTTGCCGCTTCTGCTCTGCTTTTTATGTCGTTCTTGCCCCGTCCATCATAGGTTATTTTGCCGCTTAAATGGCAGAACTGCTTAACTTCATCCACTTCATGACCAGCAATGCTGATGTTAACCATCATGCTGTTCTCATTTCAGCAACCTCTTTCTTTTCCCTGTTTACTCCCAATCCATATTCTGTACTCAGTAGCCTGTTTGTTCCACCCATTAGATCCTGTAATTCTTCTTTGCCTTCAATGAGGATAGCAACATCATCAGCGAATCTTATTGACATCCTTTCACCTCGAATTTTAATACCACTCTTGAACCTTTCTTGTATTTCCGCCATTGCTTTTTCGATGTATCGATTCAACAGTATAGGTGAAAGACTACATCGATGTCTTACACCTTTTTAATGCGTTTGCTTCGTTCTTGATCTTCCATTCTTATTGTTCTGTCTTGGTTCTTGTGCATATTGTGTACCCTATTACCCGTCTTTCGCTATAGTGTGCTCCTATTTTTCTCAGGATTTCGAACATCTTGCACCATTTTACATTTCTTCCTTAACACTTTCGGTCAAAACATCGCCACCTTCGTATCCACCAGCAGCTGTCTTTGAATTTGTTCATCCATATTATTAATATAACACGCCATCTAAAAATGAAATATCTATAATAAGAAATTACTCTGACTGCAAAAATGCGTTTAAACAAACGACAGATACTAAGTTAGTAATGCACCAATGTGTATAAAATTTTCTACCATTGTAACAGTGATTGTATCATACTCACCTTAGTTTAACAGAAATTACTTCGGCGAACGCTCGCGCGGGCCACCGACGTAGTTCACAGAATTCAACAACAGTTTATTTAGACGTCTTTGCCCCGCTGGAGTCTGCACGCTACTAGCGGAAGAAGGGGCGGAAGGAATTTATACCTGAGAATTACGCGGATCATCGGCCCTGTGGCGCGCTAATTCTTGAAAACAAACGATCGCTCGCGCGTGTTTCCTAGTGTTACCGCAACGGAGAGAACAGAGAAATCTTCAGATGTAAAAGAATTCAGGCGTACATCAAGGGAGTGTTAGAGGACGATTACTTTTCGCAATATATAGGGTGTATAAAAAAGAATCATCCAATTTGGCGCGTCTGTGTTTCTGAAACTAATAAACATATACAATGAATTTTGTTTTTTGGTGAATGGGAAACTCAAAAAGTTTTTTTTTTTTTTTTTTTTTCATAAGTATTCAACATGCGCCCCTTGAGATGCATTGCATATGTCAATCAGGTCTCCAGATTGTTCCAACAGTGCAGGGAGCATGTATTGAGTTACAGCTGCCATACCTGCTGTTATGCGATATCTCAGTTCATTTACTCGTTGTTGGTAATGGAGGCACATAAACAGTCCCCTCCCGCTGGAGGTTCGAGTCCTTCCTCGGGCACGTGCGTGTGTGTGTTGTCCTTAGCTTACGTTAGTTTAAGTAGTGCGTAAGTGTAGGGACCGATGACCTCAGCAGTTAGGTCCCTTTTCTTTTCACACACACACACACACACACACACACACACACACACACACACAAGAATCATATACAGTCAAGTCCGGTGACTGTGGAGGCCAGTAATGTAAGGCTGAATCGTTTAGTCCATTGCGACCAATCCATCGTTAAGTAATTGATTTGAAAATTCCTGCACTTCCAGATACCAGTGTGATGGCGCCCATCCTGTTGGTAAATGAAGTCGTTCGAATCAGTCTCCAACCATCAGAGAAGAAAGTTCTGAAGCAAATCGACATATGTGCTTCCTGTAACACTGCTCTCGGCAAAGAAAAATGGACCATACTCCTTTTGCTGTGAAACTCCACAGTACACATTAAATTTCGGAGAGTCCCTCTCATGTTGTACAACTTCACGTGGCTGTTCCGTACCCCACATTCCCACACTATGACGGTTCACCTTTTTATTTGAATGGAATGTTCCCTCGTCACTAAACACTATGCGTGGAAGAAAACTATCATCCTCCATCTTGCCAAGAACGAAATTACAGAACTCCACACCTTGTTGTTTGTCACCTTCACGAAGAGCTTGCAGCAGCTGAATATTTTTATGGTTGCGAACGTAAACTTGGACGCAGCACAAGCCAGACGGACATCAGGGGCATGTCGAGCTGCGCGGCGAACGGATTTCTGTGGACTCCATATGAAACTATGGCGGATGTGTTCGACGTCTGTGTCAGACACTCGGGCAGGACCCGGCGATTTGCCTCTACACAAACAACCTGTTTCTCGGAATTGTTCACGCCATCGTCTAATGCTCTGTGCTGTAGAAGGATCCACACCATACCTAGTACGAAAGTCACGCTAAACACTTATTACTGACTCGAATTGCGCAAAACGTAGAACACAAAGCGCTTGCTATTGTCCTGACACCATTTTTACTAGAACAGAAGTGAACGCACACTGCTGCTACCTAGCGGGAACCATGTAAAACTTGAGAGTTCGCTCTATCCAATAGTACGTTGTTTGTATACATATATCAAATAACACAATATTAATAATTCTGTTATCGGATGATTCTTTTTTATACACCCTGTATATAAATTACCGAACTGCAACGCTACAAAATTGTAGCAGGGACTGGCAGTTGACCCTCCACATATGACGTACAAGCGATCCAGGCGATGCTTCACAATTACTCAATATGTATGGGATTTGGATATACACTTTAAGCTGGGGTATCCTTGAGAATTGTGCCTGGAAGCAAATTTCGGTTCCTCGTGACTTCACCCACTTTTAAGGTATAGAACTTGAAACTGTAATAAATTATATGCAATATGAATGAAAAGACTTCTTTCTTTCCGTTTTTTGGTTTATATATTTCAATGTTTTTTTCTTGTTTTTTTTTCTTTTTCAAAACTTGAGAATATACAACATTTTTCGTTGCTTAGACACTGTGTGCTGAGAGTACAAACTGTTTTTCTGAACTACCAGTTCATAAAAGCTAAGATACAATTAGCTAGGAGAAAAAAAATTGCAAGGAAGAAAACAAAACATCACATTTTCACGGCACATCTATCGTATTAAATTGGGTGATGAAAAATACCACCCATCGCAGTAGGCATGTGATTCTTCATCCAAATTCAAGAGAAACCCTCGTGCAGCCAATAGGTTTAACAGAAAAACAAAACTCCGCCCGAACTGACCATGACTGCATTAGACTTTCTGTCACGTTATGAGGACGAAGGAGAACCATTGTTAAACAGAATCGTGACCGGTGACAAAACCTGGATTAAGTACGTGAACCCTGAGACAAAAGAACAATCAAAGATGTGGGCACATTCAAATTCGCCTACCAAACCAAGAAAAGCCTCGCAAGAATTTTCTGCCAGAAAACTGATGGCAACGGTGTTTTGGGATACCAAAGGGGTGTTGTTGGTTGAATTCGTGGAATGTGGTACGACCATTAATCAAGACGTGTACTGTGAAACAATAAAATAGTTACGACGGGCTATACAGAACAAACGCCGTGGTATGCTGACTTCCGGTATCGTTTTTTTGCACGATAACGCCCGTCCTCACTCTGCTCGCAGAACAACGGCCCTTCTTGAGTCCTTCAAGTGGGACGTTATCAAGCATCCACCTTACAGCCCAGACCTGACGCCAAGTGATTATCACCTCTTCATGCATTTGAAGAAATGGCTCGGGTCACAGCGGTTTGATGACGACGAAGAGCTCAAAGATGCGGTCACAGGCTGGCTCCAGGCACAAGCGGGTGATTTTTGTGCAGAAGGAATTTCAAAGCTTGTGAAGAGATACGATAAGTGCCTCAATCGCTATGGAGACAATGTAGAAAAATAGTGCAAAGATGTAGTTGTAAGATGTATATATTAAAATATTTTTATTTAACTTGGTGTATTTTTTTAAATCAACCGGAGGTTACTTTCTGAACGGCCCTCGTATGTTATGTGGACATGTGTCCGGAAACGCTTACGTTCCATGTTAGAGCCCATTTTATTACTTCTCTTCAAATCACATTAATCATGGAATGGAAACACACAGCAACAGAACGTACCAGCGTGACTTCAAACAATTTGTTACAGGAAATGTTCAAAATGTCCTCTGTTAGCGAGGATACATGCATCCACCCTCCGTCGCATGGAATCCCTGATGCGCTGATGGAGCCCTGGAGAATGGCGTATTGTATCACAGCTGTCCACAATACGAGCACGAAGAGTCTCTACATTTGGTACCGGGGTTGCGGAGACAAGAGCTTTCAAATGCCCCCATAAATGAAAGTCAAGAGGGTTGAGGTCAGGAGAGCGTGGAGGCCATGGAATTGGTCCGCCTCTACCAATCCATCGGTCACCGAATCTGTTGTTGAGAAACGTACGAACACTTCGACTGAAATGTGCAGGAGCTCCATCGTGCATGAACCACATGTTGTGTCGTACTTGTAAAGGCACATGTTCCAGCAGCACAGGTAGAGTGTCCCATATGAAATCATGATAACGTGCTCCATTGAGCGTAGGTGGAAGAACATGGGGCCCAATCGAGACATCACCAACAATGCCTGCCCAAACGTTCATAGAAAATCTGTGTTGATGACGTGATTGCACAATTGCGTGCGGATTCTCGTCAGCCCACACATGTTGATTGTGAAAATTTACAATTTGATCAAGTGGGAATGAAGCCTCATCAGTAAAGAGAACATTTGCACTGAAATGAGGATTGACACATTGTTGGATGAACCATTCGCAGAAGTGTATCCGTGGAGGCCAATCAGCTGCTGATAGTGCCTGCACACGATGTACACGGTACGGAAACAACTGGTTCTCCCGTAGCACTCTCCATACAGTGACGTGGTCAACGTTACCTTGTACAGCAGCAACTTCTCTGACGCTGACATTAGGTTTATCGTCAACAGCACGAAGAATTGCCTCGTCCATTGCAGGTGTCCTCGTCGTTCTAGGTCTTCCCCAGTCGCGAGTCATAGGCTGGAATGTTCTGTGCTCCCTAAGACGCCGATCAATTACTTCGAACGTCTTCCTGTCGGGACACCTTCGTTCAGGAAATCTGTCTCGATACAAACGTACAGCGCCACGGCTATTGCCCCGTGCTAATCCATACATCAAATGGGCATCTGCCAACTCCGCATTTGTAAACATTGCACTGACTGCAAAACCACGTTCGTGATGAACACTAACCTGTTCATGCTACGTACTGATGTGCTTGATGATAGTATTCTAGAGCAATGAGTGGCATGTCAAGCACCGAAGTCAACATTACCTTCCTTCAATTGGGCCAACTGGCGGTGAATCGAGGAAGTACAGTACATACTGACGAAACTAAAATGAGCTCTAACATGGAAATTAAGCGTTTCCGGAACATGTCCACATTAAATCTTTTCTTTATTTGTGTGTGAGGAATGTTTCCTGAAAGTTTGGCCGTACCTTTTTGTAACACCCTGTATAAATTACCGAACTGCAACGCTAGAAAATTGTAGCAGGGACTGGCAGTTGACCCTCCACATATGACGTACAATCGATCCTGGCGATGCTGCACAATTACTTAATATGTATGGGATTTAGATATACACTTTAAGCTGGGGTATCCTTGAGAATTGTGCGTGGAAGCAAATTTCGGTTCCTCGTGACTTCACGCACTTTTAAGGTATAGAACTTGAAACTATAATAAATTATATGCAATATGAGTGAAAAGACTCCTTTCTTTCCGTTTTTGGTTTTTATTTTTCAAAGGTTTTATTTATTTATTTATTTATTTTATTTTTTACGAAATATGTGAATATACAACATTTTTCGTTGCGTGGACACTGTGTGGTGAGAGTACTAACTAACGACCGGCTGCCGTGTCATCCTCAGCCCACAGGCGTCACTGGATGCTGATATAGAGGGGCAAGTGGTCAGCACACCGCTCTCCCGGGCGTATGTCAGTTTAGGAGACAGGAACTGCTACATCTCAGCCAAGTAGCTCCTCAGTTTGCTTCACAAGGGCTCACTGCACCCCGCTTGCCAACAGTCTACGGCCGACCGTATGGTCACGCATCCAAGTGCTAGCCCAGCCCAACAGTGTTTAACGTCTGTTTAACAGAAATGCGATTAAAAAAAATCGAGAATCAGGCAACGCTGTAACTGCGCACAGCAGGGCCAAGAATAGGCAGCACGAACTCTGCACTGTGCCGTAACTGTTCCATCAGTTCAGGAAGACGAGGCAGTGCTATGGGGAATGGTTATGCAGACTTGCCAATGTTCGTGTCGCATTCACGCCAAACTGTATCAAATTTACACCCTCACAGTCCGGTATCTTGCGTATTTCTTTCTGTTACTGTTACCTTTCTTTAAACACCGAGGCATAACATGAACTACTTGTAGACGTAAACAACCAGTTTGTTTCGTCCATGACACGAATAAAGCCAATAGAAAACAACGGCTACCACGGTAACATCATCTGTATTCAAAGAGATGCAAAAGCACAACAGCTAGGCTACACTAGGCTGTACATTATGCTAGGCACAATTACTCCATTCTGTACGTCTGAACCGCATGAACCGTGGACCTTGCTGTTGGTGGGGAGACTCGCATGCCTCAGCCATACAGATAGCCGTACCGTAGGTGCAACCACAACGGAGGGGTATCTGTTGAGAGGCCAGACAAATGTGTGGTTCCTAAAGAGGGGCAGCAGCCTTTTCAGTAGTTGCAGGGGCAAGAGTCTGAATGATTGACTGATCTGGCCTTGTAACACTAACCAAAACGGCCTTGCTGTGGTGGTACTGCGAACGCCCGAAAGCAAGGACAAACTACAGCCGTAATTTTTCCCGAGGGCATGCAGCTTTACTGTATGGTTAAATGATGATGAGGCTGTAGATAGAGTCATGAAGAACAAACCGAGGATAGGAATCGGCGTCTGGAAACGTCATCCAATGACAGTGCATAGCTTCGAAGCTACAGGCACCAGTACCTGCCACTAGACAACCCCCTTGGACAGCAAACATGACTTTGCACTCTGACGTACCGTACACGGAATGTCTCGCAATGTTGTTTGTTATTCAGTGGTTACGACTGACTGCCGAGGTCGCAAGTGCAGAAGAGTGGAGATAGCTGCCGTGTAGAAAGCTCTTGTCTCCGAATGTGATGCTCTGTCACCCTGATGGATCACAGTTTCTGACAAGGGTTTCCATCTGCAGTTTATTTCTCTCTTCGAACCCGTAATTCTCCAATATTTTTCGGTATAGACGGGAAAAACAAATTGCAGCTGAAAATCCGTATCTAAACCAGTTGTAATGTTCTTTAAAATTACTGAAATATTTAAATGAATGCCTGAACTGGGAATGCGTACAAAACTGGAGTTTTCGTGTAGCGTGTTGTAACTGCAAGTGGTGTGCTTACTCTGTGTTATTGTTAGCAAAACTTTATATGAACTGATTGGACAATGTAATTCCCAGTACTAATAAAGAAATATAGTCACTGCAAAATACATTCAGCCCCTTAGGTACTGAATCCTCTGGCCCTGTTCAACTGATAACTTTGATCCGCATGCAGGTAACAAATAAAATTCTCATACCACTGAAGCATCAATGCTGGATAGTGTTATATTCTGCTCTCTCATGAAAAAGAGTAAAATACACTAGCTACAGCCTCAGCGGTGTGCTATGGTGGCCGTAATACTTTGAAATATACAAGAAATTCTTTTGGCTAATAAATGAAAACATTTAAGGAAAATTGATGTCTTAAATTTTACATATACACTACTGGCCATTAAAATTGCTATACCACGAAGATGTCGTGCTACAGACGCGAAATTTAACCAACAGGAAGAAGATGCTGTGCTATGCCAATGATTAGCTTTTCAGATCATTCAAACAAGGTTGGCGTCGGTAGTGACACCTACAACGTGCTGACGTGAGGAAATTTTCCAATCGATTTCTCATACACAAACAGCAGTTGACCGGCGTTGCCTGGTGAAACGTTGTTGTGATGCCTCGAGTAAGGAGGAGAAATGCGTACCATCACGTTTCCGACTTTCATAAAGGTCGGATTGTAGCTTATCGCGATTGCGGTTTATCATATCGCGACATTCCTGCTCGCGTTGGTCGGTATCCAATGATTGTTAGCAGAATATGGGATCTGTGGGTTCAGGAGGGTAATACGGAACGCCGTGCTGGATCCCAACGGCCTCGTGTCACTAGCAGTCGAGATGACAGGCATCTTATCCGCATAGCTGTAACTGATCGTTAGCCACGTCTCGATGAATCAAGAGATTGGGACGTTTGCAAGACAACAACCATCTGCATGAACAGTTCGACGACGTTTACAGCAGCACGGACTATCAGCTCGGAGACCATGGCTGCGGTTACCCTTGACGCTGCATCACAGACAGGAGCGCCTGCGATGGTATACTCAACGACGAACCTGAGTGCACGAATGGCAAAACGTAGTTTCTTCGGATGAATCCAGGTTCAGTTTACAGCATCATGATGGTCGCATCCGTGTTTGGCGACATCGCGGTGAACGAACATTGGAAGCGTGTATTCGTCATTGCCATATAGCCGACGTGATGGTATGGGGTGCCATTGGTTACACGTCTCGGTCACCTCTTGTTCGCATTGACGGCACTTTGAACAGTGGACGTTACATTTCACATGTGTTACGACCCGTGGCTCTACCCTTCATTCTATCCCTGTGAAACCCTAGTCCGCAGCTCGTGGTCGTGCGGTAGCGTTCTTGCTTCCCACGCCCGGGTTCCCGGGATCGATTCCCGTCTGGGTCAGGGATTTTCTCTGCCTCGTGATGCCTGGGTGTTGTGTGCTGTCCTTAGGTTAGTTAGGTTTACGTAGTTCTAAGTTCTAGGAGACTGATGACCGTAGCTGTTAAGTCCCATAGTGCTCAGAGCAATTTGAACCATTTTTTGTGAAACCCTACTTTTCAGCAGGATAATGCACGACCGCATGTTGCAGGTGCTGTACGGGCCTTTCTGGATACAGAAAATGTTCGACTGCTGCCCTGGCCAGCACATTCTCCAGATCTCTCACCAACTGAAAACGTCTGGTCGATGGTCGCCGAGCAACTGGCTCGTCACAATACGCCAGTCACTACTCTTGATGAACTGTGGTATCGTGTTGAAGCTGCATGGGCAGCTCTACCTGTACACGCCATCCAAGCTGTGTTTGACTCAATGCCCAGGCGTATCAAGGCCGTTATTACGGCCAGAGGTGGTCGTTCTGGGTACTGATTCCTCAGGATCTATGAACCCAAATTGCATGAAAATATAATCACATGTCAATTCTAGTATAATATATTTGTCCAATGAATACCCATTTATCATCTGCATTTCTTCTTGGTGTAGCAATTTTAATGGCCAGTAGTGTATATATGTGGCCTGGACAGGGAAGCGGTAGTGACTTGAGTGAATTATTAACACTGACTTTTTCAATAATGAAATTGTGTTCGAGAAGTTAAGTTTGGCTTCCCAAAACATGTGACAATTGAAATTACAATACTCCGAAAAATTACATCCTTTTTACCTTTCTTTGCTGACGTAGTCAGAAACAATGAGATTTGTTCAGCACGTGTTATATAACATTATTACAAAGCGTAAAGACAAATCTTCAAATCACGTGTACCTGTGTTAACAAATCTTAGAAACGTTACAAAAAGGAAATCTCTAACTAGACTGTATGTCAGATCTTTTTACGTACCTTCTAGTGTTGCTCAACATAGAACTCACTGTCACCATCGGGCAACTTATTTTCACTAACGTGCTCCCAAAAGCAAAGTAATAAAAAAAATTAACTTCTTCACTTTAACTGTGAGAAGACTTCTGCTTCCACATTTACAGGGTGTTACAAAAAGATACGGCCAAACTCTCAGGAAACATTCCTCACACACAAATAAAGAAAAGATGTTATGTGGACATGTGTCCGGAAATGCTTAATTTCCATGTTAGAGCTCATTTTAGTTTCGTCAGTATGTACTGTGTTTCCTCGATTCACCGCCAGTTGGCCCAATTGAAGGAAGGTAATGCTGACTTCGGTGCTTGTGTTGACATGCGACTCATTGCTCTACAGTATTAGCATCAAGCACATCAGTACGTAGCATGAACAGGTTAGTGTTCATCACGAACGTGGTTTTGCAGTCAGTGCAATGTTTACAAATGCGGAGTTGGCAGATGCCCATTAGATGTATGGATTAGCACGGGGCAATAGCCGTGGCGCGGTACGTTTGTATCGAGACAGATTTCAGAACGAAGGTGTCCAGACAGGAAGACGTTCGAAGCAATTCATCGGCGTCTTAGGGAGCACGGAACATTCCAGCCTATGACTCGCGACTAGGGAAGACCTAGAACGACGGGGACACCTGCAATGGACGAGGCAATTGTTCGTGCAGTTGACGATAACCCTAATGTCAGAGTCAGAGATGTTGCTGTACAAGGTAAAGTTGACCACGTCTCTGTATGCAGAGTTCTACGGGAGAAGCAGTTGTTTGCTCCACGGGTACACTTCCGCGAATGGTTCATCCAACAATGTGTCAATCCTCATTTTAGTGCAAATGTTCTCTTTACGCATGAGGCTTCATTCCCACTTGATCAAATTGTAAATTTTCACAATCAAAATGTGTGGGCTGACGAGAATCCGCACGCAATTGTGCAATCACGTCATCAACACAGATTTTCCATGAACGTTTGGGCAGGCATTGTTGGTGACGTCTTGATTGGGCCCCATGTTCTTCCACCTATGCTCAATGGAGCACGTTATCATGATTTCATACGGGATACTCTACCTGTGCTGCTAGAACATGTACCTCTACAAGTACGACACAACATCTGGTTCATGCACGATGGAGCTCCTGCATATTTCAGTCGAAGTGTTCGTACGCTTCTCAACAACAGATTCGGTGACCGATGGCTTGGTAGAGGCGGACCAATTCCATGGCCTCCACGCTCTCCTGACCTCAACCCTCTTGACTTTCATTTATGGGGGTATTTGAAAGCTCTTGTCTCCGCAACCCCGGTACCAAATGTAGAGACTCTTCGTGCTCGTATTGTGGACAGCTGTGATACAATACGCCATTCTCTAGGGCTCCATCAGCGCATCAGGGATTCCATGCGACGGAGGGTGGATGCATGTATCCTCGCTAACAGAGGACATTTTGAACATTTTCTGTAACAAATTGTTTGAAGTCACGCTGGTACGTTCTGTTGCTGCGTGTTTCCATTCCATGATTAATGTGATTTGAAGAGAAGTAATAAAATGAGCTCTAACATGGAACGTAAGCGTTTCCGGACACATGTCCACATAACATATTTTCTTTCTTTGTGTGTGAGGAATGTTTCCTGAAAGTTTGGCCGTACCTTTTTGTAACACCCTCTATATTTCCAGTAATATATGTACTCGTAAACCTTCTTTGTAATATCAATCCAGTAATCCTTTCTTGTCACAATTAAACTTACATTTCATCATTTCACTTTACACTCCATTATAAAATCACTCATCATTTTTAACTACCTATATTACGTGCTGTGAGACGCAAAATATTGGTATGAGAAACTTCCTACATTATAACTCTTGGTGGCTTCACAGAGCTCATCACAAAGTCTGCCTAGTGCATCCTCTTTTGCTCACGGACACATACTCACAGATACCAGCACAGCAAGGCCGTTTTGGTTAGTGTTACAAGGCCAGATCAGTCAATCATTCAGACTCTTGCCCCTGCAACTACTGAAAAGGCTGCTGCCCCTCTTCAGGAACCACACATTTGTCTGGATTCTCAACAGATACCCCTCCGTTGTGGTTGCACCTACGGTACGGCTGTCTGTATGGCTGAGGCGCGCGGGTTTCCTCACCAACAGCAAGGTCCATGGTTCATGCGGTTCAGACGTACAGAATGGAGTAATTGTCCCTAGCATAATGTACAGCCTAGTGTAGCCTAGCCGTTGTGCTTCTGCATCTCTTTGAATACAGATGATATTACTGTGGTAACCGTTGTTTTCTATTGGCTTTATTCGTGTCATGGACGAAACAAACTGGTTGTTTATGTCTATATGCAGTTCATGTTATGCCTCGGTGTTTAAATAAAGGTAACAGTAACAGAAAGAAATACGCAAGATACCGGACTGTGAGGGTGTAAATTTGATACAGTTTGGCGTGAATGCGACACGAACATTGGCAAGTCTGCATAACCATTCCCCATAGCATTGCCTCGTCTCCCTGAACTGATGGAACAGTTATGGCACAGTGCAGAGTTCGTGCTGCCTATTCTTGGCCCTGCTGTGCGCAGTTACAGCGTTGCCTGATTCTCGATTTTTTTTTAATCGCATTTCTGTTAAACAGACGTTAAACACTGTTGGGCTGGGCTAGCACTTGGATGCGTGACCATACGGTCGGCCGTAGACTGTTGGCAAGCGGGGTGCAGTGAGCCCTTGTGAAGCAAACTGAGGAGCTACTTGGCTGAGATGTAGCAGTTCCTGTCTCCTAAACTGACATACGCCCGGGAGAGCGGTGTGCTGACCACTTGCCCCTCTATATCGGCATCCAGTGACGCCTGTGGGCTGAGGATGACACGGCAGCCGGTCGTTGTGCATTCATGGTCAGTTCGGGCGGAGTTTTGTTTTTCTGTTAAACCTATTGGCTGCACGAGGGTTTCTCTTGAATTTGGATGAAGAATCACATGCCTACTGCGATGGGTGGAAGTTTTCATCACCCAATTTAATACGATAGATGTGCTGTGAAAATGTGATGTTTTGTTTTCTTCCTTGCAATTTTTTTTCTCCTAGCTAATTGTATCTTAGCTTTTATGAACTGGTAGTTCAGAAAAACAGTTTGTACTCTCAGCACACAGTGCCCAAGCAACGAAAAATGTTGTATATTCTCAAGTTTTGAAAAAGAAAAAAAAACAAGAAAAAAACATTGAAATATATAAACCAAAAAACGGAAAGAAAGAAGTCTTTTCATTCATATTGCATATAATTTATTACAGTTTCAAGTTCTATACCTTAAAAGTGGGTGAAGTCCCGAGGAACCGAAATTTGCTTCCAGGCACAATTCTCAAGGATACCCCAGCTTAAAGTGTATATCCAAATCCCATACATATTAAGTAATTGTGAAGCATCGCCTGGATCGCTTGTACGTCATATGTGGAGGGTCAACTGCCAGTCCCTGCTACAATTTTGTAGCGTTGCAGTTCGGTAATTTATATACAGGGTGTATAAAAAAGAATCATCCGATAACAGAATTATTAATATTGTGTTATTTGATATATGTATACAAACAACGTACTGTTGGAAAGAGCGAACTCTCAAGTTTTACATGGTTCCCGCTAGGTAGCAGCAGTGTGCGTTCACTTCTGTTCTAGTAAAAATGGTGTCAGGACAATAGCAAGCGCTTTGTGTTCTACGTTTTGCGCAATTCGAGTCAGTAATAAGTGTTTAGCGTGACTTTCGTACTAGGTATGGTGTGGATCCTTCTACAGCACAGAGCATTAGACGATGGCGTGAACAATTCCGAGAAACAGGTTGTTTGTGTAGAGGCAAATCGCCGGGCCCTCCCCGAGTGTCTGACACAGACGTCGAACACATCCACCATAGTTTCACAAGAAGTCCGCAGAAATCCGTTCGCCGCGCAGCTCGACATGCCCCTGATGTCCGTCTGGCTTGTGCTGCGTCCAAGTTTACGTTAGCAACCATAAAAATATTCAGCTGCTGCAAGCTCTTCGTGAAGGTGACAAACAACAAGGTTTGGAGTTCTGTAATTTCGTTCTTGGCAAGATGGAGGATGACAGTTTTCTTCCACGCATAGTGTTTAGTGACGAGGGAACATTCCATTCAAATCGAAAGGTGAACCGTCATAGTGTGGGAATATGGGGTACGGAACAACCACATGAAGTTGTACAACATGAGAGGGACTCTCCGAAATTTAATGTGTACTATGGAGTTTCACAGCAAAAGGAGTATGGTCCATTTTTCTTTGCCGAGAGCAGTGTTACAGGAAGCACATATGTCGATTTGCTTCAGAACTTTCTTCTCTGATGGTTGGAGACTGATTCGAACGACTTCATTTACCAACAGGATGGGCGCCATCACACTGGTATCTGGAAGTGCAGGAATTTTCAAATCAATTACTTAACGATGGATTGGTCGCAATGGACTAAACGATTCAGCCTTACATTACTGGCCTCCACAGTCACCGGACTTGACTGTATATGATTCTTGTGTGTGTGTGTGTGTGTGTGTGTGTGTGTGTGTGTGTGTGAAAAGGAAAGGGACCTAACTGCTGAGGTCATCGGTCCCTACACTTACGCACTACTTAAACTAAAGTAAGCAAAGAACAACACACACACGCACGTGCCCGAGGAAGGATTCGAACCTCCAGCGGGAGGGGACTGTTTATGTGCCTCCATTACCAACAACGAGTAAATGAACTGAGACATCGCATAACAGCAGCTATGGAAGCTGTAACTCAAGACATGCTCGCTGCAGCGTTGGAACAATCTGGAAACCGCATCTCAAGGGGCGCATGTTGAATACTTATGAAAAAAAACTTTTTTAGTTTCCCATTCACCAAAAAACAAAATTCATTGTATATGTTTATTAGTTTCAGAAACACAGACGCGCCAAATTGGATGATTCTTTTTTATACACCCTATATATTGCGAAAAGTAATCGTCCTCTAACACTCCCTTGATGTACGCCCGAATTCTTTTACATCTGAAGATTTCTCTGTTCTCTCCGTTACGGTAACACTAGGAAACACGCGCGAGCGATCGATTGTTTTCAAAAATTAGCGCGCCACAGGGCCGATGATCCGCGTATTTCTCAGGTATAAATTCCTTCCGCCCCTTCTTCCGCTAGTAGCGTGCCGATTTCAGCGGGGCAAAGACGTCTAAATAAACTGTTGTTGAATTCTGTGAACTACGTCGGTGGCCCGCGCGAGCGTTCGCCGAAGTAATTTCTGTTAAACTAAGGTGAGTATGATACAATCACTGTTACAATGGTAGAAAATTTTATACACATTGGTGCATTACTAACTTAGTATCTGTCGTTTGTTTAAACGCATTTTTGCAGTCAGAGTAATTTCTTATTATAGATATTTCATTTTTAGATGGCGTGTTATATAAATACGGATGAACAAATTCAAAGACAGCTGCCAGCTGATACGAAGGTGGCGATGTTTTGACCGAAAGTGTTAAGGAAGAAATGTAAAATGGTGCAAGATGTTCGAAATCCTGAGAAAAATAGGAGCACACTATAGCGAAAGACGGGTAATAGGGTACATAATATGCACAAGAACCAAGACAGAACAATAAGAATGGAAGATCAAGAACGAAGCAAACGCATTAAAAAGGTGTAAGACATCGATGTAGTCTTTCACCCGTACTGTTGAATCGATACATCGAAAAAGCAGTGGCGGAAATACAAGAAAGGTTCAAGAGTGGTATTAAAATTCGAGGTGAAAGGATGTCAATAAGATTCGCTGATGATGTTGCTATCCTCATTGAAGGCAAAGAAGAATTACAGAATCTAATGGGTGGAACAAACAGGCTACTGAGTACAGAATATGGATTGGGAGTAAACAGGGAAAAGAAAGAGGTTGCTGAAATAAGAACAGCATGATGGTTAACATCAGCATTGCTGGTCATGAAGTGGATGAAGTTAAGCAGTTCTGCCATTTAAGCGGCAAAATAATCTATGATGGACGGGGCAAGAACGACATAAAAAGCAGAGCATAAGTGGCAAAAAGGGCATTCCTGACCAAGAGAAGTCTACTAGTACCAAGCATACGCCATAAGAAGTTTCTGGGAATGTACAGTCTTAGACATAAAAACTGACCGCCGGCCGGCCGCCACAGAGACCAAGTCCGAGACGTTCACTTAAGGTGGCCAATAAAACTGACCGCCCCCGACAACGCTAAGTCCGGCCATCTGCACAATCTGGCAACACTGTAAGATGCGGAAGTGTTAGGAGGAGGTGTAGTCTACTTCCGAGTTGATGTGGACGGAGTGAGCCCGTGGTGTTGCGGCAATCGTCGTGCATTCTAAAATTAGAGTCACATGTTCGCGTCCAACTTTCTTTCTTTTTTTTTTTTTTTTTAACACATTTCGGTGTAAAGTTATAAGTCTGATTGAACATCAAAGACAATTCGCTTAACATTCTATCCTCCCGCAATAACAGGTATTCCAGAAACAATTCCGCAGGACAGTATGAATGCCATTTTCGAATTTGAAATTCTAGTTATCATCTTGTAGTTAAGCATTGGATTTTGCATACTTGAAAATCATGAACTACAGTTAAGCATTGTAAAATTGAGTCGCAAGTGGAAAAAGGTGTAACATCTGCAACACAACGTTTACTTTTGGTATAACAGAGGGGTGAATGTAGGGGAGGCAGCTAGAAAGATTTGAACTGTGCGTGGAGCGAGTGCTTTTGGGAAAAATACGCCAGAAAAAGATATTCTTGTTTCAACAAAGATCGTTCTGGCATGAATGATTTTCCGCATTAAGGGAGTCTCGACTACTGATATATGTGACATTTTACCATCATGCGACATTTGCATTCAACAGGCGAAGTTCAGAAGTCTGGTGTAGGAGTACTGCATGCTCTAATTCGAAACAACAAAAATCAACGAAGTGGCTATTATCAGGTCGCTCATTAGCATTCCTTTGTAGTACTGTTACTGGTGACGTGTTATGATGCCTTTATCGTTAACTTCCTAAGAAGAAATGAAAGGCTGAGCCCCACCAAAAGACGTAGACTAGAGCAAAGAGTATCATCAGCGTTTAAGACTGATTATGCCTTTCAGCGTTCAGATACAAACTCAATAAGGGAATCGTAAGATAACGCTCGAGCAAAATTCGGCTTGCTACTTGCAGTAATCCTTAGTGTCAGAGCGGAAAGAGTAGTGTGGACATAATATTTTACATTTGATAGCTCCACAAGTGCGTTTTGGACTACGAATTCTGCCCCAAGGGGTGTGTGCAACACAGCTGGAATTTGTTGTCAACAACTGAGACACCTTTCGGTCGCAGTGTAAGAAAGTCGAGCAACAAAACTACTTCACCTGTGCTACTGCAGGATAACTCACTCTGTTGCTTTGAGAAACAAAACTATCTAGGAGATTGATAGGAAAGTCGTCTCTCAGGCATTTGTATTGATAGGGAAGTCATCTCTCAAGCACTTGTCCCTCTCGTCATATATTCGTAAAATTTTACCTTTCCCGCTCTTGATCGATCAATCGTCAAGGCAATTCATTTCTAGACGAAAATACTCTTAAAACTACACTGGTTTAATGACATCGTTAGGACCAGTGGTTTTCTACAAACGTAGAATTTGCAAACAACTTTAGCATATTAAGATTGTTGTAGTTATCGTGAAAGAAAATTCAGCTGCTGATTAATTTCTCTTTGATGATTGATGTTGCGATTAGAAAACTAATGGAAAATGCAATTAAGATATTCACTGTGCCAACACAAATTAAATTCATCTTACTACAGAGACCTCACGACGGCAATCTATCTCAATAAAGCATTTATTTATTTATTCATCCGTAGACAACTTGTGTTGTATGGATGTAATCAACTGTATACATGGAATGAGTATATACATAATAGTACTTGTGGTAGTACATATTTCTATGGTGCAACTTAATCGTTTGTACACAAAACAAATACACACCAATCTTAGCTACAAATAAATATAAATTTACAAATGTATTCTTGCATGGATTACACAAAACAAATACACACCAATCTTAATTACAGATAAATATAAATTTACAAAGGTACTCTTGCATGAATTGAGGTGAACACATGTCATTTACCGTATTCTTTGACAGTACAGTAACATTTATCTGCTAAATAATTTTTTGCAGCTTTCCTAAAGGCATGTATTCCAGTTTCAGCTTTGATCTTCTCTGGAAGTCTATTATACATTTTTAATCCATTAAATAATAAACTATTTTGGGTTTATGTTTTGTTTTTTCGTATGAGATGCAAATGGTGGCAGGATCTAGTCCAGTGTTGGTGTATAGATCTGTTTTGTGTGTACTGGTCAATGTGTTTCTTTATATGTCTGTGTCTGTAAGACGATTGAGCCTATTTTAACACGAATTAGTAGGATATTACCGACTTTTGACTTCAAAAAGATCTGTGTTTACTTCATTTCCTGTATCATTCACAAGTATTATGAAAATGTGGCATTTCATAGATAAAATTACGTATTCACAACAACAAAAAATATGTCGGCAGAAAACAAAAGTGGCGTTATGAAATTGGCAGTACCGTAAGGTTTCCGCTCTGTCACTAAGGGTTACTGTAAGTAGCAAGCCGAATTTTGCTCGAGTGTTATCTTACGATTCCCTTATTGAGTTTGTATCTGCCTGCTTGTAGCTCTACTACAAAAGAATAAAAAATTCTGGCTTTCAGCGAGTCTAGAAAGGCGAACGACAGCAGCTTGCACCTGGTAGCCAAGCATCTTACCTGAGAAATGGTATTTTCCTATAGTGGGAAGACATCCTTTTGTGGTTGAATTGTTGGCAAATAGGTCGGCAAGTAGGTCGGTTTCAATAAAATATTTTCGCATTCGGAGGAGAAAGTTGGTGATTGGAATTTCGTGAGAAGATTCCGTCGCAACGAAAAACGCCTTTCTTTTCAATGATGTCCAGCCCAAATACTGTATCATTTAAGTGACACTCTCTCCCATATTTCGCGATAATACAAAATGTGCTGCCCTTCTTTGAACTTTTTCGATGTACTCCGTCAGTCCTACCTGGTAAGGATCCCACACCGCGCAGCAATAATCTAAAAGAGGACGGACAAGCGTAGTGTAGGCAGCCTCCTTAGTAGATCTTTTACATTTTCTAAGTGTCCTGCCAATGAAACGGAGTGTTTGGTGAGCCTTCCCCACAACATTTTCTGTGTGTTCTTTCCAATTTAAGTTGTTCGTAATTGTAATACCTAGGTATTTTGTTGAATTTGCGGCCTTTATATTTGACTCATTTATCGTGTAACCATAGTTTAACGGATTCCTTTTAGCAATCATGTGGATGACCTCACACTTTTCGTTATTTAGGGTCAAGTGCAAATTTTCGCACCATTCAGATATTTTATCTAAATCGTTTAGCAATTGATTTTGATCTTCTGATGACTTTATCAGTCGATAAACGACAGCGTCATCTGCAAACAACCGAAGACGGCTACTCAGTTTGTCTCCCAAATCGTTCATATAGATAAGGAACAGCAAAAGGGCCTATAACACTACGTTCGGGAACGCTAGAAATCACTTCTGTTTTACTCGATGACTTTCCGTTAATTACTACGAACTGTGATCTCTCTGACAGGAAGTCACAAAACGAGTCACGTTACTGAGACGATATTCCATAAGCACGGAGTTTCACTATAAAACTCTTGTGTGGTATAGTGTCAAAAGACTTCTGGAAATCCAGAAATACGGAATCGGTCTGAAATCCCTTGTCAATAGCACTCAGCACTTCATGTGAATAAAGAGCTAGTTGTGATTCACAAGAACGATGTTTTCTAAACCCGTGCTGACTCTGTGTCAAAAGACCGTTTTCTGCGAGGTAATTCATGATGTTCGAACACAATGTATGTTCCAAAACCGTGCTGCATATCGACGTTAACGATATGGGCCTGTAATTCAGTGGATTACTCCTACTAACTTTCTTAAATATTGCTGTGACCTGTGCAACTTTCCAGTCTTTGGGTACGGATCTTTCGTAGAGCGAACGGTTGTATATGATTGTTAAATATGGAGCTAATGCATCAGCATACTCCGAAAGGAACCTAATTGGTATACAGTCTGGACCAGAAGACTTGCTTTTATTAAATGATTTAAGTTGCTTCACTACTCCGAGGATATTTAATTCTACGTTACTCATGTTGTCAGCTGTTCGTGATTCGAATTCTGGAATATTTACTTCGTCTTCTTTTATCAAGGCATTTCGGAAGGCTGTGTTAAGTAACTTTGCTTTGGCAGCACTGTCTTCGGTAGTATCTCAATTACTATCGCGCTGAGAAGGCATTGATTGTTTCTTGCCGGTAACATACTTCAAATACGACCAGAATCTCTTTGAATTTTCTGCCGGGTTTCGAGACAAAGTTTCGTAGGCGAAACTATTATAAGCATCTCTCATTGAAGTCCGCGCTAAATTTCGAGCTTCTGTAAAAGATCGCCAATCTTGCGGATTTTGCGTCTGTTTAAATTTGGCATGTTTGTTCTGTTGTTTGTGCAACAGTGTTCTGACCAGTTTTGTGTACCAAGGAGGATCAGCTCCGTCGTTTGTTAATTTTTTTGGTGTAAATCTCTCAATTGCTGCCGATACTATTTCTCTGAATTCGAGCCACATCTGGTCTACACTTATTAATTTGGAAGAAGTGGAGATTGTCTCTCAGGAAGGCGTCAAGTAAATTTTTATCTGCTTTTTTGAATAGGTATACTTTTAGTTTATTTTTGAAGGAATTGGGGGTTACAATATTCAATCTCGCTACGACAACCTTGTGTTCACTAATCCCTATATCCGTTTTGATGCTCGTTATTAACTCAGGACTATTTGTTACTAAGAAGTGTGTTTTCACAACCGTTTACTATTCGCGTGGGCTCATGAAATAACCGTTTGAAATAATGTTCAGAGAATGCGTTTAGCACAATTTTGGATGATGTTTTGTGCGTACCTCGGGAATTAAACATGTATTTTCGGCAACATATCGAGAGCAAATTAAAGTCATCACTGACTGTAATCGTATGATAATCGTATGAGTCGGGTACGTGTTTGAAATCAAAGTCAATTTTGTTTGAACCTTTCAGCAATTGTATCATCTGAATTGGGAGATCGGTAAAAGGACCCAATTATTATTTTATTCCGGTTGCCAACAATGACCTCGGCCCATACTAACCCTCAGGAACTATACACTTCAGTTTCGCGACAAGATAAACTACTTCTAACAGCAACAAACACGCCACCGCAAACCTTGTTTAGACTATCATTGCGGAACATTGTTAGGTTCTCCGCAAAAATTTGGCCTGACCTTACATCCGGCTTTAGCCGGCTTTCAGTGCCTATAACGATTTGAGCATCAGTGCTTTCTGTTACCGCTTGGAGCTCTGGTACTTTCCCAACACAGCTACGACAATTTACAACTGTTATGCCGGTGGTTCCTGTACCTATGTTCTTCCTGTGTTCGGCCTGCACTTTTTGTGGCACGCTCGACATTTTCATCAGACGTGCGTAGCCGACCAGAGCTCTCTCTTTCGCATAAGCAGCCAACTTGCCAGTATTTTTTTATGCCGGTCATAAAACTGAATGTGCAGAGGCGGCGTCTTGTTGAATACAGGACAGAATGCACGCTGCACTCGAATAATGGATTGACTAAGCGCAAATTCCAATACACAAAATGATTTCTCACACAGTGCAGTTGTGTGAATACTTGGAACCTTCCTCTGTCCAGTGACATGCACAGCGTGTTCCTATCTTTTATACACTATTGGCCATTAAAAGTGCTACACCACGAAGATGACGTGCTAAGGACGCGAAACTTTAACCGACAGGAAGAAGATACTGTGATATGCCGGTGGCGACACGTACAACGTGCTGACACTCTCACACAAAAACAGCAGTTGACAGGCGTTGCCTGCTGAAACGTTGTTGTCATGCCTCGTGTATGGAGGAGAAATGCGTGCCATCACG
This sequence comes from Schistocerca americana, assembly GCF_021461395.2. Taxonomy (NCBI): domain Eukaryota; kingdom Metazoa; phylum Arthropoda; class Insecta; order Orthoptera; family Acrididae; genus Schistocerca; species Schistocerca americana. The sequence continues at coordinate 158,627,966 of NC_060127.1, read as the reverse complement.
TTTCCGACTTTGATAAAGGTCGACTTGTAGCCTGTCGCGATTGCGGTTTATCGTATCGCGACATTGCTGCTCGCGTTGGTCGAGATCCAATGACTGTTAGCAGAATATGGAATCTGTGGGTTCAGGAGGGTAATACGGAACGCCGTGCTGGATCCCAACGGCCTCGTGTCACTAGCAGTCGAGATGACAGGCATCTTATCCGCATAGCTGTAACGGATCGTGCAGCCACGTCTCGATGAATCAAGAGATTGGGACGTTTGCAAGACAAAAACCATCTGCACGAACAGTTCGACGACGTTTGCAGCAGCATGGACTACTGTATCAGCTCGGAGACCATGGCTGCGGTTACACTTAACGCTGCATCACAGGCAGGAGCGCCTGCGATGGTGTACTCAATGACGAACCTGAGTGCACGAATGGCAAAACGTCATTTTTTCGGATGAATCAAGATTCTGTTTACAGCATCATGATGGTCGTATCCGTGTTTGGCAACATCGCGGTGAACGCACACTGGAAGCGTGTATTCGTCATCGCTATACTGGCGTGGTGGTATGGGGTGCCATTGGTTACAGGTCTCGGTCACCTCTTGTTCGTATTGACGGCACAGTGGACGTTATATTTCAGATGTGTTACGACCCGTGGCTCTACCGTTCATTTGATCCCTGCGAAACCCTACATTTCAGCAGGATAATGCACGAACGCATGTTGCAGGTCCTGTACAGGCCTTTCCGGGTACAGAAAATGTTCAACTGCTGGCCTGGCCAGCACATTCTCCAGATCTCTCACCATCTGAAAACGTCTGGTCGATGGTGGCAGAGCAACTGGCTCAACACAATATCCAATCACTACTCTTGATGAACTGTGGTATTGTGTTGAAGCTCCATGGGCAGCTGTACCTGTACACGCCATCCAAGCTCTGTTTGACTCAATGCCCAGGCGGATCAAGGGCGTTATTACGGCCAGAGGTGGTTGTTCTGGGTACTGTTTTCTCAGGATTTATCCACCCAAACAGCGTGAAAATGTAATCACATGTCAGTTCTAGTATAATATGTTTGTCCAATGAATACCCGTTTAACATCTGCATTTCTTCCTGGTGTAGGAATTTTAGTGGCCAGTAGTGTAGTTTGTCAGCAATAGCGAACTGAAATCTGTTCTTTCTTTTCGAATAACCCTGTATTATTGACGACCAAATTACTGAACACTGATTAAGGTGACCTGAAATATGCCATTTGTGCCTGTGAAGCTACAATCTTGACACTGCCAGTCTTCAGCAAAGTTTTTGATACTGTCAACTTTGATATGCTGCAGGGAAGAAGTAGACAGCTAAATTTTTCAGATACGGCGCTGAGGAGATCTGATAGCTACTCGATAAACAGACAGCAATCTATGGGAATTGTTCCGGCGTAACGACAAGCGGCGGCATGAAGATCAAGAACAATACAGCAGAGAAGGCTGTGAGACGACGTCAGAGAATGGTAAGCTGACCAGGACGTGTGGTGTGTGTACTGTAAGACCTTCGGTACACACTCCATCAGTTTATTTGACTTGTCGCTCTAACGAAGTAGGCGAGTCTCAGCAATATGTCTCGTGGTCTTATCGTGGCGTGTTTATATTCTGCCGTTAGGTCAGACGATAGAAATGCCACTTGCACACTTAGAGTAGCAGATTGACGGTGACCAACTTTAAGCAGAACTTGTTTAATTTTCACACACATTTATTAAAATATCAACAAGCATAAAAATTACTTAACTTGGTTCTGGATGCTATTTACACTTGACAATCTGAAGTTTCTTTGGTATTGGTACGTTAATCTTATTCTCACATATATCTCTGATACTTGCCAAAAGTGTCTATACATTTATCTTCGTGGCTATGTACAGGAATATGATAATCTTACTAGGCGCAGACTGAAACTTGACTATAGACTGGTACAGACAAAGGTAGAACTCGTACAGACTGGTGCAGGCAAATGCAGACTGACTAATCGGAGTTTTTTTTTTTCTTTATTGTATTTCAATTCCCCATCAGAGCGGGCTGGCAGCAGCATATGCGCTGCTCTTCAGCCGAAAGACGTAGAACAAACAATAGAAGACATTTAAAAATAACAAAGGAGAGAATATGGTGAACATAATATAAAAAAAAAGGGGGAACATCATGGAAGGCAATAGACAAAAAACGGGGTGACTGTAAAATGGAGATAAAAAACTGTTTAAAAGTAGCACACACAAAAAGCCACACACTGCGACAATTAAAAGAACACAAGGCACAGTATGACTGGAGCATAAAAGGTATTGAAGGACAGCGTAGCACATAACGTAACACTGACGGCGAACCTCAAGGCAGCACACAATTAAAATCACACCTCTTGATGCACAGGAGAAACAGCACTAAACACAACACTGATGTGGCACACTGATGATGATCAATACAGAGGATCTGCCAGGTTCTAGGAGATGAGGGAGACCTGAAGAAGGGAGGGAGGGGAAGAGATGGGGTAGGGGAGCGGGGGGCGCGCGGAAGAGGGCCAGGTAGGGAGGGATGTGGGAAGGAGAGAGGCAAGTATGGGGTGCAGGGTCTCAGGGGAGGGGGGGACGGAGGAAAATCCGCTCTGGGAGAAGGAGGAAACAGGAGAAGGGGGCCCTGGGGAGGGGGGGGGCAGGTTATAGTTGGAAGGAAGGGTAGATGTCACAGCGAAGTTCGACATCCGGGAGGGGGAGGTGTTGGAAATTGCCCTGATGAAGGAGATGGAGGGTGTGGAGGTGGAGAGAGGGAGGGATACAGCGATAGAGGCGCGGCAATGGGTGGGGGGTGGAGAGGAAGGAGGAAACCAGAGGGTGGGGGGGATCAAGCCTGCGGGCAATGTAAAAGATGCGGAGATGTTGGAGGAACAGGAGGAGGTGGGGGAAGCGGATCAGTTCATACAGGAGCCGTGTGGGGGAAGGAAGGCGGATACGGAAGGCAAGGCGGAACGCATGGCGTTCAAGGATTTGGAGAGCCTTGTAAAAGCGGGTGGGGGCGGAGATCCAGGCGACGCTGGCATAACAGAGGATAGGACGGATGAGGGATTTGTAGGTGTGGAGGATGGTAGAAGGATGCAATCCCCATGTCCGGAAAGACAGGAGTTTCAGAAGGCGGAGGCGGGAATGGGCTTTCTGCTGGACGGTCTGGAGATGAGGGGTCCAGGTGAGGTGTCGGTCGAGGGTGAGGCCAAGGTATTTCAGGGTGGGGGTGAGCTGGATGGGACGACCATTAAGGGTGAGGTAGAAATCATGGAGGCGAAAGGAGCGAGTGGTGACTAATCGGAGGTCTGTACACTCATTATAATAACTCACGCGTTCAGGTATCACTGCACGAGTGTGATCCGCGAGAAGAAAAGGTTCTACATTAGCAGGAATCTCATTGGCTGCGTTACATATCAATACGTGGATCGGCGGAAGCATAATGTGCTCCGTATCTAAGGCAGCGCCATCTCGTAGTGCGGAGACAGACGAGCGCTGCGCCTGTGCTGTTGTGCTTAGCGGGGTGCGCTCTATTGGGAAAGTTGTGTACGCGCTGACTACGCAGAACTATGTACACAACAGGAGGTCACCGCGACAGCAGCGGCCTCTAGAAGAAGAGAATAAAAGCGACGCGCCTCCTAGCCCAGGCCCACTAGCAGCCGCAATAAAATAGAGGCGCTAGATGAGCCGCACCAGAAGAGTCTTGACTGATATGCACATATCAGTTACTTAAGTGCTACACCACTGGGCATTAAAATTGCTACACCAAAAAGAAATGCAGAACATAAACGGGTATTCATTGGACAAATATAGTATACTAGAACTGACATGCGATTACATTTTCACACAATTTGGGTGCTTAGATCCTGAGAAATCAGTACCCAGAACAACCACCTCTGGCCATAATAACGGCCTTGATATGCCTGGGCATTGAGTCAAACAGAGCTTGGATACTGTGTACAGGTACAGCTGCCCATGCAGCTTCAACACGATACCAGAGTTCATCAAGAGTACTGAATGCCGTATTCTGAAGAGATCTGGAGATTGTGCCGGCCAGGGCAGCAGTCGAACATTTCCTGTATCCAGAAAGGCCCGTACAGGGCCTGCAACATGCGATCGTGCATTATCCTGCTGAAATGTAGAGTTTCACAGGGATCAAATGCAGGGTAAAGCCACGGGTCGTAACACATCTGAAATGTAACGTCCACTGTTCAAAGTGCCGTCAATGCGAACAAGAGGTGACCGAGACGTGTAACCAATGGCACCCCACACCATCACGCCGGGTGATACGGCAGTATGGCGATGACGAATACACGCTTCCAATGTGCGTTCACCGTGATGTCGCCAAACACGGATACGACCATCATGATGCTGTAAACAGAACCTGGATTCATCAGAAAAAATGACGTTTTGCCACTCGTGCACCCAGGTTCGTCATTGAGTACACCATCGCAGGTGCTCTTGTCTGTGATGCAGTGTCAAGGGTAACCACAGACACGGTCTCTGAGCTGATAGTCCATGCTGCTGCAAACGTCATTGAACTGTTCATGCACATGATTGTTGTCTTGTAAAATTCCCCATCTGTTGACTCGGGGATCGAGACGTGGCTGCACGATCTGTTACAGCCATGCGGATAAGATGCCTGTCATCTCGACTGTTAGTGATACGAGGCCGTTGGGATCCATCACGGCGTTCCGTATTACCCTCCTGAACCCACCGATTCCATATTCTGCTAACAGTCATTGGATCTCGACCAAGGCGAGCAGCAATGTCGCGGTACGATAAACCGCAATCGCGATGAGGCTACAATCCGACCTTTATCAAAATGGGAAACGTGATGGTACGCATTTCTCCTCCTTACACGAGGCATCACAACAACGTTTCACCAGGCAACGCCGGTCAACTGCTGTCTGTGTATGTGAAATCGGTTGGAAACTTTCCTCATGTCAGCAGGTTGTAGGTGTCGCCACCGGTGCCAACCTTGTGTGAATGCTCTGAAAAACTAATCATTTGCATATCACAGCATCTTCTTCCTGTCATTTAAATTTCGCTTCTGTAGCACGTCATCTTTGTGGTTTAGCAATTTTTTATGGCCAATAGCGTAGTTGTACATATTCAAGGACATTATCACAGGAAAATGAAAGTTTTTTTAACTTATTTTACTTTGATTTTATAGATTTTTATGAGCTGAATCCAAATCTAGTCTGAGTGATTTTGATCACCCATACTTTTCAAGAAATATGCTTTTTGTTATATAGTATAAAAATCCTATGCTATACGGTAAATGGAGAAATTAATTAAACACGCTTTGTTACAACATAAGGATGGTGTGGACATACAGATAGCTACTTAAAACAATGATATGTGTTAATAGAGGTTCACTTGTCAGCTGGAAATGGTTTGTATTTTTTTTATCTTTTTTCTTTGAAGCTTCTTGTTTAGCTTTTTCTACAATAAGTCGCTTGGTGAACTTGTCGGTGAAGTGACCTAGTCCCCCATCATGTTGGTGTTCCAGCGACATCGGTAGCGTTTCTCCATCACTACTTGTGGATGAATCAGTAAATAGCCGCCAGTCTTCCTTTTTGTATCCAATACCAAACTCATTCATCAGACCGGGAATGTGTGAGCAGTACACTAAATCACCTTCTTGTTGAAAAAACTTGGAAAATTGCTGCTCTCACTTTCTATACATGTATATGCTGGTTCCAACTGCCAATAAGTTCCTTTCTTTTAATCTAGAGCCAAGCAATCCGCCGGCCAGGGTGACCGAGCGGTTCTAGGCGATACAATCTGGAACCGCGCGACTGCAACTGTCGCAGGTTCGAATCCAGCCTCGGGCATGGATGTGTGTAATGTCCTTAGCTTAGTTAGGTTTAAGTGGTTCTGAGTTCTAGGGGGCTGATGACCTCAGAATTTAAGTCCCATGGTGCTCAGAGCCATTTGAACCAAGCATTTCAGCTTTTTCTTTCATTAAGCCCTGATGCCTAACCAAATCGGTAAGCTCGGTCTCAGTAAACAATTTGGGATCCAAACATTCTGTATTACAATGGAATTCATCACCATCTGGTTCATCTAAACCAGATTGTACATCAGAAAATACTTCTGCTGGAACAGAATTTAAGTCATCTGATGGTTCAGGAACCGGCAAATCTACACTATGCCCTACTGGTCGAATGGCGGACGGAAGGTTAGGGTAGCTTATTACCTTCTTGTTTTTCGAATTATGACTAGTAATATCAACACTGCAAAAGTAGTAATCATCGGAATGATTCCTTGGCTCCCTCCATATCATAGGAACAACAAATCTAAAGGCTTTTTTCTCCTTTTTGGACCATTTTTTTTCAGATCTTCAAGACACACATAACATACATTATGTGTAACCCAAGATTTATCTTGACCACCAAGTTTAGATCCAAAGTATGATAGATAAACCTTTTTCACAAAGTTTGTAATGCTTCTTTGGTGTTTTTAATCACAAATTCACCACATATATAACAAAAACTTTCGGCAGAGTTTTTACAACCATGATTAGACATTGCACTGAGCACATGTACAGGAAACGGGAAAGTCAGATTAGGTTGACAGTAAACAAAACACCATCTGTTAACACAAAACTAGAATCGACCTTTTTTTTGCCAGCAAATGTTTTTCGGCAGTGCTACCAACGTCATCTAAATTCATTACACCTCCTTTTTAAATTATTTTAACTACATAAAAGCTGTTAAATTCTTTAAAAAATCGCTTGTTGTTGTTGTTGTGGTCTTCAGTCCTGAGACTGGTTTGATGCAGCTCTCCATGCTACTCTATCCTGTACAAGCTTCTTCATCTCCCAGTACCTACTGCAGCCTACATCCTTCTGTATCTGCTTAGTGTATTCATCTCTTGGTCTCCCTCTACGATTTTTACCCTTCACGCTGCCCTCCAATGCTAAATTGGTGATCCCTTGATGCTTCAGAACATGTCCTACCAACCGATCCCTTCTTCTAGTCAAGTTGTGCCACAAACTCCTCTTCTCCCCAATTCTATTCAATATCTCCTCATTAGTTATGTGATCTACCCATCTAATCTTCAGCATTCTTCTGTAGCGCCAATTTCGAAAGCTTCTATTCTCTTCTTGTCCAAACTATTTATCGTCCATGTTTCACTTCCATACATGGCTACACTCCATACAAATACTTTCAGAAACGACTTCCTGACACTTAAATTTATACTCGATGTCAACAAATTTCTCTTCTTCAGAAATGCTTTCCTTGCCATCGTCAGTCTACTTTTTAGATCCTTTCTACTTCGAGCATCATCACTTATTTTGCTCCCCAAACAGCAGAACTCCTTTACTACTTTAAGTGTATCATTTCCTAATCTAATTCCCTCAGCATCACCCGACTTAATTCGACTACATTCAAATATCCTCGTTTTGCTTTTGTTGATTGGTTCAAATGGCTCTGAGCACTATGAGACTCAACTGCTGTGGTCATCAGTCCCCTAGAACTTAGAACTACTTAAACCTAACTAACCTAAGGACATCACACACATCCATGCCCGAGGCAGGATTCGAACCTGCGACCGTAGCAGTTGCACGGTTCCGGACTGCGCGCCTAGAACCGCGAGACCACCGCGGCCGGCTTTGCTTTTGTTGATGTTCATCTTATACCCTCCTTTCAAGACACTGTCCATTCCGTTCAATTGCTCTTCCAAGTCCTTTGCTGTCTCTGACAGAATTACAATGTCATCGGCGAACCTCAAAGTTTTTATTTCTTCTCCATGGATTTTAATATCTACTCCGAACTTTTCTTTTGTTTCCTTTACTGCTTGCTCAATATACAAATTGAATATCATCGGGGAGAGGCTACAACCCTGTCTCGCTCCCTTCCCAACCACTGCTTCCCTTTCATCTCTCTCGACTCTTATAACTGCCATCTGGTTTCTGTACAAATTGTAAATAGCCTTTCGCTCCCCGTATTTTACCCCTGCCACTTTGAGAATTTGAAAGAGGGTATTCCAGGCAACATTGTCTAAAGCTTTCTCTAAGTCTACAAATGCTAAAAACTTAGGTTTGCCTTTCCTTAATCTTTCTTCTAAGATAAGTCGAAAGGTCAGTATTGCCTCACGTGTTCCAACATTTCTACGGAATCCAAACTGATGTTCCCCGAGGTCGGCTTCTACCACTTTTTCCATTCGTCTGTAAAGAATTCGCGTTAGTATTTTCCAGCCATAACTTCTTAAACTGATAGTGCGATAACTTTCACATTTGTCAACACTTGCTTTCTTTGGGATTGGAATTATTATAATCTTGAAGTCTGAGGGGATTTCACCGGTCTTATACATCTTGCTCACCAGATGGTAGAATTTTGTCAGGACTGGCTATCCCACGGCTGTGAGTAGTTCTAATTGAATGTTGTCTATTCTCGGGGCCTTGTTTCGACTTAGGTCATTCAGTGCTCTGTCAAACTCTTCACGCGGTATCATATCTCCCATTTCATCTTCATCTATCTCTTCTTCCATAATATTGTCCTCAAGAACATCGACCTTGTGTAGTCCCTTTATATACTCCTTCCACCTTTCTGCTTTCCCTTTTTTGCTTAAAACTGGGTTTCCATCTGAGCTCTTGATATTCATGCAAGTGGTTATCTTTTCTCCAAAGGTCTCTTTAATTTTCCTGTAGGCAGTATCTGTCTTACCCCTCGTGAGATAAGCCTCTACATCCTTACATTTGTCCGCTAGCGATCCCTGCTTAACCATTTTACACTTCCTGTCGATCTCATTTTTGAGACGTTTGTATTCCTTTTTGCCTGTTTCACTCACTGCATTTTTGTATTTTCTCCTTTCATCAATTAAATTCAGTACCTCTTCCGTTACCCAAGGATTTCTAGTAGCCCTCGTCTTTTTACCTACTTGATCCTCTGCTGCCTTCACTATTTCATTCCTCAAAGCTACCCGTTCTTCTTCTACTGTATTTCTTTCCCCCATTCCTGTGAATTGTTCGCTTATGTTCTTCCTGAAACTCTGTACAACCTCGCTTAATTTAATAAATTTAACTGTAAAATGTGAACTAATGTTGGGGGATACAGTTTTTTAAGTATCATATTTGGATTTCCCACCCTAAAAAAGATAAGAATAAGGTATTTTCAGCAAAAAAATCTTTTACATCGTTAGCTTGTGTTATTTGCATGTCGCCAATTGCTTGCGACACGTAATAGTAAATCAAAGTTAAGTATTGTCAGTTCAATTACTGTAATAAACACTATTAATATGATTTGCTTGTACGTTGCCTAGCAACACGAGAAAACAGCTTCCTAGGCACCCTATAAGATAAGAGTGGGCAGGATCCCACAGGAATGAAAGTCGTCTTGGAAGCACGTCCTCACATGAGTGTCGTAGCAGTCAATCCAATGTCGACTTTTGCTTTTGCTTCTGTAAACACGACTGCTATGCCGACGACCTCCAGTTTTAACCAAGTGCCATACGTGAAGATGTAAATGCTTCAGTGATCCAGATGATTGATGATATGTCTTTAGCGGAAAGATGAGCGCAAAACCCGGGACTTAAACTAAATGCAAAAAAGTCGCAAGTAATTTTAGCATCCCATCAGAAATATTTAAGTTCAAAATTCCGCGAACAATTGATCCCTTATAGCTTTGTAATTGGATACAGCCTTTGTACTCTACACAGCATGCAGGTTATCCCACAAGCATAGGATCGATTACTGTTGTGATGAAGCCTAAGGTAGTGTGGAACTGTTCATAACATGACGCGATCTAGCCATACTGTACTTCATGTCTTACTGTAAGGTGACTCACGTTTATATATTACTTATTAGCCGTAGATTTTGACTTGTTCTTCCGAAATTATGGGTCGCCCACTATTTCTGGCACTTGGCTCCGCGTATCCTTCTTACTTAATGCTTCACGTTTATTAGCTCTGAATTTTAACTTTTTCATTTTCATATGTTCTTGTATTTTTACCTAGGTCATGGGTGTGTGTGTTGTCCTTAACGTAACTTAATTCAAGTTAGATTAAGTAGTGTGTAAGCTTTGGGACCGATGACCTCCGCAGCTTGGTCCCATAACACCTTACCACAAATGTCCAGAACTTTACATTTATCTAGTTGCTTTGGCCCAGATATGAAAATGTATTACCCTGAATTTTAGTAGGATTAGTTGTTATATCACGAGGGGAGCCGCACAGACTCTGACAAGGCGCTCTCGACAGCGCGGATAGACAAATGTAATAAATAAAACTGCGTGCTGGAATATTCTCTTTCAAATTCTAAAGGTGGCAGGGGTAAAATGCAGGGAGCGAAAGGCTATTTACAATTTGTACAGAAATCAGATGGCAGTTATAAGAGTCGAGGGACACGAAAGGGAAGCAGTGGTTAGGAAGGGAGTGAGACAGGGTTGTAGCCTCTCCCCGATGTTTTTCAATCTCTATATTGAGCAAGCAGTAAAGGACACAAAAGAAACATTCGGAGAAGGTATTAAAATCCATGGGGAAGAAATTAAAATGTTGATGGCATTGTAATTCTATCAGAGACAGCAAAGGACTTGGAAGAGCAGGCGAACGGAATGGACATTGTCTTGAAAGGAGGATATAAGATGAACATCAACAAAAGCAAAACGAAGATAATGGAATGTAGTCGAATTAAGTCGGTTGATGCTGAGGGAATTAGATTAGGAGATGAGACACTTAAAGTAACAAAAGGAGTTTTGCTATTTGGGGAGCAAAATAACTGATGATTGTCGAAACAGAGAGGATGTAAAATGTAGACTGGCAATGGCAAGGAAATCGTTTCTGAAGAAGAGAAATTTGTTAACATCGAGTATTGATTTAACTGTTAGGAAGTCGTTTCTGAAAGTATATGTATGGAGTGTAGCCATGTATGGAACTGAAACATGGACGATAAACATTTTGGACAAGAAGAGAATAGAAACTTTCGAAATGTGGTGCTACAGAAGAATGCTGAATATTAGATTGGTAGATCACATAACTAACCAGGAGGTATTGGATAGAATTGGGGAGAAGAGACGTTTGTGGCACAACTTGACAAGAAGAAAGGACCGGTTGGTAGGACATGTTCTGAGGCATCAAGGGATCACTAATTTAGCATTGGAGGGCGCCGTGGAGGGTAAAAATCGAAGAGGGAGACCAAGAGATGAATACACTAAGCAGATTCAGAAGGATGTAGGTTGCAAAAAATGGTTCAAATGGCTCTGAGCACTATAGGACATCTATGGTCATCAGTCCCCTAGAACTTAGAACTACTTAACCCTAACTAACCTATGGACATCACACAACACCCAGTCATCACGAGGCAGAGAATGTAGGTAGCAGTAAGTACTGGGTGATGGAGAAGCTTGCAGAGGATAGAGTAGCATGGAGAGCTGCATCAAATCACTCTCAGGATTGCAGACAACAACAACAGTTTTTATATCAGTTTTGTAATGACTTGCAATAGCTCTCATATTGTGCTATGTAGTCCTCGCCTGTATTTGGCAGTTAAACAATACTCCGTAGCTCACTACAGAGCCTGTATACAGAGAGAGTGGTCATAGGTGAAGTTGCCCGTGATTGGTTGATTAGCTTTGGCGCCATTTTTCTGCCAAACGTCTCTCGCGCTTCGTATGTTCGCCGTGTTTTTGAGTTGAATTGAAGTTCAGAGGACTTTTGGAAACGATTAAAAGGTATTTGAATTATTGAGAGACTTGTTATGAGTTGTGCATGCATGTTCGATTTAATTGTATCTCGTTTTTAGTACGTAATTAGCGTTTGCTATCTTAAATACGAGTTGAAGTAATGAAGCGTTTTGCGATGAAGTCGGTACGCCTACATGTTTGAAGTAAACACGTTAGTAATTGTACAGTATTGTTTTTGACATCCGTAATTCGTTCTGCAGACGTTCGTAAACGATGCCAGGTTGTGCTGCATTTGGTTGTTCCGATAGAGGCGGAGGTGGATTTCGCGTGTTAGCATTTCCACGCAATGAAGAAAGACGAAAGTAGTGTGCAGTCGCAGTCAACAGGGCTGACATAAGTCAAACAGGAGTCTTGTGGAAACCAACCAAGTACTCCCATCTGTGCGAAGTAAGTCGTTTTTGCTTTTTACTGCATATAAAACAACTTGCAATATACATAGTTAAATTTGAAAACAGACCTGTAAATTGGCTGTGTGAAAATTATTGTAACACATTACTCTTATAAACATAGAATGAAAATGGGACTGTGTATCTAATGTCTAAGAGAGTCGTAAGCAGTTGTTTACTTGTGACATGCAAAAAGTTTGAAGACGTGACAAGAAGTACTGATACGTCTCACACTTTTTGCATGGCACAAGTAAACAACTGCTTACGACTTTCATTCATCTGACGTAATACAGGTACGTTAAATCTTTAGAATTATGCACTTCCGATAGAAAACAAATGCTATACACTATATATTTTTTTTATTTACCTTAGTTTCATTGCAATATGTCTAGTCAACGAACTTTAAAGCAGATAATTGCAAGTAACGAATAATTCTTACAGCCACTGTATCAAGTTTTCCTGTGCTGTACGTAGTAGGCTACTATGAGTATATTATAGCTGTAAAGAAAGGCATTTAATGAATGATTTCGCCATATTGTCTTGTGCTTTTGATTCGGTGAGTGTGTACTCCACTACTCCACTGCTGGCCATTCAAAACTCCCGCCCGCAGTTTGGCAGGAAAATGACCGCCGTATCGTCCGGTTGGCCACTCTCTCCCTATCTTCGACCATAAATATAATAGACTGGCCCTGACGTCATTTTTGTGGCTCCAACATCTCTGGGCTAAAGCCACGGGAATGTTGCCAAAACATGGTTGTTTCGTGTTGCGCCTATGGCTGTACTTAATTTGTCGGGGGAAATGGCATTACATTTCACGTGTAAGTGTTTCTATGATAGTGCAGATGCGTTTATTGAAATCTGCTGAAGTGACTTTTATATGTTTTTTACACTTGAAATAGAGTATCACGTAAATTAAAGTGTTGAAAGTGATGCCTGTAAAGTCAGACTCATATTACATTTTGGAAAGTATCTGGGATAATTTGGTTACAGAAGTAAGTATAATTGTTTCTCGTTCCTACTCATAGGTTCCCTAAAGATGAAAACCGAAGGCAGCTTTGGATACAGGTCCTGAAACGGAAATACTTTAAGCACATACGCGCCTTTTTGTATATACAAGTGAGATTATAATAAGGTAAGAGCACCTATAGTCGACGCATGAAGAGAATTTTTTTCTACCTTCTAATACTATTAAATAAATGTAGGCTCCAAAATTATTTTCTGAAACTTCAAAGTCTCACCTTTCGTCTAAAATATCATTTTTTTAAAGTGATAGTTTAAACTTTTGTAAAAATGGTAGGAACTGAACCTTCGTAGTGCACCTAAAATTGATACTATAAAATGGACCTGCTCCTAAAGTCGACAATTTTGGCATCTATAGTTGACATAATTCCCATATCCCATTTTCTTTTATGAGTGACTAGAGCTCAAAACGCGGTGAATCCAATATTTAAAGTTTTGACACGAGCCCAGTCTTACTGTTTAAAAGAATTTTAACGAAATTTTACTTTAATTGATAGTTTATAGTAATTTCGTCCCGCTGCCCACCAGAGGGGCGTTCGATGTATTTGTTAGATTTTATAAATTGTACTGTGAGTAAATCCAGGTCAAATGTAGTTCTGGCATAATTTTTCGCAAATAAAAAAGTAATTTTTCTTGGAAGCGTTTGGCAGTCAATTGAGAAATGTGGGTAAAATACGATACAAACAGGATGGCAGACCGCTGATTTGAAATCCCGCCACGTTTGGCCAACAGGCACGTGGTTTATGTTGGAGCCACACCAGCCCTATAGCTTCTGCACAGCAAGGCCAGTCTACTACAGGGTGATTCAAAAAGAATACCACAACTTTAGGAATTTAAAACTCTGCAACGACAAAAGGCAGAGCTAAGCACTATCTGTCGGCGAATTAAGGGAGCTATAAAGTTTCATTTAGTTGTACATTTGTTCGCTACAGGCGCTGTTGACTAGGCGTCAGCGTGAGTTGATGCTAAGATGGCGACCACTCAACAGAAAACTTTTTGTGTTATTGAGTACGGCAGAAGTGAATCGACGACAGTTGATCAGCGTGCATTTCGAACGAAGTATGGTGTTAAACCTCCTGATAGGTGGTGTATTAAACGTTGGTATAAACAGTTTACAGAGAATGGGTGTTTGTGCAAAGGGAAAAGTTCTGGACGGCCTCCAAGAAGCCCTGATCTTACCCCCTGCGATTTTTTCTTATGGGGGTATGTTAAGGATATGGTGTTTCGGCCACCTCTCCCAGCCACCATTGATGATTTGAAACGAGAAATAACAGCAGCTATCCAAACTGTTACGCCTGATATGCTACAGAGAGTGTGGAACGAGTTGGAGTATCGGGTTGATATTGCTCGAGTGTCTGGAGGGGGCCATATTGAACATCTCTGAACTTGTTTTTGAGTGAAAAAAAACCTTTTTAAATACTCTTTGTAATGATGTATAACAGAAGGTTATATTATGTTTCTTTCATTAAATACACATTTTTAAAGTTATGGTATTCTTTTTGAATCAGCCTGTATAATTTAGTATCTATGGTCACTCTCTCCCTATGCAGTCTCTCTATAGCTCACATCTCGCTAACGCCATCTGCCGTGAGATGCCTCAGTGTGTTCCGGTGCCCAGTACTACGGGCAAAGCGCACACGTGAACGACTAAGCCTCCGACATGTTTGCGTCGTGACAGATAAACGTATGCCTGATCCTGTTTTTCATTTACTGGTCTACGTCGTGTACCTCAACAAGGTAATCTGTTGTCTCCTTTACTCACTTGATTTCATGATGTGTAGAATATATATTTAGGACAAAGCTGGTCAGCGGGTGTGATTTTTTCGACTGGATTCCGTTCTGTTTATTTATAGGACACCGTCTAATGTTTGCAGCTATTTAATGAGGCCAGTTATTTGCTTTGCTTTTCTGTACTCTCAGTTCCCTTGTATCTAACGCCGTCTAGTATTCAATAAGTCGTATTACAATTACTTGCTAGTAACTCCAGTTTTGCAAAATGGGGTCATGCCGCTTCTAATGCCACTTCTCTATATACAGGGGGAAAAGTATTTAAACCGACAAACTCTGGGAGGTTGTATTGGACCTCAAAAAATGTTCAAATGTGTGTGAAATCTTATGGGACTTAACTGCTAAGGTCATCAGTCCCTAAGCTTACACACTACTTAACCTAAATTATCCTAAGGACAAACACACACACCCATGCCCGAGGGAGGACTCGAACCTCCGCCGGGACCAGCCTCGCAGTCCACGGCTGCAGCGCTTTAGACCGCTCGGCTAATCCTGCGCGGCTATTGGACCTCAAAACAAATACTTTTTCCTAATATCATTTTTTCCTATGAGGATTATTTAAACCGGTGGAGGCCGTATTACGATCTTCAGTTGTAGGCAACTGCTGTCCACCAGTGTGGTACTGCATTGTCTCTGTTTACTAATGGAGCGATACACCTGGAGTGAGTACACTGATATGGTTGGTGCGTACTACGTAGCGCACCACAACGGACGAGCTGCACAGCGGGTTTATCAACAACAATATCCTAATCACCGTATCCCGCATCATACGACCTTTGCTGCTGTGTACCAACGTCTGAGTGAGACCGGGTCATTTAGCAGATTACCTGGACAGGGACGCCGTCGCACGGTAAGAACGCTGCAATTTGAGGAAGCTGTCTGGCAGCATGTGGAGCGGGATCCTTCAATCAGCACTCGTGCAATTGCACGTAATATGGAGACGAATCAGACGAATGTAAGAACAGTCCTTCGAGAGGAAATGTTACGTCCATTTCACTTACAGCGTGTCCACAACCTGGAACCAGTTGATTATCCACCCAGAGCACAGTTTTCGCAGTGGTACCTGGAACAGTGTGAAATGCATCCTACATTTCCATCCTCTGTGTTGTTTACCGATGAAGCAACGTTCGGCCGTGATGGAGTCTTCAACATGCACAATTCGCATGTTTGGAGTGAGGATAACCCACGTGCCACAGTTACTAGCGCTCATCAAGTGCGGTTCTTCGTTAATATGTGGGTCGGTGTTGTTGTGGACTGTTTAATTGGGCCGTATCTGCTACCTAGGCCATTAAATGGCAGGCACTATTACAGTTTTATCGCCAGAGCATTGCCAGAATTGCTGGAAGATGTCCCGCTCCGTTCAAGACAAAGCATGTGGCTCAAACATGACGGGGCGCCGGCACATTTCAGTCGACGGTTCCCAGAAACGTGGATTGGCAGAGTTGGTCCTGTCCCATGGCCTGCTCGATTTCCAGATATGTCCCCTCTGGACTTTTTTGTGTGGGGAGAGATGCGCAACCTTGTTTGCGCAACTCCTGTTGCATCAGAAGAGGATCTGGTTGCCCGGATAGTAGCAGCAGCAGGAACAATTCAGGATACTCCTGGGGTTTTTGCCCGTGTCAGACAGAACATGATCCGACGGTGTAAGCTTTGTTTACGTGTCAATGAAGGCATTTTTGAAAATCTACTGTAATTCAAATTGGGTTGTGTTAATGTGTTATCTCTTGGTCATAAAAAAATGGAAAAGTGTTTGTTGGTTTAATTAATTTGCCGCTAGAGAAATCTTCCTCTACCGGCTTAAATACTCCTCATAGGAGAAAATGACATTAGGTAAAAATATTTGTTTAGATGTCCCCTACAACCTCCCAGAGTTTGCCGGTTTAAATACTTTTCAGAGTAGGCCAGTTGGAAGATGCCTGAATGAGGTTCAAAAATGGTTCAAATGGCTCTGAGCACTATGGGACTCAACTGCTGAGGTCATTAGTCCCCTAGAACTTAGAACTAGTTAAACCTAACTAACCTAAGGACATCACAAACATCCATGCCCGAGGCAGGATTCGAACCTGCGACCGTAGCGGTCTTGCGGTTCCAGACTGCAGCGCCTTTAACCGCACGGCCACTTCCGCCGGCGCCTGAATGAGGCAAAACGCGTTATTGGTAAATAAATACATCCCTGCAACCAAGGCTGACTGTCTCTCCATCATGTATTAGTGGTTGCTGTACGATACCTGCCATGTGTTGGAAAAAGCTTTAATTGCCCCCTGTTCTTTTGAGAAAACACTTAAGAACCTCGAATCTGCACCTCAAACGAGGAGAAAATATCGTCACCACGTGCAGGAATACTTTCGCTTGTCTCTGTGCCCTCGAAAAGTTTCGGAACTTGTTTACACTGAAAGTATCTAACCAAAATTGTATCCTTTTATTCAGTGAATGTATCATTGATAAGATTGTTCTAAATTAATTATTCAGCAAACCTGCACCTGACTGCGTCTGTGAACTTGTTTCTTGCACTCCTCCATTTTGCCAGAAATGCAACATGTATTTGACTCAGCAATAAAATTTAAGAGAATAATTCCGTTTGTGCAATGGCATTAAGATGGTACTGGAAAATTAACTTTTGGCCCTGATGTTTACTTGGTTCTTTCATTGGTGGGTAACTTTACTACTCATTTTCATAATCAATTTAAGCAAAGGATACAATGTTGTTCTCAATATACACATATTGTTAAAATTTTAAGTCATACACAAAACCTAGATTTCCAACATTTTTGTAGCACGAAACAATCTTACAAAAACCTTTACCAAAAGCTTACTGTGTCAAACCTTGGACATGCAAATCCTTACTCTAAAGCCGGCCGAAGTGGCCGTGCGGTTAAAGGCGCTGCAGTCTGGAACCGCAAGACCGCTACGGTCGCAGGTTCGAATCCTGCCTCGGGCATGGATGTTTGTGATGTCCTTAGGTTAGTTAGGTTTAGCTAGTTCTAAGTTCTAGGGGACTATTGACCTCAGCAGTTGAGTCGCATAGTGCTCAGAGCCATTTGAACCATTTGAACCTTACTCTGAATGTTACCTAACAAAACCAATTTGAAATCATTATATATCTTCTCTCATTTACGTGCTAAGGTTTGTTCTGGGGCAGCGAGCGCGACCTACCTTACAGCTGTCACCACACGTCTGCTTCCTACGGGTACCCAGCTGCGACTCACCGCTTTTTTTTATATATTTTTTTTTTACTACATGCGCCCGGCTCTCTTAACCATCAAAGAGCCGCCTACTCAATTATACTCGTTTCACCTTGCGGTTGGCAACTACCGACTATTTTCTGGAGCTACCCTCATCAGACCTTAGCACATACCTTTCACTACATGATGTGAAACCTGAACTCGTGCGCTCACTCGTTCTACCGGATCCCCACTGCAGTAGTGTGAACACGCAAGGGGTAGTGGGTTGCGTGGTTAGAACTGACCACGAATGCTCATGAACGTCTCGTCTGCAGCATTGGCCAATATGACCCTATCGATGCCGCCTACGCCGGCCCATAAAACAGAAACATTAGCATACTCCTCCGCTGTCGCTGCTTTCCGCCTCTAGAACTAGTTCCCCTACAGCCTTTGCACAATTCATTGCATTGTTACTTTTAAGAAGAAGTTGAAGCATTTAGTGGTGTCACTCCAAAAATCAACGTACACGGCCAACTCTCCGTTGTCTGCGAATGCTCTTATCTTCTCGCTGTTACGCTTTGTCCTTTCCTTCCTCTATGAGTCCCGCCACTTTGATTTTATCCATACTGGATGAGAGGTCGTGGTTGTGAATGTCAATGTTAAAAAATATGTCGGCTCAACCACTTGCTTATAGTGTAAAACACTATGATTGACGCGTTCCGGAAGTCAAGCTTCCATCATCAGAATAATAAAAAGTAAAAGAACCTGTTAAAACTCGCTAAAATGGAACATGCACCAGGCACAATAAAATAGATAATAGAATTAAAACATCGTGGCTACTTCCCTTGTTGCAGCCGTGTCTTCCAAGGTGCATCTCCTCATAGCCGTCAAAATATAAAAAAAATATAAAATGGTGTCGCCTGTCGTGTTCAACATCTAACCACATGGCTCTCTCCTCTATTGTTGTAAACTGCCCGTGCGTCTTCGTTGACACCACACACCACGTAGCCAAACACGACACTGAAACGCGAGTGAGCTCACGCGCAAGTAAACAAGGAAGTCACAGAGATGTCTATACAGACAGATGACGTATACATGTTCCAAGGATGCCATGAAATGATGGTATCCTGCCAATTGCTAAAAATGTAGTTACTAAAAGAAACCAGTGAAATGTTGGAAAAGTTATTTGTATCACCAGATAGCTGTTCATTCAGTGTGTTCTGATTATACACGCTATGTATCGTAATTTCTAGCTGTTCAAGTAGATCCAGCTTTTTGCCTTTGTCCTGAGTTTTTTCATATTTTGACGACTATGTGGAGATGCACCTTGGAAGACACGGCTGCAACAAGGGAAGTAGCCACGAAGTTTTAATTTTATTGATTCAAATGGTTCAAATGGTTCTGAGCACTATGCGACTTAACTTCTGAGGTCATCAGTCCCCTAGAACTTAGAACTAATTAAACCTAACTAACCTAAGGACATCACACACATCCATGCCCGAGGCAGGATTCGAACCTGCAACCATAGCGGTCGCTCGGCTCCAGACTGTAGCGCCTAGAACCGCACGGCCACTCCGGCCGGCTTTAATTTTATTATCAATTTTATTGTGCCTGATGCATGTTCCATTTTAGTGAGTTTTAAAAGGTTCTTTTACTTTTTATTATTCTGGTGATGGGAGCTTGACTTCCGAAACGCGTCAATCTTAGTGTTTTACACTATAAACAAGTGGTTGAGCCGATATATTTTTTAATATTCCCGCCACTTTTCTTTTGTCTTATATTCATCAAAGTTCCTCTGTCTCTCCCTCTTGCATCCCTTCGTCCCATGCCCATTGCTGCAAGCTAATTAAAACCTACCCTCCTGTACTTTCTACTTATTTTTATACTTGCCTTCGAATTAAAATGCGTGTGTTTGTTTATTTGTAGAGGAAATTAGGGTAAGGTAGCCAGGACGGGAAAAGTGGCCACTGCATTTTTTTTTAACCTGTACGATGCTGCTGACTGTCGAGACAGGTTTGAAACCGCAGAACACAGACTACTCACATTCTGTGGCCAAACTAGTCCTATTTCACACCGTCATTGTTACCACTGATATTCAAAGAGACAGCTTTTTCCATTATTGTCTTAAAATTTTTATGATTTTCAGTCGTCTGATGTCATTTATACAGGGTGAATCAGCTGCTCCTACCACTGAGTTTTATGCAACCTTCCGCGCCTCCAAATACCACATGCTAGATTTTCGTATTCCCTCACTCACTACGTGTGAACCATTAGTCTGACAGAAAAATTGAACAGGACTTTTTTGTAGGACACTTAATGCGGTTAAATCTTTTACTGTGATGCGCTTTCACATGAGCTGTAGTTTTCGAATTATTCGAGAAAAACGAACAAAAATGATCTTCAGACGCATTTTTCTTGAGTAAGTGGAAAGCTGTGGCCCCCAGCAAAAATATGTACCCGTACAAAATTTTACTAGATTAAATTTCCGTAAAAAGGACCTATTCATTTGCTCTGTAGGACTAATAGTTTGCTTGTAGTGAGAGGGAGAATACGAGAATCTCCTCTTGGATTTGAAGGTGTGGGCTACACGAAACACAGCAGCAGTTGCACTTGAATCACCGTGTATTAGTCTCGTGATGTCACTTATACACGGCCCAGTGACACTGCTGTGACCACCGTCTATGTTGAGCATCAACGTGTAATAACCACTCACAGACGACAGATGGCAGCACTAGCAGTGGAGGGTATACAGGGTGGTCCATTGATAGTGACCGGGACAAATATCTCACGAAATAAGCATCAAACAAAAAAAATTACAAAGAACGAACCTCGTCTACCTTGAAGGGGGAAACCAGATGGCGCTATGGTTGGCCCGCTAGATGGCGCTGCCATAGGTCAAACGGATATGAACTGCGCTTTTTTTTTAAACGGGAAACCCAACATTTGGTTACATATTCGTGTAGGACGCAAAGAAATATGAATGTTTTAGTTGGACCACTTTTATCCCTTTGTGATAGGTGACGCTGTAATAGTCACAAACGTATAAGTACGTGGTGTCACGTAACATTCCGTCAGTGCGGATGGTATTTGCTTCGTGATACATTACCCGTGTTAAAATGGACCGTTTACCAATTGCGGAAAAGGTGGATATCCTATTGATGTATGGGTATTGTGATCAAAATGACCAACGGGCGTGTGCTATGTATGCTGCTTGGTATCCTGGACGACATCATCCAAGTGTCCGGACCGTTCGGTGGATAGTTACGTTATTTAAGAAAAGAGGAAGTGTTCAGCCACATGTGAAACGTCAACCACGACCTGCAACAAATGATGATGCCGAAGTAGGTGTTCTAGCTGCTGTCGCGGCTAACCCGCACATCAGTAGCAGACAATTGCGCGAGAATCGGGAATCTCAAAAACGTCGGTGTTGAGAATGCTACATCAACATTGACTGCACCCGTACCATGTTTCTATGGATCAGGAATTGCATGGCGACGACTTTGCACGTCGTGTACAGTTCTGACACTGGGCACAAGAGAAATTACGGGACGATGACAGATTTTTTGCATCCGTTCAATTTAGCGACGAAGCGTCATTCACCAACAGCGGCAACGTAAACTGGCCTAATATGCACTATTGGGCAACGGAAAATCCACGATGGGTGCGACAAGTCGAACATCAGCGACCTTGGCGGGTTAATGTATGGTGCGGCATTATGGGAGGAAGGATAATTGGCCCCATTTTATCGATGGCAATCTAAATGATGCATTGTATTATGATTTCCTACGTAATGTTCTACCGATGTTACTACAAGATGTTTTACTGCATGACAGAATGGCGATGTACTTCCAACATGACGGATGTCTGGCACATAGCTCGCGTGCGGTTGAAGCGGTATTGAATAGCGTATTTCGTGACAGGTGGATTTGACTTCCCCGGATTTCTTTCTGTGGGGAAAGTTGAAGGATATTTGCTATCGTGATCCACCGACAGCGCCTGACAACATGCGTCAGCACATTGTCAATGCTTATGCGAACATTACGGAAGGCGAACTACTCTCTGTTAAGAGGAATGTCGTTACACGTATTTCCAAATGCACTGAGGTTGGCGAACATCATTTTGAGCATTTATTACATTAATGTGGTATTTACAGGTAATCACGCTGCAACAGCATGCGTTCTCAGGAACGATAAGGTCAGAAAGGTGCATGTATCACATTAGAACAACCGAAATAAAATGTTCAAACGTACCTACGTTCTGTATTTTAATTTAAAAAACCTACCTGTTACCAACCGTTCGTCTAAAATTGTGAGCCATATGTCTGTGACTATTACAGCGCCATCTATCACAAAGCGAAAAAAGTGGTCCAACTAAAACATCCATTTTTCTTTACGTACTACGCGAATATGTAATAAAAAATGGGGGCTCCTATTTAAAAAGCGCTGTAGATGTCCGTTTGACCTATGGCAGCGCCATCTAGCGGGCCAACCATAACGCCATCTGGTTTCCCCCTTCAAGCTAGACAAGTTTGGTTGTGTGTAGTTTTTTCGTTTGACGCTTATTTCGTGACGGTCACGATGAATGGACCACCCTGTATAAAGCACGTCTGGGGACGGAGAAAACAGTGCAGACATTATTGTGATGCGGTAGCGGAGAGATTTATCTGGCGTCCAAAAGGGCACAACCACTGGCTTTCGGGCCAAGGGAGAAAGCATTTCCGAAACGGCGAAGTCTGTAAGCTGTTTACGTGCTGTCTCGATTCAACTATACCGTGCGTGGCAAAATGGCGCTATCGAAAACTGCGGCCACGGGAAGTGTGATGCGCTACGGGCCGTGGGTGATAGGGGCGAACGACAGCTGCGGAGATGTGTGCAGTCCAATACACCTCCAACTGTTGACCAAGTGACCGGCCAGATGAAATCAGAGGCTACCAACACTGTCTCCTCAACGACCGTTCGATGAACGTCGCTGCTTGTGGGCCTTCAGTGCAGGTGCCTGGCTCATGCACACATGTTGAGTTCCAGGAAGTCGTTTCTGAAAGAATTTTTATGGAGTGTAGCCATGTATGGAAGTGAAACGTGGACGATAACTAGTTTAGACAAGAAGAGACTAGAAGCTTTCGAAATGTGGTGCTACAGAAGAATGCTGAAGATTAGATGGGTAGATCACATAACTAATGAGGATGTGATGAATAGAATTGGGGAGAAGAGGAATTTGTGGCACAACTTGACTAGAAGAAGGGATCGGTTGGTAGGACATGTTCTGAGGCATCTAGGGATCACCAATTTAGTACTGGAGGGCAGCGTGGAGGGTAAAAATCGTAGAGGGAGACCAATAGATGAATACACTAATCAGATTCAGAAGGATGTAGGCTGCAGTAGGTACTGGGAGATGAAGAAGCTTGTACAGGATAGAGCACCATGGAG
The DNA here is from genome assembly GCF_021461395.2 of Schistocerca americana. Lineage (NCBI taxonomy): Eukaryota > Metazoa > Arthropoda > Insecta > Orthoptera > Acrididae > Schistocerca > Schistocerca americana. The sequence continues at coordinate 158,604,496 of NC_060127.1, read as the reverse complement.
AGCTGCAACAAGCCAGTCTCAGGACTGAAGACCACAACAACAACAAAGCAAATGCATTGACTGATTGTTCTGTCGGTTTTTGGTAGAATATTTTACACATTATGAATGACAACACACAAAGCACTAGTGCAATACTCTACAGTATTTACTATTTCTTTTCACAACAGGTTTTCGGCTTTGCGTGGTACAGTGAAATTCTGTTGGATTAAAGGTTTTAAACTAATGCATCTACAGAGTCTCTTCATTGAAATGGTTCTAGGCACTGTGGGACTTAATATCTGAGGTCATCAGTCCCTAAGACTTACAACTATTTAAACCTAACTAATCTGAGGACATCACACACATCCATCCCAGAGGCAGGATTCAAACCTGCGACCGTAGCAGCAGCGCGGTTCCGGACTGAAGCGCCTAGAACCGCTCGGCCACAGCGGCCGGCTCTCTCCATTCCCAGAGATGAAGAATGTTATTGTTAGATTTTGGAATAAAACAAGAGGGATTCTTTCAGTGTAAGAGTGATGTAAGGTTATTCAACGAATAACTTTGACACTTTAATTAATGAACTATAAACAAATTACCATAGTCGTTAATAGAAAAAAAACTGAACAATAAATTTTGGTGATATATTCCAAATATGTGGCTCAACAAAAAAATCTTGTCTTTAATTGGATCTAAATTACAAACTGGTAAGACATACACTGAAGCGCCGAAGAAACTGGTATTGGCCGGCCGCTGTGGTCTCGCGGTTCTAGACGCTCAGTCCGGAACCGCGTGACTGCTACGGTCGCAGGTTCTAATCCTGCCTCGGGCATGGATGTGTGTGATGTCCTTAGGTTAGTTAGGTTTAAGTAGTTCTAAGTTCTAGGGGACTGATGACCTTAGAAGTTAAGTCCCATAGTGCTCAGAGCCATTTGAACCAAACTGGTATTGGCAAGCGTATTCAAATACAGATATATGTAAACAGGCAGATATTGCGCTGCGGTCGGCCACGCCTGTAAAGCAACGATTATCTAGCGCGGTTGTTAGATCGGTTACTGCTGCTAAAATGGCAGGTTATCAAGATTTAAGTGAGTTTGAACATGGTGTACTAGTCGGCACACCAGCCATGGGTCACAGCATCTCCGAAGTAGTGAAGAATACGAAAAAGAAGAATAAATGAACTGATAGACGAAAACGACCTAGATTATGAAAAGGATTAAACTCACGAAGAATAAGCAAAATATTTACCCAAAACCAGTGAAGTGTACCGTTCGATTATTCATTTATTACTTAAGACTATTTTTATCTCCAAGTCTACCTGGATGTTTTCTATGTGTCTGTTGATTGCAGGTACAGTGAGGTTGATGAAAACGCGTTGAGAGATTAAAAATTGATATTTGATGTTACACGCCGTTATTTAAGCCATAATGCCGAAACCGTTAAAGCATCTTATTACGTCGGAAGAATGAAACAATAAACGCATTTTCATACATACTGGCCATTAAAATTGCTACACAACGAAGATGACGTGCTACAGGCACGAAATTTAATAAACAGGATGAAGATACTGTGATATGCAAATGAGTAGGAGCATTCACACACGGTTGGCGCCAGTGACACCTACAACGTGCTGACATGAGGAAAGTTTCCAACCGATTTCTCATACACAAACAGCAGTTGACCGGCGTTGCCTGGTGAAACGTTGTTGTGATGCCTCGTGTAAGGAGGAGAAATGCGTACCGTCACGTTTCCGACTTTGATAAAGGTCGGATTGTAGCCTATGGCTATTGCGGTTTATCGTATCGCGACATTGCTGCTCGCGTTGGTGGAGATCCAGTGACTGTTAGCAGAATATGTAATCGGTGGATTCAGGAGGGTCATACGGAACGCCGTACTGGATCCCAGCGGCCTCGTATCACTAGCAGTCGAGATGACAGGCATCTTATCCGCATGGCTGTAACGGATCGTGCAGCCACGTCTCGATCCCTGAGTCAGCAGATGGAGACGTCTGCAAGACAACAACCACCTCCACGAGCAGTTCGACGACGTTTGCAGCATCATCGACAATCAGGTCGGAGACCATGGCTGCGGCTACCTTGACGCTGCATCACAGACAGGAGCGCCTGCGATGGTGTACTCAACGACGAACCTGGGTGCACGAATGGCAAAACGTCATTTTTTCGGATGAATCCAGGTTCTGTTTACAGCATCATGATGGTCGCATCCGTGTTTGGCGACATCGCGGTGAACGCACATTTGAAGCGTGTATACTGACGTATCAGCTGGCGTGATGGTACGGGGTGCCATTGGTTACACGTCACGGTCACCTCTTGTTCGCATTGACGGCACTTTGAACAGTGGACGTTACATTTCAGATGTGTTACGACCCGTGGCTCTACCCTTCATTCGATCCCTGAGAAACCCTACATTGCAGCAGGATGATGCACGGCCGCATGTTGCAGGTCCTGTACGGGCCTTTCTGGATACAGAAAATGTTCGACTGCTGCCCTGGCCAGCACACTCTCCAGATCTCTCACCAACTGAAAACGTCTGGTCAACGGTGGCCGAGGAACTGGCTCGTCACAATACGCTAGTCAATACTCTTGATGAACTATGGTGTCGTGTTGTAGCTGCATGGGCAGCTGTACTTGTACACGCTATCCATCTCAGTCTGACTCAATGCCCAGGTGTATCAAGGCCGTTATTATGGCCAGAGGTGGTTGTTCTGGGTACTGATTTCTCAGGATCTATGCACCCAAATTACATTAAAATATAATCACATGTCAGTTCTAGTATAATGTAATTGTCCAATGAATAACCGTTTATCATCTGCATTTCTTCTTGCTGTAGCAATTTTAACGGCCAGTTGTGTTTGTACGACGAGGTTCGTAAGTAGCAGAGTTTATAGCTTTTCCTAAGAGTATTTATTGCTGCATATGTAACAAATGTTTGCTCGCCACAATCACCCACTGCCACGCACCGCGACCAAACTCCCTTACTAACAACACGAGTCCAAGGGCTATCTTCCACCACAGCCACCGGTGGGTGACACTCTGTGGTCATGGAGAAAAATCTGGCAGTCTGAACATACACAGGCCTTTTATACACTGAAGCGCCAAAGAAACTGGTGTGGGCATGCGTATTCAAGTACAAGGATACGTAAGCAGGCAGAATACGGCGCAGCGGTCAGCGACGGCTATAGGAGACAAGTGTCTGACGCAGTTTTTAAATCGGTCACTGCTGCTACAATGTTAGTCTATCGAGATTTGAGTGTGTTGAACGGGTTGTTACAGTCCGCGCACGAGCGATGGGACACAGCATCTCCGAGGCAGCGATGAATTTGGGATTTTCCAGTACGACCGTTTCACGAGTGTACCGTGAATATCAGGAATCCGCTAAAACATCAAATCTCCGATATCGGTGAGGCAGCAAAAAGATCCTGCAAAAACGGGACCAACGACGACTGAAGAGAATCGCTCAGCTTGACAGAAGTACAATCATTCCGCGGATTGCTGCAGATTTCAGTGCTGGCCCATAACAAGTGTCAGCGTGCGAACCGTTCAACGAAACATCACCATGACTTCACGACACAATGCTTTGCGCCTCGCTTGCGTCCGTCGACGGCGATATTGGGCTTTTGACGACTGGAAACATGCCGCCTGGTCGGACGAGTCTCGTTTAAAATTATATGAAGTGGATGGACGTGTATGGGTATGGAGGCAACCTCATGAATCTATGGCCCCTGCATGTCAGCAGGAGACTGTTAGAGCTAGTGGAGGCTGTGTAATGGCGTGGGGTGTGGGCGGTTGGAGTGATATGGGACCTATGATACGTCTAGATATGACTCTGACAGGTGACACATACGTAAGCATCCTGTCTGATCACCTGCATCCATTCATGTCCATTGTGAAGTTTGGAAGGTAGGAGACGAGGTACTGGCAGAAGTAAAGCTCTGAGGAGGGGCGTGAGTTGTGCTTGGGTAGCTCAGTTGGTAGAGCACTTGCCCGCAGGCGAAGGTCCCGAGTTCGAGTCTCCGTACGGCACACAGTTTTAATCTGTCAGGAACTTTCATATCAGCGCACACTCCACTGCAGAGTGAAAATCTCATTCTGGAAACACCCCCTACGCTGTGGCTAAGCCATGTTTCCACAATATCCTTTCTTTCAGGAGTGCTAGTCCTGCATGGTTCGCAGGAGAACTTCTGTAAAGTTTGGAAGGTAGGAGACGAGATACTGGCAGAAGTAAAGCTGTGAGGAGGGTGCGTGAGTCGAGCTTGGGTAGCTCAGTTGGTAGAGCACTTGCCAGCGAAAGGCAAAGGTCCCGAGTTCGAGTCTCTGTCCGGCACACAGTTTTAATTTGCGAGGAAGTTTCATATCAGCGCACACTCGGCTGCAGAGTGAAAATGTCATCATGCAGTCAATGTTTTTGTAGGTATTGCGAGTTTATGTGATTCCACACATCCTTAACGACATTCCAGAAATGTTTATTGCTTCTTACGTGAACTTTCCGGATATTTCTGTCCACTTCATCCCAGACCTCGGGACGTCACATCACATTTTTCAGTACCTTCAGCTTTTTCTTAGATGCAATGTGCTTCTTACAGAGGGCCAACCGATATTTTAGCCATTATCCTGTCGTAACTCTTTTTCTCACTAAGCGCAACACACATGAAATGGTATCATAGTGAAGTGTGCTGTGGTAGTGCTTCTGATACATACTATTTTCACAGTATCACGAAATCTGCCTACTACGAAACACTCTCAATCCATAATACATTAATCAGACAGAACATTATGACCACCTGCCTAACAGCCGGTATGCTCACCTTCTACACGGATAAGTGCGGCGATGCGTCGTGGGGTGTGCGGACATTTGCCACGGCGGACATTTGCCACGATTTTACCTGCTCCGAAGGGTTGGGTCCCTCATGTCCCCCTCCCCCTCATCCTCCCCCTCCTCCTCCTCACTCGCCGCCCGACCCACAGTAAAGGTACTTAATGGACCTTTCCGCTGGTTTTCTTAACATAAGACCAGAATCTCTATGGATTTTTCGCCACATTTCTAGAGAGAGTTTCGTTGTGGAAACTATTAAATGCATCTCGCATTGAAATCCGCACCAAATTTCGAGCCACAGTAAAACTTCGCCAATCTTGGAGATTTTGCGTTCGTCTAAATTATACGTGCCTTTTTCGGTGCTCCTGCAGCAGCTTTCTGTCGTGATTTGTGTACCATGGGGGATCAGTTCCGTCTGATATTGATTTATTTGGTATGAATCTCTCGAGTGCTGTTGATACTATTTCTTTGAACTTAAGCCACATATGGTCTTCACTTACATACTTTGGAAGGATTGGAGACTGTCTCTTAGGAAGACGTCAACCGAATTTTTAGTTGCTTTTATAAACAGATATATTTCGCGCTTAGTTTCGGTGAATTTCTTTGTTACGGAATTGAGCCTCGCTACGACTGTGTGTTCACTAATCCCTGTATCCGTCATGATGCTCAGGATTATTTGTGGCTAAGAGGTCAAGTGTGTTTTCGTAACCATTTACAATTTGAATGGCCTCGTGAACTAATTGTTCAAAATAATTTTATAAAAAGCATTTAGAACAATTATGGAAGTTGTTTTCTATCTACAGTGGGGTCTGAAAATGTATTTTTGTCGACATACAGAAGGTAGATTGAAGTCACTGCCAACTATAATTGTATGAGTAGGGTACCTATTTGCGATGAGACTCGAGTTTTCTTTGAACTGTTCAGCAACTGTTTCATCTGAGACCGGGGGTCGGTAAAAGGAGCCAGTTACTAATTTATTCCGGTTGTCGAATATAACCTCTGTCCATACTAAGTCACAGTAACTAACTGTTTCAATGTCGCTTGTGAACTGGAACACACATTACATTATATTTCCTTAAGTCGTGCTTCTTGTTTCTGTTGTAGTGGAGATAATTACAATTACGGCTTTTCCCTCCAAAACCTAGGATGCTTAGTCCGTGACCCTGTAAATACCAGAGCTAAACAATGTAGAACAACAACGTACGTTACAAGCATTTCATTCTGTATTACTTCATTTCCTTATTTCTAACATTTTAAAATTGTGCGTCGACTTTAGATGACATGTCAATCATAGATGTTCTTATCTCTGTTTATGAACGTACTTTCAGTCATGTTTTGAACATTGTCCCGCTGCACTTTATTAACTAATGTTTCGCCGCAAGGGATATCGGATTTTAGAGTAAATTAATATGAAGTATGTCGTTCTTTTCAAAAATTCACAGACCCATTTCTTCTTTCCTTATTGTCTTTCGGGCATGCAGTTGTAGTAACTAAAGTAGGCACAAATGCAGCGATAAAAAAGAAATGATTATTGTACATTCGCATTCTCTTTACAGCGTTCCTTTCTTGTTGCTCCCGTGGTGATAGACTGTTTCTATCGCAATCAGTAAGCGTGAAAGGAAGCTACCGTACAGACAGAGGGATCTATATTTATACTTGGCAGAACTAATTACATACTGACATAATCGTCGGAATTGCTTTCGTTTCCCAAAAGATGAAAATATTTCGATTTCGGAAAATAAGCTCTGTATTTGGCCAAGATGTCGAAGAAGAAGGTTCCTTACGTACTGGTTGTATCGAGTAAGATGTGGAGACGGCGGTTTTGAAAGCGGACAGAAGTAGTACGAGGAAGGCCGTCCCTTACCTGAGGGATCGCTACTCAAGCTACCTGGCGAAGGGGCAAGTGTGGCAAATGTCCGGCGTGGCAAATGTCCGGCATTCGCGTCGTAGCACTGAAGCAGTGGTATCTTGGTAGGCAACTGGAGTGATTGGCACCACATCTGCGCACACAAGTAACCTAGTTTCGGGGAGGGGGGCGATGAGCTCTGACGTCACATTCAATCACAACCCAGATGTGTTAGATCGGGTTGAGATAGGGCGAGTTGGACGGTGGTGGGGGGGGGGGGGGGAGGAACTCTCTACTGTGTTGCTCGAACCACTTCACTACACTCCTGTCCTTTTGGCATGGCGTATTATCGTTGAAAAATGACTGCTGGGACACTTTCTTCTTCAGAGGTCCTCCTCCTGGTACCGAAAGTCTCGAATTTTCATTCATGTGTGAATAAGACATTTTTCCACTCTTCATGTACATCTACATACATACTCCGCAATCCACCATACGGTGCGTGGCGAATGGTACCTCGTACCACAACTAACATCTTCTCTCCCTGTTCCACTCCCAAACAGAACGAGGGAAAAGTGACTCCCTATATGCCTCTGTACGAGCCCTAATCTCTCTTATCTTTGTGGTCTTTCCGCGAAATGTAAGTTGGCGGCAGTAAAATTGTACTGCAGTCAGCCTCAAATGCTGGTTCTATAAATTTCCTCAGTAGCGATTCACGAAAAGAACGCCTCCTTTCCTCTAGAGACTCCAACCCGAGTTCCTGAAGCATTTCCGTTACACTCGCGTGATGATCAAACCTACCAGTAACAAATCTAGCAGCCCGACTCTGAATTGCTTCTATGTCCTGCCTCAATCCAACCTGATAGGGATCCCAAACGCTGGAGCAGTACTCAAGAATAGGTCGTATTAGTGTTTTATAAGGGGTCTCCTTTACAGATGAACCACATCTTCCCAAAATTCTACCAATGTACCGAAGACGACTATCCGCCTACCCCACAACTGCCATTACATGCTTGTCCCACTTCATATCGCTCTGCAATGTTACGCTCAGATATTTAATCGACGTGACTGTGTCAAGCGCTACACTACTAATGGAGTATTCAAACATTACGGGATTCTTTTTCTTGTTCATCTGCATTAATTTATCTATATTTAGAGTTAGCTGCCATTCTTTACACCAATCACAAATCCTATCCAAGTCATCTTGTATCCTCCTACAGTCACCCAACGACGACACCTTCCCGTACACCACAGAATCATCAGCAAACAGCCGCACATTGCTATCCACCCTATCCAAAAGATCATTTATGCAGACAGAAAACAACAGCGGACCTACCACACTTCCCTGGGGCACTCCAGATGATACCTCCGATGAACACTCACCATCGAGGACAACGTACTGGTTTCTATTACTTAAGAAGTCTTCGAGCCACTGACATACTTGGGAACCAATCCCATATGCTCGTATCTTAGTTAGGAGTCTGCAGTGGGGCACCGAGTCAAACGCTTTCCGGAAGTCAAGGAATATGACATCCGTCTTATACCCTTCATCCATGGTTCGCAAGATATCATGTGAAAAAAGGTCGAGTTTCGTTTCGCAGGTGCGATGCTTTCTACAGCCGTGCTGATGCATGAACAGCAACTTATCTGTCTAAAGGAAATTCATTATATTCGAACTGAGAATATGTTCGAGAATCCTGCAACAAACCGATGTTAAGGATATTGGTCTGTAATTTTGAGGATCCATCCTTCTACCCCTCTAATATACAGGCGTCACCTGCGCTTTTTTCCAGTCGCTCGGGACTTTACGTTGGGCAAGAGATTCGCGATAAATGCAAGCTAAGTAAGGAGCCAGCGCAGTAGAGTACCCTCTGTAAAACCGAATTGGAATCCTATCAGGACCTGGCGGTTTATTTATTTTCAACCCATTCAGCTGCTTCACAACCGCAGGGATGTCTACCACCATGTCCTCCATACGAGAACCTGTACGAGACTCCAACGGCGGTATGTTTGCACGATCCTACTGCGTGAAAGATTTCTCAAATGCTAAATTTAAAATTTCAGCTTTCGTTTCGCTCATGTGTTTCCTAGCCCATTTGAATCTCTTCTTTTTTACTTACGGGATGTAAAAGGGTTTCCTCAATGCCACATGTCTCTTCAAGCCGGCAGCATTCTTCTTTTTTTTCTGTTGCAACAAATATGTTTTCTTGTTCATTTCTACCAATTATACGTGAAGTTTTGCTGCCGTTTTGAACCTATGTCTCTTACTGGCATATCTGATGAATTTGTCATCACTTTTATTTGTGTTGTGAACTTTTCATGATCGTGCTAGGTCCTTATTGCTAGTTCTTGTCTTCTCACGGTGAAGAGTTGTTTGCACTCCCCCTACAGACACGGCACATTATCTCCTAATTTGAGGCACAGATAAACCTGCTTCTCAGAGTGCTACCATTTCAGCGGATACCTTCTCTGTGGGAGCCATTTAATGATGTGTACACTGTCAAGTGTCACTAAGAAGATGATGATGATGGTTAGTGTTTTAGGGTGCACAACAACGAGGTTATCAGCGCCCGTTCCCAAAATAAATGTTGACGAGTGCAGCCAATATCTGTTAAACAAGGATCAATTCAGAGCCGATGTTCGCGATAATTGTGAATGCTCAAATTTCAAGATTGGACACAGCACTTCAAAACAGGTAGATAAAACTAAAAATAAAATACCAGTAGAAAACAGGTGGCTGCGTGACCACTTACAAATAATGGGTGACTAAACCACTTTACAACACATTAAGATCTCAATTCCAATATTTTGGGAAGAAGTCCAGAGATCACACAAAAACGTAAAACTCTAGCCACACTCGCCTCATTATTAGTTAAAAGAGAGGGTAGGTCTGGTGGGAAACTGAAATCTTCCCTCAAACCCGCATATAAAACACACTCGGTTAAAATATGTCGTATCGACAGCTGTGTGCCACATGTCTGACTTGTTGGTGGCTCCTCACGACGTAACAGAAAACCATGTGTCAATAGGATAATGTCCTATTCTAAGGGTTACTTCCTCAGCTCGTCGCTGTCGGAAGGAGGTGAGCCACGGTCGGACAGAATCCTTCACCGCTCGCAACTTATTATCCCTCACGTCCAGCCACTGAGCCTCCCACCAACGCATGACCTTCCGAATCACGAATGACGTAATGGCCTGCAGGGAGACTGAACAGCGAGCAGGAGGTGGGATGGAGCAAGCCTCCTTGGCAGCCGCGCCTGCAAGTTCATTTCCAGGGATCCCTATGTGCCCTGGAACCCGGCAGAAAATTACATCCTTACCCTGCTGTTGCAAGAGCAGGAGTGCGTCCTGCATCTCTTGCACCATCCGATCTGCTGGGTACATCTGTTCAAGAGCGTGTAGAGCACTTTGGGAATCGGAGCAGATGATGAATTTCGTGCCACGATGTCGGCGCATATGCTCTAATGCTTGCAGAATGGCAAACAGTTCTGCATAGTAAACTGAGAACTGCTCTGGGAGCCCTATCCGATGGACAGTATCGGGAAACACAGCAGAGCAGCCCATAAAATCCCCCTGTTTAGACCCATCCGTGTAAACAGTAATAAAATCGGAATGGCGTTCTAAAATCTCAGTAAGTTTAATTTTAAAAAGGTGGTCCGGGGTACAATACTTCCTGTAAGCAGCCAGATCAAGAAGTAATCTTGGCCTTTGTAGTCGCCAGGGAGATCTCCTACTCCATCCCTGGTGGAGTACCTTAATGCCCTCCAGGTGTACTGACTCGAGACTCTCCTTTGCACGGATGCCAAACGGCTTCGTTGCCGCCGGACGGTGGCGGAAGAGACGTGCCAGTGCCGGCTGGGAAAAAGTGTTGGACGCCAACGAAATAGGAGTGGTCACTAAGAAACTGGAGTATCGTATCGTATCGTAGCTTCGCTTAAATTATTCAGCGAACGCTACAAAGAATAACAGGCCAGTATGGAATTAGCATGCATTCGTCAAACAGGTAGACAAAAATGCGACTTCAGGTACAAGTCATGCAAACAGACGAGGGCACTTGTATGCGCTGAAGGGGGAGAGAAAGGGAAGGGAAGGGGTATTACAGTGTGGCGAACGAGCGAAGAGGTAAGAGACGGCACGAGCGTACATAAGGAAATGTAAGCGGGTTCATTTTACAGGCATACACATGTGGATCGTACAGTTTTGTAGTAAACAGCAGCTTCATTCTTAAGACGACGTTCACAGATCTATAGAGTATCTGCAGACACAACTGCACACTGCAAATAACAGAATTCATCGTTTGAGATACTACTGTGGATCTTCCACTGTCAGCCGCGGGGGGTAGCCCTGCAGTCTGAGGCGTCTTCTCACGGTTCGAGGGTCTCCCCCCGTCCGAGGTTCGAGTCCTCCCTCGGGCATGGATGTTTGTGTTGTCCTTATACTTAGCGTAGGTTAGTTTAAGTCAGAGTAAGTAGTGCGTAAGCCTAGGGACCGATGACCTCAGCAGTTTGGTCCCATAGTCCTTACCACTGGTACTAATTTGACACATCATACACATTTGCAAAATGCTTTATTTATTTATTTATTTACACTTCAAGTTCCGTAGGACCGAATTGAGGAGCAAATCTCCAAGGACATGGAACGTGTAAGTACATGAACTTACAACATAAAAGTAATAACAGATAAAAATAAATGTTCATGAACCCGAAAAAAGTCAGTCCATAAGTTTAGGTAAACGCTATCAGCAATGCAATAAGAATTAGCATAATTTTTCAAGGAACTCTTCGACAGAAGGAGTGACCCATGAGCAAACTCTTCAGTTTCGATTTGAAAGTGCGTGGATTACTGCTAAGATTTTTGAATTCGAGTGGCAGCTTATTGAAACCGGATGCAGCAGTATGCTGCACACCTTTTTCCACAAGAGTTAAGGAAGTCCGATCTAAATGGAGGTTTGATTTCTGCCGAGTATTAACCGAGTGAAAGCTGCTTATTGTTGGAAATGAACTAATATTGGTAACAAGAAACGACAATAATGAATATACATATTGAGAGGCCAATCTCAAAAACCAAGACTCGTGAACAGAGGTCGACAAGAGGTTCGTGAATTCACACCACTTATTGCCCGAACCACCCGTTTCTGAGCCAAAATTATCCTTTTAGAATGGGAAGAGTTACCCAAAAATATAATGCCATACGACATAAGCGAATGAAAATAAGGAAAGTAGACTAATTTCCGTGTCGATCACTCACTTCAGGTACCGTCCGAAAAGTAAAAATGGCAGTATTAAGTCTTTGAACAAGATCCTGAACGTGGGCTTTCCACGACAGCTTATTATCTATCTGAACACCTAGAAATTTGAACTGTTCAGTTTCACTAATCATATGCCCGTTCTGTGAGATTAAAACGTCAGGCGTTGTTGAATTCTGTGATAGAAACTGTAAAAACTGAGTATTACTGTGATTTAACGTTAGTTTATTTTCTACACGCCATGAACTGAGGTCATGTACTGCACTACTTGAAACCGAGTCAATGTTGCACACAACATCCTTTACTACTAAGCTAGTGACATCAGCAAACAGAAATATTTTAGCGTTACCCATAATACTAGAGGGCATATCATTTATATAAATAAGGAACAGGAGCGGCCCCAACACTGATCCCTGGGGCACCACCCACTTGACAGTACCCCACTCAGATCCCACATCACAGCCGTTATCAACATTGTGAATAATGACCTTTTGCTGCCTGTTGCTAAAGTAAGAGGTGAACCAATTGTGAGCTACTCCCTGTATTCCGTAATGGTCCAACTTCTGGAGCAATATTGTGAGATCAACACAGTCCAATGCCTTAGTTAAATCAAAAACTGTGCCAAGCGTTCGAAACTTTTTGTTTAGCCCATCCAGTACCTCACAGAGAAAAGAGAATATAGCATTTTCAGTTGTCAAACGACTTCTAAAGCCGAACTGTACATTTGATAGCAAATCGTCTGATATAAAATGATCAATTAACCTTACATACACAGCCTTTTCGATAACTTTTGCAAACACTGATGGCATAGAGATAGGTCTAAAATTATCTACCTTATCCCTTTCACCCTTTTTATAAAGCGGCTTTACTACTGAGTACTTTAATTGCTCAGGAAACTGACCATTGCTGAAGGAAAAATTACAAATATGGCTAAATACAGGGCTAACATGTGCAGGACAGTACTTTAATATTCTGCTAAACACTCCATCATAGCCATGAGAGTCCTTAGTCTTCAGTGATTTAATTATTAACTCAATCTCCCTCTTGTCTGTATCACAGAGGAGTATTTCAGACATCAATCCCGGAAAGGTATTTGCTAAGAAATTTATATGATTTCCTGTAGAAACTAAATTTTTATTTAATTCACCAGCAATGCTCAGAATGTGATTGTTAAATACTGTACATACAGGGTGATTCAAAAAGAATACCACAACTTTAAAAATGTGTATTTAAGGAAAGAAACATAATATAACCTTCTGTTATACATCATTACAAAGAGTATTTAAAAAGGTTTTTTTTCACTCAAAAACAAGTTCAGAGATGTTCAATATGGCCCCCTCCAGACACACGAGCAATATCAACCCGATACTCCAACTCGTTCCACACCCTCTGTAGCATATCAGGCATAACAGTTTGGATAGCTGCTGTTATTCCTCGTTTCAAATCATCAATGGTGGCTGGGAGAGGTGGCCGAAACACCATATCCTTAACATACCCCCATAAGAAAAAATCGCAGGGGATAAGATCAATGCTTCTTGGAGGCCAGTGATGAAGTGCTCTGTCACGGGCTGCCTGGCGGCCGATCCATCGCCTCGGTTAGTTGACGTTCAGGTAGTTACGGACAGATAAGTGCCAATGTGGTGGCGCTCCATCCTTTTTCGTAGGACTCTCCATACAGTTGATTGTGGAATTTGCAGCTCTCTGCTAGCTCTGCGAGTCGATTTTCCTGGGCTGCGAACAAATGCTTGCTGGATGCGTGCTACATTTTCATCACTCGTTCTCGGCGTCCAGAACTTTTCCCTTTGCACAAACACCCATTCTCTGTAAACTGTTTATAACAACGTTTAATACACCACCTATCAGGAGGTTTAACACCATACTTCGTTCGAAATGCACGCTGGACAACTGTCGTCGATTCACTTCTGCCGTACTCAATAACACAGAAAGCTTTCTGTTGAGCGGTCGCCATCTTAGCATCAACTGACGCTGACGCCTAGTCAACAGCGCCTCAAGAGAACAAATGTACAACTAAATGAAACATTATAGCTCCCTTAATTCGCCGACAGATAGTGCTTAGCTCTGCCTTTTGTCGTTGCAGAGTTTTAAATTCCTGAAGTTGTGGTATTCTTTTTGAATCACCCTGTATATCTGATTTATCAGTAACAGAATTGTTATTACTGCGAACTGACTTTATATCATCGACCTTTTGCTGCTGACCAGACACTTCCTTCACAACTGACCATACGGCTTTAATTTTATCCTGTGAATTAGCTATTCTATTTGCATACCACATACTCTTTGCCTTCCTAATAACATTTTAAGCACCTTACAATACTGTTTGTAATGGGCTACTGTAGCTTGATTGTGACTACTTCTAACATTTTGATATGATTCCCGCTTTGTTCTACATGATATCCTTATCCCACTAGTCAGCCAACCGGGCTGTCCATTACTGCTAGTACCTCGTTTAGAATGTTCTAATGGAAAGCAACTCTCAAAGAGCATGAGAAATGTGTTATGGAAAGCATTTTATTTATTATCTATATTCACCCTACGTTTCTTGATTTTCAATACTTGAGCCTTGTTCAATTCAACCGGTAGTATAAACTGATTCACATTTATCTTCACTTTCAGTGAATCACTTTTGCTTTCATGACTATTACTGTTCGAATCTGTACCAGTACCCAACTTTTTGGTCATCTCCAGCGCTTGGTCGAGTAAACCTTCATTTTCAATATGCTGCTTTTCAGTTTTATTTACGTCCTGACAATGTTTCTTCCACTCATCTTTAGCTGTGGAAGCAATTTCCTCACCTGTAAATGATAATAACGTATACATTCTCAACGTCGTATTACGTTCAGAAACTCCGTTCTTGACACTTGCCCAAACCAAGACATCATTTCTCCCTACGTGGACTTTGAATCTGGACGACGAGTCAGTTGTTTGTTGTGATGAGGGGCGTTATCTATATCTAGGGCACTATGAGGTAGGAGATTAAACTTCCTGGCAGATTAAAACTGCGTGCTGGACCGAGACTCGAACTCGGGACCTTTGCCTTTCGCGGGCAAGTGCTCTACCAACTGAGCTACCCAAGCACGACTCACGCCCCGTCCTCACAGCTTTACTTCTGCCGGTATCTCGTCTCCTACCTTCCAAACTTTTCAGAAGCTCTCCTGCGAACCTTGCAGAACTAGCACTCCTGAAAGAAAGGATATTGCGGAGACATGGCTTAGCGACAGCCTGGGGGATGTTTTCAGAATGAGATTTTCACTCTGCACCGGAGTGTGCGCTGATATGAAACTTCCTGGCAGATTAAAACTGTGTGTCGGACCGAGACTCGAACTCGGGACCTTTGCCTTTCGCGGGTAAGTGCTCTACCAATTGAGCTACCCAAGCACGACTCACGCCCCGTCCTCGCAGCTTTACTTCTGCCGGTACCTCGTCTCCTACCGTTTCATATCAGCGCACACTCCGCTGCAGAGTGAAAATCTCATTCTGGAAACATCCCCCAGGCTGTGGCTAAGCCATGTCTCCGCAACATCCTTTCTTTCAGGAGTGCTAGTTCTGCTAGGTTCGCAGGAGAGCTTCTGTAAAGATTGGAAGGTAGGAGACGAGTTACTGGCAGAAGTAAAGCTGTGAGGAGGGGGCGTGAGTCGTGCGTGGGTAGCTCAGTCGGTAGAGCACTTGCCCGCGAAAGGCAAAGGTCCCGAGTTCGAGTCTCGGTCCGGCACACAGTTTTAATCTGCCAGGAAGTTTCATATCAGCGCACACTCCGCTGCAGAGTGAAAATCTCATTCAGGTAGGAGATAACGTTGTAATCACATATTTCACGACGCAGCGAACGACTTGCTCATTAAAATTCTGTTCATTTTCTGATGAGGTTTTGAAAATATCGAGAATTTATCTGCCTGGTTTTTTTCGTGTTCTCTTGTGATTCACCGAACAGAACGAAACGATACACGAGTTACCTCTGCCACTCGTTTCAGTGTGGAGTTTAATTTCTGTGGGAAGCCTAGCACAGCTTCTTTTTTCATAAACTGGTAGACAATTGCAGCCACTTTACGTGTTTGTCTATGAATGAATTAGCTCCTTAACTTGCTTTGTACTGGTAGCATCTTCAACTTAGAATGTGTTCACCCAAAGTGTTTCGTAGTGGAGCGCTCCGCCTGACTCCACGGCAACACATGTGACACTGGGGAACGACTGAGCGGTGTCTGCCGTGCATCACGTTTGCGGTATTGAAATGAACTCCCCTACGTCGTAAAAGAAAAATTAATTAATTAACTTTCCTGCTCTTTGACTTTTTCTCTTTGACAAAGATAAGAAAGGAAATGCTTTAATAAAACTCTCTCTTGAATATTTTGCCTAGACGTATACAATATAAAAGTTTTACCTGTCTAAGCCAAAAAAACCCTCCTGTGTCCACTGGCACCAACACTGATACACACATGACAACCCACAATACAAACATACGACAATTTCTGAACCGACCTCGATGACACCATCCCAGTTCGATAACGAAGTATTCTTTGTGGCTGCTGTAAGGAGAGAACGGGTTAGGCACAGGACGAATTGGCGGTCGGAGGTTTCTGTTTCTCCAGTTCTCAGAGAACGCCAGGCAAGATTGGAGAAAACTGCTACAACTCGTGATGAAGACCCCGTCCCTGCCCCGGGCCACAATAGTACTCAGAGTCGCCGTAAGATTTTCTGGAAAACACTTTCAAAATGAGAAGGTGGTATCTTCTGACAACCAACTGGTCGCTTAGGGAACGTCTCGAACAAACGAGCTGACGGCAAAATATTACGCGTCGTTCTGATCGTGATAGTAGCAGATTCGCCCAGTATTGATAATTCGCGAAGAAATCACTATGAACTGCACTGCAAAACACACTAACAGTTTTTTTAAGGTCCGGGCATCCAACATCGAATAAAAGTTCGTAAATGATATTTACGTTTCTCCAAATTCAATTTTTACTCTTGATAATCTCGATTACATGTTGACCTCTGCACTTCACATTACTTCTACATGCAAACTTATCTTCAACAAAGAAACACAATGACCAATCGGCATTACTTATTTCCAACAATTACAACAAAACACATACGCTCCTCTTTTTTTTCAACAAAGAGCGTTATCATATCAAATTCCGGTAGAGCATCTTCACTGGTACTCGTAGCCGGAATATTACAATCATATTGCATTACAAGGGACATTACAGCATTCATCTACATCTACATCTACATCCATACTCCGCAAGCCACCTGACGGTGTGTGGCGGAGGGTACCTTGAGTACCTCTATCGGCTCTCCCTTCTATTCCAGTCTCGTATTGTTCGTGGAAAGAAGGATTGTCGGTATGCCTCTGTGTGGGCTCTAATCTCTCTGACTTTATCCTCACGGTCTCTTCGCGAGATATACGTAGGAGGGAGCAATATACTGCTTGACTCTTCGGTGAAGGTATGTTCTCGAAACTTCAACAAAAGCCCGTACCGAGCTACTGGGCGTCTCTCCTGCAGAGTCTTCCACTGGAGTTCATCTATCATCTCCGTAACGCTTTCGCGATTACTAAATGATCCTGTAAGGAAGCGCGCTGCTCTCCGTCGGGTCTTCTCTATCTCTTCTATCAACCCTACCTGGTACGGATCCCACACTGCTGAGCAGTATTCAAGCAGTGGGCGAACAAGCGTACTGCAACCTACTTCCTTTGTTTTCGGATTGCATTTCCTTAAGATTCTTCCAATGAATCTCAGTGTGGCATCTGCTTTACCGACGATCAACTTTAAATGATCATTCCATTTTAAATCACTCCTAATGCGTACTCCCAGATAATTTATGGCATTAACTGCTTCCAGTTGCTGACCTGCTATATTGTAGCTAAATGATAAGGGATCTTTCTTTCTATGTATTCGCAGCACATTACACTTGTCTACACGTCTGATTGGATGAATTGCAACTACGTAGTATGTACGTACGTAACACCGCACGGGATAATGGTGCGTGAAGATGAAAATAAACACGTAAATCTGACGTGTTCACCAACGTTGCACCATTTCTTAATTTACTCAACCATAAGCGTGGTATTACTTGCTGATTAAGGGGAATTAGGTGTCAGTTACTAGGTTTATTGAAATTAATGAGCGGTAGTGTACCCCTGAAAGGGAGCCTCAATTCTGGACAAGAAATCCGAAGTTTGTGTAGATGTCATCCACGAATCATCATGAACTTTTAGCAAAGCCTGCGAAAAACTCATTCGATATTATCGGATATGCCTAGAGCTCCGGACCACGTGGCCTCTCTTCACAAAAGCTGACCACGGACTCTCTCTAGACTAACTCACGAAATTTGTCTCTCAGTGTCAAAGCTCGTTGAGAACTTTCTCTCTGTCTGGCTGACTAACACAGTACTCAGTGTATCGTTTCACAGAAGCGGACGTCCAATCATTACATGAGGCATTTAAAAAAGAAAAAAGGTGGACCCCTCCGCCCTTGGTGGGATTTGGTGACATCTGATGAGAGCCTACCATCGCCTCTCACCCTCATGTGAGATTTACTTTATAACTTTTAAATAATTACGTTTATTTGATATATTCGTGTTTTTGGTTAATACCAAACTGGTTGCTCGCAATTTATTTTATAAAACAAAATGTTATCCTTTATAATAATGGATATTCTCTGCCAGTTTCCCGCTTTCACCACCATTAATTCAATTAAAATCGTTATAGTGTACCTTGAAGGTAATTATAATATTTTATCTCTAATTTCACAGAAAACATGTAGTACCTAGATTTCGAAATTGTATTCAACAGTGGATTTAATACACGATTGAAAACACGTTATTTCAAACATGCCAATATTGAGTAGCATGTGGACAGAGACAGACAGAAGGACAATAAGGGTCTGTGAAAATAGTGTTAACCTTTCATTTATACAGGGTGAAAAGTATTTAAACCGACAAACTTTGGGAGGTTGTAGGGGACATCGAAACAAATATTTTTCCCTAATGTCATTTTTTCCTATGAGGAGTATTTAAACAGATAGAGGATTTCTCTGACGGCAATTTAATTAAACCAAAAAACACTTTTCCATTTTTTATGACCAAGAGACTACATATTAACACGACCCAATTTCAATTACAGTAGATTTTAAAAAATGCCTCCATTGACACGTAAACAAAGGTTACACCGTCGGATCATGTTCTGTCTGACACGGGCAAAAACCCCAGGAATATCCTGAATGGTTCCTGCTGCTGCTGCTACTATCCGGGCAACCAGATCCTCTTCTGACGCAACAGGAGTGGCGTAAACAAGGTTGCGCATCTCTCCCCACACAAAAAAATCCAGAGGAGACATATCTGGGGATCGAGCAGGCCGTGGTACAGGACAACCTCTGCCAAACCACATTTCTGGGAACCGTCGGTCCAGGAATCGACGCACACGACGACTGAAATGTGCCGGCGCCCCGTCATGTTGGAACCACATGCGTTGTCTTGTAGGGAGCGGGACGTCTTCCAGTAATTCTGGCAATGCTCTAGCGAGATAATTGTAATACTGCCTGCCATTTAATGGCCTAGGTAGCAGATACGGCCCAATTAAACAGTCCACAACAACAACCCGACACATTAACGAAGAACCGCACTTGATGAGCGCTAGTAACTGTGGCATGTGGGTTATCCTCACTCCAAACATGCGAATTGTTCATGTTGAAGACTATCACGCCCGAACGTTGCTTCATCGGTAAACAACACAGAGGATGGAAATGTAGGATGCATTTCACACTGCTCCAGGTACTACAGCGAAAACTGTGCTCTGGGTGGATAATCAACTGGTTCCAGGTTGTGGAGACGCTGTAAGCGAAATGGACGTCGCAGTTGCTCTCGAAGGACTGTTCTTACACTCGTCTGATTCGTCCCCATGTCACGTGCAATTGCACGAGTGCTGATTGAAGGATCCCGCTCCACATGCTGCAAGACAGCTTCCTCAAATTGCAGCGTTCTTACCGTGCGACGGATTCCCTGTCCAGGTAATCTGCTAAATGACCCGGTGTCACGCAAACGTTGGTACACAGCAGCAAAGGTCGTATGATGCGGGATACGGCGATTAGGATATTGTTGTTGATAAACCCGCTGTGCAGATCGTCCGTTGTGGTGCGCTACGTAGTACGCACCAACCATATCAGTGTACTCACTCCAGGTGTAAACAGAGACAATGCACTACTATAATGGTGGACAACACTTGCGTACAACTGAAGAGCGTAATACGGCCTCCACCGGTTTAAATAATCCTTCTAGGAAAAAATGTCATTAGGGAAAAATATTTGTTTTGATGTCCCCTACAACCTCCCAGAGGTCGTCGGTTTAAATACTTTTCACCCTGTATGTTAAATACACTGAAGAGCCAAAGAAACTGGTACACCTGTCTAATGTCGTGCAGGCCCCTGCGAGAATGCAGAAGTGTCCCAACGCGACGTGACATGGACTCGAATAATGTCTGAAGAGGTGCTGAAGGAAATGGACACAATGAATCCTGCAGGGTTGTCCGTAAAGCCGTAGGGGAACGAGGGTGTCGAGATCTCTTCTGAACAGCAGGTTGCAAGGCACCGCAGATATGCTTAATAGAGTTCATGTCTGGGGAGATTGGTGGCCAGCGGACGTGTTTAAACTCGGAAGAGTGTTGCTGAAGCCACTCTGTAACAATTCGGTACATGTGGGGTGTCGCATTGTCCTGCTGGAATCGCGCAAGTCCGTCGGAGTGCACAATTGACGTGAAAGGATGCAGGTGATCAGACAGAATGGTGTCACCTGTTAGCGTCGTATCTAGACTTATCGGGGGTCCGATATCACTACAACTGCACACGCCCTACACCATTAGAGAGTCTCCATCAGCTTGAACAGTCCCCTGCTGATATGCAGGATTCTAGGATCCGTGAGATTTTCTCCATATCCGACCACGTTAATCCGCTCTATACATTGTGAAACGAGACTCGTCCGACCAGGCAACATGTGTCCAGACATCAACAGGCCAATGTTGGTGTTGGCGGTCCCAGGCGAGGCGTAAAGCTTTGCGTCGTGAAGTTAGCAAGGGTATACGAGTGGGCCTTCGACCCCGAAAGCCCATATCGATTCTCTTCAGTCGTCGTTGGTCCGTTCTTCCAGGATCTATTACCGGCCGCAGCGTTATCGGAGATTTGATGTTTTAGCGGATTTCTGATATTCACGGTACACTCGTGAAATTGTCATGCTGGAAAATCCCCACTTAATCGCTACCTTGGAGATGCTGTGTCCAATCGCTCGAACGCCGACTATAACATCACATTCATACTCACTTAAATGTTGATAACCTGCATTGTAGCAGCAATAAGCGATCTAAGAACTGCGCCAGAAACTCGTCTTATATAGGCTTTGCCAGCCGCAGCGGCGTATTGCCTACTTGCATACACTGTGTGATCAAAAGTATCCGAACACCTGACTGAAAATGACTTACAATTTCGTGGTGCCCTCCATCATTAATGTCGGAAATCATAATGGTCTAGACCACTCTTATCACTGATGACAGCTTCCACTCTCGCAGGCATACGTTCAATCAGGTGCTGGAAGGTTTGCTGGGGAATGGCAGCCCATTCTTCACCGAGTGCTACACTGAGGAGATGTATCAATATCGGTCGGTGAGGCCTCGCAAGAACTCGGCGTTCCACAACATCCAAAAGGTCTTCTATAGGATACAGGTCAAGACTCTGTGCAGACCAGTCCATTACAAGGATGGCTGTTGATATACTTTCCGGGATGTGAGGTCGTGGTCCAAGAACTTTTCTGCTCCTTGCGTTTCGTCCAGGACTGCGCTGGATTTCCTCAGAGGCGCTGCTCCGCTGAGTCTTGCCGACTGACTGGTCGGGTGTCTGAGAGCGACTTATACATTGTGAGAAAGGGAGGCGTGGTTCAGGTGACACGTGATGAGCAGTGATAATCCATAGCAAAGATAAGGTTGACTATCGATTACCACCTTGTCAAAGATAAAAATTGTTAGCAATTTTTTTGTAGAGCCACTGTCCATATATCGCTAAGTTTCATAGCCTCCTCTTTCCTATTAAAATTATCGTGATGTTTATAAATTTCAATAGCTTCTCTATATAGCCGTGGATAGTAATTTAACGTTGTAGATAAAACTTCGGTATCCGAAAACTTCACTTGGTGGTTGCCTGGTTGAAGAGCATGTTCCGCTACAGCTGATTTTTCTATTTTTCCAAGTCGACAAAGACTTTTATGCTCTTTCAGTCGCGTGTTTACGCTTCTTTTGGTAGTACCAATGTAAACTTTACCACAGGTACATGGAATTTTATACACACCACACGTCGACAGGGGAGGGCTTTTATCCTTCGCAGATCGTAGTACTTGACTTATTTTCTTTGTTGGTTTAAAGACCGGTTTTATGTCATGTTTTCGGAAAATCTTACCGATCCGATCTGTTACTTTTTTAATAAAAGGGAGAACTACTGTATTTTTCTGTCGTTGTGGTTCATTCTTATCTTTTGGTCTTCTGTTCCTTGGACGCAAAATTCTATTTATCTCTTTTCTTGAGTAGCCGTTTTTTTCAAAAGCCTGCTTCAGATGTTTCATTTCAGCATCCAAATGTTCAGGTGTACATATCCGTTCCGCTCGATCGACAAGACTTTTTATGACACCCCTTTTTTGTTGTGGATGATGATTAGAATTTTTATGTAAATATCTGTCCGTATGTGTTGCCTTCCGAAAAACTTTATATTCCAAGCTTCTATCGGACCGTCTCATAACTAAGACATCCAAGAAAGATATTCTGTTATCCTTTTCTATTTCCATGGTAAACTGTAATTTTGGGTGAATTTTATTTAGATAATCAAAGAAATCGCCCAAAGCCTTTCTGCCATGGGACCAAACCACAAATGTGTCATCTACATATCGATACCAACGCGATGGTTTGTTACTATTAGCTTTGTTTAGTTAGTCCCTCTAGTTTTTCAATAAAATGACGCGAGTCTTTATATATGAGTCAGTTTTTCCAATAAATGGTTGTAAACAAGTTAAGTCTTGATGGTTCTCTAGTTCTGCTAGAATTTCTTCAAGTGTAAGTCCACGAGGCATGTTTTTATCCTGTTGGAACCGTAAAATTCGAATAGAATATGAAAAAAAGCAGATATAAAGAACGTAAAATGCAATTCTTCTCTGTATAATACGCGTATACAAGAATAGGGCACATCAACAATAAATTATAGAGTAACAAGCCATTGTCCCATTATTGGGACGCATAAAATATATCGGTATTGCACTCACCATCATCATCATTTAAGACTGATTATGCCTTTCAGCGTTCAGTGTGGAGCATAGCCCCCTTATAAAATTCCTCCATGATCCCCTATTCAGTGCTGACATTGGTGCCTTTTCTGATGTTAAGCCTGTTACTTCAAAATCATTCTTAACCGAATCCAGGTACCTTCTCCTCGGTCTGCCCCGACTCCTCTTACCCTCTACTGCTGAATCCATGAGTCTCTTGGGTAACCTTGCTTCTCCCATGGGTGTAACATGACCCCACCATCTAAGCCTGTTCGCCCTGACTGCTACATCTATAGAGTTCATTCCTAGTTTTTCTTTGATTTCCTCATTGTGGACACCCTCCTGCTATTGTTCCCATCTACTAGTACCTGCAATCATCCTAGCTACTTTCATATCCGTAACCTCAACCTTGTTGATAAGGTAACCTGAATCCACCCAGCTTTCGCTCCCATACAACAAAGTTGGTCGAAAGATTGAACGGTGCACGGATAACTTAGTCTTGGTACTGACTTCCTTCTTGCAGAAGAGAGTAGATCGTAGCTGAGCGCTCACTGCATTAGCTTTGCTACACCTCGCTTCCAGTTCTTTCACTATGTTGCCATCCTGTGAGAATATGCATCCTAAGTACTTGAAACCGTCCACCTGTTCTAACTTTGTTCCTCCTATTTGGCACTCAATCCGTTTATATTTCTTTCCCACTGACGTTACTTTCGTTTTGGAGATGCTAATCTTCATACCATAGTCCTTACATTTCTGATCTAGCTCTTAAATATTACTTTGCAAACTTTCAATCGAATCTGCCATCACAACTAAGTCATCCGCATATGCAAGACTGCTTATTTTGTGTTCACATATCTTGATCTTACCCAGCTAGTCTATTGTTTTCAACATATGATCCATAAATAATATGAACAACAGTGGAGACAGGTTGCAGCCTTGTCTTACCCCTGAAAGTACTCTGAACCATGAACTCAATTTATCATCAACTCTAACTGCTGCCTGACTATCCATGTAAAGACCTTTAATTGCTTGTAAAAGTTTGCCTCCTATTCCATAATCTCGTAGAACAGACAATAACTTCCTCCTAGGAACCCGGTCATATGCCTTTTCTAGATATATAAAGCATAGATACAGTTCCCTGTTCCACTCGTAACACTTCTCCATTATTTGCCGTAAGCTAAAGATCTGGTCCTGACAACCACTAAGAGGCCTAAACCCACACTGATTTTCATCCAATTGGTCCTCAACTAATACTCGCACTTTCCTTTCAACAATACCTGAGAAGATTTTACCCACAACGCTGATTAAAGAGATACCTCTGTAGTTGTTACTATCTTTCCTGTTTCCATGTTTAAAGATTGGTGTGATTACTGCTTTTGTCCAGTCTGATGGAACCTGTCCCGACTCCCAGGCCATTTCAATTATACTGTGTACCCATTTAAGACCTGACATTCCACTGTATTTGATGAGTTCCGACTTAATTTCATCCACCCCAGCTGCTTTATTGCACTGCAATCTATTGACCATTTTCTCCACTTCCTCAAATGTGATCCTATTTCCATCATCATTCCTATCCCATTCTACCTCGAAATCTGAAACATTGCTGACCGTATTTTCACCTACATTGAGAAACTCTTCAAAACATTCCCTCCATCTGCTCAAGGCATCCACAGGATTCACCAGCAGTTTTCCTGACCTGTCCAAAATACTTGTCATTTCCTTCTTACCTGCCTTTCGAGGACTCCTAATTACACTCCAGAATGGTTTTTCAGTAGCTTGACCCATAGTCTCCAACTTGTTTCCAAAGTCTTCCCAAGGTTTCTTCTTGGATGCTGCAATTATCTGTTTGGCTTTGTTTCTTTCTTCAACATAACTTTCTCTGTCTACCTGAGTTCTAGTATGTAGCCATTTTTGATACGCCTTCTTTTTCTATTAGAGGCTGCCTTGACTGTGTCATTCCACCAAGCTGTTTGTTTCATCCTACTTTTACACACTACTGTTCCAAGACGTTCTTTAGCCACTTCTAGTACTGTGTCCCTGTACCTTGTCCATTCCTTTTCCAATGACTGTAATTGACTACATTCAACTAACTGGTACCTTTCTGAGATCGCTGTTATGTACTTGTGCCTGATTTCCTTATCCTGAAGTTTCTCCACTCTCATCATCCTACATATGGACCTGACCTCCTGCACTTTCGGCCTCACAATACCAATTTCACTGCAGATTAAATAAGATCAGTGTCATCAAAGAATCCCCTGAATACGCGTGTGTCCCTCACAGCCTTCTTGAATTCCTGATCTGTTATGATATAATCA